>NC_047508.1:43363974-43718682 GCF_902827115.2 Pseudochaenichthys georgianus
AGAAGAGGGGACACATGTTGATGTAGAAGAGACATGAAGAAGAGGGGACACATGTTGATGTAGAAGAGACATGAAAAGAGGGGACACATGTTGATGTAGAAGAGACATGAACAAGAGGGGACACATGTTGATGTAGAAGAGACATGAACAAGAGGGGACACATGTTGATGTAGAAGAGACATGAAGAAGAGGGGACACATGTTGATGTAGAAGAGACACGAAGAGGGGACACATGTTGATGTAGAAGAGACACGGAGAAGAGGGGACACATGTTGATGTAGAAGAGACACGAGAAGAGGGGACACATGTTGATGTAGAAGAGACACGGAGAAGAGGGGACACATGTTGATGTAGAAGAGACATGAAGAAGAGGGGACACATGTTGATGTAAGAAGAGACATGAAGAAGAGGGGACACATGTTGATGTAGAAGAGACACGAGAAGAGGGGACACATGTTGATGTAGAAGAGACATGAAGAAGAGGGGACACATGTTGATGAAGAAGAGACATGAAGAAGAGGGGACACATGTTGATGAAGAAGAGACATGAAGAGGGGACACATGTGATGAAGAAGAGGGGACACATGTTGATGTAGAAGAGACATGAAGAAGAGGGGACACATGTTGATGTAGAAGAGACATGAAGAAGAGGGGACACATGTTGATGAGAAGAGACATGAAGAAGAGGGGATGCATGTTGATGTAGAAGAGACATGAGAAGAGGGGACACTTGTGATGTAGAAGAGACATGAAGAAGAGGGGACACATGTTGATGTGGAAGAGACATGAAGAAGAGGGGACACATGTTGATGTAGAAGAGACATGAAGAAGAGGGGACACATGGTGATGTAGAAGAGTCGTGAAGAAGAGGGGACACATGTTGATGTAGAAGAGACATGAAGACGAGGATTTGCACAATAGGTGACATTTAAACAATGAGAACAATAACCATGAATAACGCACTGATAGCTGCCAGCTGCTCTCTGATGCTGGTGACCCAGCGTTGACACAGCGCTGCCTCCGGACACGTGAAGGACACTTCAGCACACCGCCAGCGATGCTGCTGACACCTCTCCACGTGCAGCACTGAAACACAGACAAAGTCAATATTTAATCACTTTCTCCAGGTGTTCACTTTAGTAACCTGTGTGTAGCTGCTACTTGTGACACATGGAGATGCATGTGCCTCATGATGGGTTTACATTGCAATTAATATTGTTGTTGTTTTAGCTATTCAACTAGTTAGTACATATTTCCAACGCAACAGTAGAAGGTAAGAAAATCAGACTCGGACGTGCTATAGGTGCTTTCATGTGGAGAAGGCTGTGCAGGCTTGCATGTGTTACACCTGCAACTGCAAAATAAGCTACTGTGGAACATCCTGAAAACACTTGGATCAAATAACTTAAATCGGACACTTTTCATGCATGAATTATGAAAACGTCAGTCAGGACTTTTTACCAAGTGTTTTTATTGCTCTTGGGGCATGACAAAACAAGATTTGAACTTTAGTTTTTTTTAATCTAGTTTTTTCAAATAGATTTGTATATGTCCACTCAGGAGGACAGTATGCGTTCAGGGTTTGAACTAAAGAGATAAAGATGTGCAAACTTAAAATTACATTACAATAACATAAGTATATTGATTTACGGCCCAAAAAGATATTGCAGATTAAGTATTTTTCAAGAATTACCAGGGCCAGGGGCCAATTTGAGGCCCCATGCCCAGTTATTTGGTGAGTGCTAGTGGAGCCTCGCAGCGGCGAAACCGTGCCGCCAGCCCCAATTGCGCCACATAAGCACATAGGTGCGCCTCAGATGAGGGCCCCCCTCCACGAGGTGAGGCCCCCTCCTCGAGGTGAGGCCCCCTCCTCGAGGTGAGGCCCCCTCCGCGAGGTGAGGCCCCCCTCCGCGAGGTGAGGCCCCCTCCGCGAGGTAGGCCCCCTCCTCGAGGTGAGGCCCCCCTCCGCGAGGTGAGGCCCCCTCCTCGAGGTGAGGCCCCCCCTCCGCGAGGTGAGGCCCCCTCCTCGAGGTGAGGCCCCCCTCCTCGAGGTGAGGCCCCCTCCACGAGGTGAGGCCCCCTCCTCGAGGTGAGGCCCCCCTCCGCGAGGTGAGGCCCCCTCCGCGAGGGTGAGGCCCCCCTCCTCGAGGTGAGGGCCCCCTCCTCGAGGTGGAGGCCCCCTCCTCGAGGTGAGGCCCCCTCCGCGAGGTGAGGCCCCCTCCGCGAGGTGAGGCCCCCTCCTCGAGGTGAGGCCCCCTCCGCGAGGTGAGTGGCCCCCTCCATACGGTGAGTCCCCTCCATACGGTGAGGCCCCTCCATACGGTGAGGCCCCACACAGTCTGCATGATCTGCCTGTAGGGAGGGACGGCCCCGGGAACAGCAGCAGCAGCACCAGTATGAATTGTAGTTGAAATATAGCCAGCATGACGTCCACTAGTAGACAGGTGGCTAATCATGATTTCCTGCAAACATAAAATCAATACTTTGATCATTTATGAATTATATGATTCCTTAGTTTGTTACTTGATGTCACCACCTGTTTTATACCTTCAGGGAGCGCTTTCCATAAAAGGATTGGCAGGATATAGATGGGTGACTTCATCTTGGTTTAGAGACATGCCTCATGCACTGACACTGACTTGGCACTGATGATGCAACAGGGTCCTACGTAGTGGCTCATGGTGCAACTATGCAAACACAAACAATGCATATACAAGAACACCCCTTTTGAATGGCTGTCCAGTGTAGCGACCTCTATGCATGAAGAGTACTTTGATGGTGTCTTGTTGTGGTTTGAGAAAACGTAAGTATTATTTACTCGCAATTTTATTTAAATGTTTGTAATGTTTCCATCTCAACTATAGTATGTAAGAAAATCTGAATCGGACTAAAGAATTGCAATCAAGTCATATTGTGTTTCTAAGTATTTTCCAGAGGTGTTTACATGTTTTTAAGTGGGTCTGATGATGATACTTGTGGTGTGTGTGTGTGGTGTGTGTGTGTGTGTGTGTGTGTGTGTGTGTGTGTGTGTGTGTGTGTGTGTGTGTGTGTGGTGTGTGTGTGTGTGTGTGTGTGTGTGTGTGTGTGTGTGTGTGTGTGGTGTGTGTGTGTGTTGTGTGTGTGTGTGTGTGTGTGTGTGTGTGTGTGTGTGTGTGTGTGTGTGTGTGTGTGTGTGTGGTGTGTGTGTGTGTGTGTGTGTGTGTACAGGTGTGCTTACCTGTGAAGGCCTGCCTGCAGTCCTTTCCTTCTCTCTCATTGATTTTCTTCCAGCTGCCATCGTCTTTGCAGCCGTTCTCCTCCTCTTCCTCTCTGACGGAGATGATCTCTGACACAGAAACACTGTGACACACACCTGAACACACACACACACACACTTTGTTAGCCATAGGATACAGATCCAGGATGCATCAGATATTTCAGAGCCTCTTTGCAGCACATGAACGCACCACAAGTTTCACGTTTTGCATTGTTTTAAAGGTCCCATGTCATGGCCATTTCTACTGATCATAATTCCATTGTTGAGGTCGACTAGAATAGATTTACATTGTTCAATGTTCCAAAATCACATTGGTTTCTCAAACAGCATCTCTGTATAGTCTGGGTATTCACTCTGTCCTACACGGCTTGTTGGAGCTCACCTGAACTCAGCCTGAACACACACACTCACACACACTCACAGCCAGCTGGGTTCAGGCTGCGGCGGCTGAGAAAAGATAAGGCTGAGTGAGAGTGTTTGAGCAGCGCCGCGGATTGCCTCCATTTGGACCTGGGTATGGTTACGTAACCAAACTCGGGAAGAAAAAGAGAACTCTCCAACGAGGCGTTCTGGGGCAGCTAGGACAGGTCTTCTCTGTGTTAGAGTTGTACTCGCTACAGGGTGCACTTTGAGGGTTTGTGACTCTGCAGACTGTTTACATGCATAAAACCTTCATAACACGAGGGGACGGGTGATAACCAGAAAAGCATGACATGGGAACTTTAAGAAATGAACTGAAACCAAGAAAGTTAAACAGGTCATAATCCATCCATCCATCCATCCATCTTCTTCCGTGGTCGGGTCGCGGGGGCAGCAGTTCCAGCAGAGAGCCCCAAACTGTCTTTTCCCCTCATCAACCAGCTCTGACTGGGGGGTCCCAAGGCGCTCCCAGGCCAGAGAAGAGATATAATCCCTCCACCTGGTCCTAGGTCTACCCCTTGGTCTCTTCCCAGCTGGACGTGCCTGGAACACCTCCCTAGGGAGGCGCCCAGGTGGCATCCTAACTAGGTGCCCGAACCACCCTCAACTGGCTCCTTTGGACGTGAAGGGGGAGCGGCTCAACTCCGAGTCCCTCCCTGATGACCGAACCTTCTCACCTTATCCCTAAGGGAGACACCAGCCCACCTGCGGAGAAAACCCATCTCGACCGCTTGTATCCACGATCTGGTTCTTTGGGTCAGGTCATAATATTTTATAATATTGTTGTAAAAAAACATTTTATTTACACAAATGTATTTTTATTTAGTTACTCGCCCCAAAAACAAGATTTTATTTAGTGTAATAAAATACTGCAGCATTATCCCTGTAAACGACTTACAACAGCTTTCTACTGACAGCAAATTGAATAACTTAATTATCTTAAGTTCACTCACTTTGCAACAAAATCAATCTGTCGACTAAATGAAACGTCATTGATTGATAGATCAATCAAAATGATTGATAGATCAATCAATATTGCAATTAACTGACCGGTGCAGCACAGTTAATCCAACGAATGGTTGACGGAAATAAATCAAATCAAATACAACGAAGTGTAGTTAGTTTTTTTGACCGCCAGATGAAAAGAAAACTGTTAAAAAAAATCAGATAAGTGGAGGAGCTATGCCAAGCTAGGCTAACAGCGCCACGGCAGATTTACCACACAGACATGAGATCGATATCCATCTGAACAGCACACTCGCAAAGAAAGAGAAAAATACCAAAACGTTGAACCATTCCTACGAGGAATATCGATAAATAAGGATTTCTTTCTGAAGAAGCAGCACACGAATCTACAAACTACAGCAGAGGATCTACAACTATGAAGGCAAACTACAGGCAGTGACCCAGGAGCAGCGAAGAGGACGGCATGTTTCTGCTGGATGTTGATGGACACGTCTGTAAAGCATTATTCCAACATGTAGACAAACCATTCTGAAATCAAGACAACAGTACTAAAAGGGTCAATTTGTTCAGGTGTATATCAGTATGTAGTGTCTCTACTTTAAAGAGTCCTCTCCTGCTGATGTTCAGGTGTATATCAGTATGAAGTGTCTCTACTTTAAAGAGTCCTCTCCTGCTGATGTTAAGGTGTATATCAGTATGTAGTGTCTCTACTTTAAAGAGTCCTCTCCTGCTGATGTTCAGGTGTATATCAGTATGAAGTGTCTCTACTTTAAAGAGTCCTCTCCTGCTGATGTTAAGGTGTATATCAGTATGTAGTGTTTCTACTTTAAAGAGTCCTCTCCTGCTGATGTTCAGGTGTATATCAGTATGTAGTGTCTCTACTTTAAAGAGTCCTCTCCTGCTGATGTTCAGGTGTATATCAGTATGTAGTGTCTCTACTTTAAAGAGTCCTCTCCTGCTGATGTTTCGGTGTATATCAGTATGTAGTGTCTCTACTTTAAAGAGTCCTCTCCTGCTGATGTTTCAGGTGTATATCAGTATGTAGTGTCTCTACTTTAAAGAGTCCTCTCCTGCTGATGTTCAGGTGTATATCAGTATGTAGTGTCTCTACTTTAAAGAGTCCTCTCCTGCTGATGTTCAGGTGTATATCAGTATGTAGTGTCTCTACTTTAAAGAGTCCTCTCCTGCTGATGTTCAGGTGTATATCAGTATGTGGTGTCTCTACATGTCTCCATGCTTTAATGTACAAAAAGCTCTTTATTTTTCTCATACTGCCTGTTTTTCACCCTCTGTCTGAAACCAGAGCCCAGTGTACTCTGATTGGTTAGCTGGGAAACCCCTAAAAAGCATAATAGGGCCTCTTAAAATAAACCAAATCATGTTTAAAAGCAGTTTGTGTATTAATTTGCATCATTTTGGAAAGATAACTGCATGCAACATAGTCCATAGTTCATCCATCAAACACAGAAACATGTGTTGTTTTTTGAACAGACACCACAATCTAATCTAACACACAGGAAGAGGTGGCCCATTGCATTGTGGGAGCAACATCTCCTACCTGAGGCTTGACGACGAGGGAACGAAGGAACACAAAACCCTGCAGGAGAACCACAGAGTTACAACCACCCCCCAGAGTGGGCTCCCCCGGAGGACCGCAGCCAGTAACCTCGTTGCACATTTACTCAAGAACTTGTACTTTATGTGAGTATTTCCATTGAATGCTACTTTAATCTTCTACTTCATTACATGTATGTTACAGCTTTAGTCAAATTAGGATTTTGCTCAGATGCATGTCTTAACGTTGAACCAGTGGACCAACGGTTTGAGGTTCAAAAAGGTAATACTATACAACATATTTCCAAAAAGGTAAGAAAGAAAGGACATTATTTGTGTAACAGAACTGTGTTTGTTTACAACATTTAACAGCAACAATAATAATAATAATATAACATTGTCATTTATGTTGTGGAGGTCATTTTTCTGCAATGACCACTTTTACTTTTAGATGGATAATACGTCTGTTTTTTCACACAAGTGAGATTTTGAATGCGGGACATTTACTTGTAATAGAATATTTAAACCTGTATGCATCGTTACTTTTTCTTAAAAAAGGCATTATTCTGCTCAATATCAGGTATATATATGTATTATTTAGTCCTAGCCAATAGGAGCGTGAGTGTTCCGTAGTGATGTCACTGTGTTCAAGAAGGAGGAGCATACAAAAGTCCCTGCTTCCATCCCGGCAGTAAGAAATAAGAGTTGTAATTTTTAGGAAATTGAAACAAAATGGTGCTGCATTTAGAATACTGTAAAGCTTGCATGTGGTTTGGTGTTTTGTTCCCACCACCTGCAGCCTCACTGTGACCTCCACATATTGTGTGTCACACTGTGTGTTACGTAACCGGATATATCATGTCTCACTTACTGTTACAGCCTGGAGTACATCTTGGTGTTTCCAGTGCGTTGATGTGTGTGTTATCTCCATATAAATGTATTTGTTGCTTTAGTTTCTCACCCCAACACACATCATTTTGGAGATTTGGAACATTTACTTTCACCGTATACTATGTTTTTAGTGAATAGAACTTGAACGCATCATAATGTAACTCAATGCTTACTCACTGTATGTAATGTTTACATTTTATTTTACACTATTGTATTTGGATTTGTATTGTATCTAATTTTACTCCATAGGACTAGGATTTCATATATATTTGTTGTATTTTAAGTTATTTTACTCCATTTTATTGTATTTCATGTAAGTGTACTATTTGATTTGTTTTTATTTTATTGTACTCGATTTTTATTTGTTATTGTATTTTATTTGTTTTTACTATACTCAATTGTATTTGTATTTCATATTCCATCGTGTAACTTATTGTCACAGCCTGGACCACCTCTGGGTGTTTTCAGTGCATTAATGTGTTTGTTGTCTGCAGGTTTTAACACAGACTGTGTGTACCCTCTGTTTGTCCTTTGTTTATTACACAGGATGCCTCGGTGTGTTAAAGGCCAACAGACACACAGATAAAAGAGGCAATGATGCACACATACACAGACACATCATTCGGGTCTTACTGGGTCTGAACGGGTGGTAAACCGGACTGGAGGTCCGTCTCTTCCAGGTGAGCAATGACCGACTCAAGCTCACATCGTACGCCGAGTTTCTGACGCGCAGCTCGGATACAAGCAGCAGTCTGCTCGGCCTCTCCATCTGTGGTTCTGCTCCTGGTCCTTCAGCCGGCTGAGGAGGCAGCAGCAGCCCGGGAACGGTTACCTCTGTCTGGGCATGTTCTCTCTGCGTGTCCGGAGAGGCTCCAACGCCGAAAACGAGGATCACAGCGCCGCGGTGATACAATGTAGCGGACCTCTGTGCTCGGGATGTTTTTTTATGACAGATAGCGGTTTCTTACCGGAAAGGGGAGGAGCCTGCTGTTGCGTTCATGTACGGCCGATAAATAGATGTATTTTTCCCCATGTTTCAGCACTTTCTTTAATAATACTTTTTTAATTTGTATTAAATACTTGCATCCCCACATCAAAATCAGCCTGAACTGTTTATAGGAAAACGATCTGCTTCACATTGTTTGTAATAGCTTTTAACCACACTGGTGAAAAGTATATGAAAATAAACTGATATAAAAAAAACAATTAAAGTATTTTGTTCAGGTAAATCCCATTGTGATTTGAGCTGAAGATCCCCAGAAAAAAGGTCCCTCCTTGTTAAGAATATTCTTCTTTTTTTTACCATTTGAGTCTAACAATAACAACTTCAGAGACTTCTGGGAAGCGTTATCCTGAAAAATACCTGGTATTTTATTGATTGATAAATATTTTGTATTTAACAACTGTTGTCAAATGAATGTAGTTTAGTAGAACGAACATATTTAGCCTCAGAAACGTACAAAGTAGCATCAAATGTAAATATTCAAGTACAAGTGCCTTCATTATCATTCTTTTTATTTATTTGTTTGCTTGAATAAGTACATGTAAAAAACAACATGGGTTTCATCAGTAACAAATTACATGTACTCAAGTAGCCTACTGTACTTAAGTACAATAACACATATCATATATATTATTCTGAAATGGACGAATCTGCTCACTGACTACTTTTACTTTTTGTACTTTAAATATTTTTTGATGATAACATTTTTGTACCATTACTTGAGTAGGATTTCCATTGCAGGACTTGTACTTGTATATGTCTTGATATGCACCCACTGTTACCTGGTCAGATTAAAATACTGCATGAAACATATTCAGTTTAATACATTTATAATTTAGTTTGTACGTTTTCGTTACTGTACTTGAGTTATAATTACAAAATATCCAACCTGTTGTTACATTTATTTCCCAAAAATCTTATACCAAGTCTCATTAAACGTGTGCAACACAAAATGTATGCTTTTCAGAAAAATAAATAAGTAATATCCATAGATAAAGGTACGATTAAAGGAGGGACTAGAATCACATTTGAGGGTTTCTTGACGTAATCCAACAACATTTTCAATACAAAAAAGTATTTTCCTCCCCTCTTTCCTATTGGTTGTCTGTATTTATGTAAATATCCTTTTAATTCCTACATTTCATGCAACACTTGAAAGCATCAGAACTTTGTAGCGTCTGTCGTCATACGTCATCACGTCCTCTGACGGATCCTGAAGGAAGACGCTCTGCTGGAAATAGATTTTGTTCAATAGTTCAATTACACACAGTTAAAAGTAAATTCATGTTTTACAGCAATAGAGGATAATGTTATATATAAAAGTAATACACTCAATGCTGACTGTTTACTAGTAAAGTTTCATGGTACATATATGCCTATTTTCTTTAATCTGATTTACATATCCAATGTAGGACCTTCACTACTAGTTTAACTCATGTTTTTTTGTAGTGGGTATGAATTCAAAACTCCAAATGACCCACATACTACCTCCAAATCTGAAAATAATAATGAATAGGTGAAATATCTAGGTACATTTACTGCAGCAAAACCTCTTGTGTGAAGGATATTTTATTATAAGTGACATAATTAGATTGTAAAACTGAATGATGAACGTCAAATCGGCATTTTACTGATGTGGCTGCTCAACATGGAGAGACAGTTTTACTTATTTGATATACAGTTGGTTGATTTCATCTTGAAGCTTGATCCTATTTCAAAATAATTTCCATATCCAATGCAAAAATGTAATTACAAAAGGGCTAATTTAAAATCCATACTAAAAACAAACTTCTTACTGCACTTTTTCAAGGATGTTTCCAGGATTAGAAAAATAAATTCAAGGTTTTCCAAGAGATGTGTTGCTTTATTTTCACAGCAGGGGGCGATAATGCTCTCTGTGTGTTGAGTTTCTCTGAGAACATATATATATAGAAATTGTATTCATTTGGATAAACCCCTTGAGATGCACCATCTCGTTTCCAAGGGGGTCCCGACAACAGCAACAACGTACAGACATCCATAAACAAAAAGACAACATTCAAAACATGACACACAAGACAAACCACATACAGTCTGTTAAGTGAAATTCAAGCCATGCACACAATCATTACAATTTGAGACAGTAAAATCAGTTTCATCAATATCAGTTATAACAAGTACAGACCAGTTGAAAGTGAGATGATAATGCATGTTTAAATAAACCCAATGAAGCAAGAGATCTAATGGCAGCAGGTAAAGTATTCAGTTGGGGCTTTAAACATAAACGCTCTTCTGCCAATCCATTTTTTTGCAGAGGGGACAGAGAAATAAATCTGATCAGAATGTCTAACTTGATGATTTGGTGAGTAAGGTACGAAATACTGCTTTGAATAAGGGGGATGGTTAAGATAAACGCATTTAAATATCAGCTGAAGCTAATGCGTGTCTTCTTACATTTAAAGAAGGCCATTTCAGTTGGTTATACATTGTGCAGTGATGTGTACGAAAAGGACAACCAAGAACACATCTGCATAGTCTGTTGAAGGCTATGTTGAGTGGAGCAGGATCTGATTTATGTGCATTTTGGTAGACAACATCACAACAGTCCATAATCGGAAGAATAAGCTGAGAAGCAATTCTCTTTCGGACACTGAGCGTAAAACAATTGCGAGAGTGGTGTAAAACACTGATTCCGCAATTGACTTTTTGTATTACATGCTTTATATGTAATTTAAATGAAAGTTCAGAGTCTAGCCATACACCAAGATATTCCTGTTTCACCTTCAGTCATTTTTCTTTGATCTAATGAGTTTGAATTGATCCAATAAGATTTCAAATGGTCGTTAACTTAACACTCAAACGTTTTAACCTCCACAGGGAGACCATTTAAATGCACAAAAACCTAAATAACACACTACAGTGAGGGAAAAGCCAAAACGCCTCTTTAATATTCAATCATAACATTACATTACATGTCACTTGTTAGACGCTTTTATCCAAAGCGACTTACATACTCAATACTGTGGAGAATTCCCACAGGAGTGATTTGGGGTGAACGACATGCTGACTGCAGTGGGTTTGAACCTGCTCCCCTGATCTCAACACCAACACACTAGTCCACTGCGCCACACGCCTCCCTACTCCGCCTAAGATGCAGTGGAAGTATAAAGTAGCATTACATGGTAGTAAAGTAAATAACAGGTACTACATTTGAACTCAAGCACTTAAATATTCGTTTGCCTCATTCCACGACTGACACATACTTTCAAATGCAAGTAAAAGTACAACACTAGGAACTAAATGTTATGAATAGGGAGGCGTGTGGCGTAGTGGATTGTGTAATGTTACATTATTAATGTAATAATGCAGCGTCGATACTGTCAGTGTTTTACTATTCAGCTGTTTGTCGTGAGCTTTCAGAAGATCTCCTCCAGTTCATCCATAGTTTGACCCTGTGACCTCCATGTTCCAGGTCACAGCAGCCGTCCTCTCTTCCCTCGAGAGGTGGAGGGCGGAGATGGATGAATCCGACAGGAAGCTCCTCTCCGGCCCGTGATGGATGCCGCTGCCACCGACACTCAGCGAGGGAACAAGGCGGCTCGGTGGCAAAGAGGAAGAGGAGGGAGGTCAGGGTTATTCTTAGAAAAATAGATGATGAGCCCTTTGCTCTGCACTCTCTCTGTGACGCATGGTGACAGCTGAGTGCAATCAGGTGATCGAACAATGGACGTCTGGCGAGCTGGCAAAGCACCTGTCCCTGCAATGTTGCCAGAATATATCTTTACACTTGATATAAGACATAATAACTTTTATAACAATAACAGAAGCAGAGTAGTAGCATTAATAGGGCCTTGTGACCTAAGATTTTCATCGTCATAACTACGCTAACGTATGACCAGTAAAATCCTTGAACCTTAGGGCAGAGCAGAGGACCTATTGTTATTACAGTAATTTCCATCCATCCATCCATCTTCTCCCGCTTATCCGTGGTCGGGTCGCGGGGGTAGCAGTTCCAGCAGAGAGCCCCAAACTTTCTTTTCCCTGGCGACATCAACAAGCTCTGACAGTAATTTATTTTGTATTATTATAATTTACAAGTAATGATTAGTATTTGTGAGGGCCTTATCTTGCTGAAATGATGGAGATTATTTGCAAACTTGAACCAACAAACAAACAAATTGATATTTTAGGAGTCTCATTATCAATGCAGGCAAAACAGCTCTATAGCGCCCTCTACAAGGTTGCTAACATACAGCCCCTCGTTGTGCTTTCATCCACAAGTCTGAAATTTGGTAGGCATGTCTGGCATGGTGAGACGCCCAGAAAAGTCTCTTGGAGGCGTATCGTAAATCAAACAGGAAGTCGGCCAGTTTTAAATGTATGTGCCATTTTTGACCATTTTTTGGTGCCATCTTTCAACAAACGCCTCCTACAGTTTGTGTCTGATTTGGTCAGGGTGTTTTATTGCATTTGTCATGAGAATTATTACAGCGTTCAATGGCTTGTTAACAAAGCTCTTATGATATGTTTGATGATGTTCTAGGATGTGTTTATTTTACATGAAGTCATTTAGGAATGGGTTGTTTTTTTCAGTTTACAATTGTTTTAGATGAACCGATTTTCTTTGAACATTATTATAATCTGCAGGGGAAAACTGCTGATTTACTTTGGGGTTAGACAAATAACAAATGCTCATTAAATGTGATTCAGTATTTAACCCTTATGTTGTGTTTGTTTCAAGTTAAAATGATATAATAACTATGCTCTAGTACAGCATCCGAACAAGGCTTCATGTAGCTCCAATAGAGCTATATAAACACTACAAAACTGATTTTGTGATTGTGATCTTGACTGACATACATACTTTTACTGATGGACAGTTTTGAATGCAGGACTTCTACTTGTACTATAGTATCTTTCACAGTGTTGTATTAGTTATTTTACTTCAATGAATACTCTGAATATTTCCTCCACTCCCTCTTGGCGACGGGCCAGTGAGAGGTGGAGCAACACTGATAGGAGAGCTTCAACTGCACTGACTAAACAGGTAAAGCAGAGCTGCAGTCGTGACAAGTCTCTCAGTAAAGAAACACTCGACTGAATCCAGCAGCTTTCTCTCCACAACACAGAAGAATCTCTGCCAAACACTGGTGAGTGCACTACAGACACACAATCACTAACTAAATATTTGAACAAGGTTTAGTTTAATCAGAATCTGAGGCTGGTAAGTCTGTTCAGACATATAGTGAATATTTGGCCATATACATTTGTCTTTTAAGATAAAAACGTTTACATTTAGACTTGAGTACAAAGCAGGTTTAAAACCAAACCCAGTGACTGAACTCTGGCTAGTGAAGTTTAAACAGGGTAACGTCACAGCTAGCATTAGCTTAGGCTAACTTCTAGCCCTGTATCCTGTATGAACTCAAAGCCTCAGCTCTGCTCAGACAGGAAGTATGTTTAACAACCCTAAAAGCAGCTAAATGCTACGGCTATAAAAGTGACTGGAAGCAGGCAGTGAGAGGCAGCCTCAATACATTATGTAAATACATTCCAACCCTTTGCAAAAATAATCTAAAGTAACATTTGCGATCTCCTTGATTCTCCGTATCCGCCCCAGTCTCCAGCAGAGCTAAATGAAACGTTTTCAGACTTTAACACGCTACACTGCAGACCATAGAGGTTTCTCAATTCTTAAATGTCCCCTCCTCGACTCCCCTCCTCGAGACTTAGGCCCATTCCCAAACCGCCCCCCTACACCCTACCCCTCCATTCACACGGAGGGTACGCCATATTGAGGGCTGTTCCAAACCAACGAGTGTGGAGGGGGAGTGAGCTATCAAGCCCTCAAACAGCGAGTCTGGAGCGGTGCTGACTTGAGACCATGGATGTATAATAAGAACTGGATACAGCGTGGGAGGCGGGGCCTCATTCATTCCTATGAGAGTTGCTCATTAGCGCATGATGATAAAATGGCCCAACTTTTGAGAGAGCGAAACGTCACAGATTACCCGGCATGCCTGAGAAGTACCCGTATGTGCGCTCATAGCGCATGTGCAACTTTAACCAAAATGCTCGTTCACATCAAGCACGTCAATTTGCGTACACGTAACAGCACCGCACATTCATGACAGCATGGTAATGATTTGTTATTATGATGGATTTGATATTAACGAGGCGGCAGTTAGCAGCTAGCGGCTAGCTAGTAATTATGCTAATGTTCACATCAATCGTTATGTACTTATATTACGCTGTAACGGCCCGTCCACACAGCGGCATGCGTTGACGCTTGCCAGCGGGCGTGTCTGACACTCGACCAACAACCAATCACATGAATCTCCCGCCCCTGACACACAAGCAGCGGTTTGATTGGCTAGAGCTTGTACTGGCATATGATTCGATTGGCTGACGCTTCTGCCGAGGCGTCAAAAGTTGAACATTGCTCAACTTTTGCAGCGAGCCACGCCGGCAACGCTCCGCGTCGCTTCCCACGATGCAGTTCGGCTAAAAGTGACGTCACCCCATTCAAAGTGAATGGGCAGAAGCGTTGGAAGCTTCAACACGGGCCGTAACAGGATCTAGTGATATCCAAGCAACAGAGCTTCATTTAGCATGAAAGAATGATTGCACTGTATATATATATATATATATATATATATATATATATATATATATACTAGGGATGCACGATATTGGGTTTTTGAAACCGATACCGATAACTTCCTGCTTCTCAAGACCGATACCGATACCGATAATAAAAAAAGATTTACGCCACTAATTATTTTAACGCGATAAACGCATGTGTATTTTTTTTCCTCGGCCGCCCCGTAGTTTAAGAGCGCATCGAGTTTAAAATACCATCTACAAGCTGATGCTGACAGCCCCGCTCCTGCCGCCCGTTTGTGGCAGACCCCACTTCCACGCTCACCGGCAGGCACCGACTGGCCATCGGGAGGACCGGGAGGGTGTGTGTATGTGTGGCCCGAGCGAGCGAGAGAGAGACCTTACGTGCATTGTTGTTGTTAGCATCTGGTTCTAGCTAGCTGCGCTAACGGATATAAGGAGCTGTTTAAATGAAAACAGAGGAGCGATATTTCGCCACAACTGCGCCGAGCACTTGACTTTATGCAGGAAGCCAGACAGCGGGACATTGTAGGAGAATTCAGCACACTCAGCACGGATAGTGTGCAACATGATTGCAGCATCCAGGCAGCTCCGGTTCGAGCATATGCCTTGAGTTGCACATAGCTCCAACGTGCGCACTCACGCACGCACACACACACACACACACACACACACACACACACACACACAGAATAATGCACTTGAACGCATCAAAGCTTTGTGATTGGCCGGTGTGACCCCATGTGTCGGGGCGTGGTTGGTGGGCAGTGAGCAGTGCACTAGTTCACTGAAGTTGTCCGTGTCAACGGGAGTGACAGTCTTGACGCACAAGACCACAATTATGGCAGAAGCAAAAAAGCCCAAAATATATAATTTTCACTCTGAGTGGGAGGATGATTATTTTTGTATCTATTCCAATTCAAAGTCCATCTGTCTCGTCTGCAATGCGAGCGTGGCTTTATCGAAGAAGGGTAATTTAGGAGCGGCATTTAAAAACAGTGCACAAACGCTACGAGACGGAATTCCCTCCTAATTCTGCCCTACGCTCCCAAAAGGGGAGGGGCCTGAGAGGACAGCTAAATGCACAGCAGTCCATTTTCACCAGGCCCAACAACAAGAGCAAGGCTGCTCCAGAGCATCTTATCGTGTCACGTTCTTGCGAAACACATGAAGTCTTTCAAAGACGGCGAAGTTGTGAAAGAAGCATTCCTGGAGGTTGCCGACGCGCTTTTGGGGGACAGTAAACAACAACAGTAGCATTTCAACAGGTTTTTGATATAATAAAAACTCAAGTTAGATACCGTTATTAATCAGCTGTACGTTTTAGTTTGAACTTATTCATTATAATTATTGTACAAAATGGTATAAGAATGCAAACATTAAGATCTGTTCTGTTTAAATTGATTATAGTCTATTATCAATTCAGGTTAAGAAGCTAGTGTTGCTTGCATCCGATTTTAAAGGCATTTATTTTTATACTCGACTAAAATGCAACACAAAAAGTTTTGATTCTATTAATTTTGTCTCTTTTATTGCACGCTGGCAGCAGATTCCTGAGTAGCTTCAGATCTGAGTTGTCTTATTAGTAAGCCTAATTTATACTTTTGTAGCAATACTATTTTTATATAATGGCAAAGAAAGGGTTCAGCGTCTTTTCTTTTTTCCCTGTGTCATATGTGGCAGCACTGTTCAATGCTTCTTGAAAACATTACCCACTGTAGTGACGTGTGAATAAACTCCAACTCTGTATCAACAACACTGTTGTGTAACTTCAGTTAAATACTTGTGTGTAGATTAGAAAGAGGTAAGATAAAGGATCTGCAGTATTTTATGAAGTATTCATCGTACAGAGGTCAATTTTATACAAGTAGAAGTGTGTATTTACCTGGCTGTCAGTAATGATCTCTATTTGGACTGGTAGATCTCGGCAGACTGGCAACTTTAAAAGTAGCTCTCGGTTCAAAAAAGGTTGGGCACCCCTGGTCTATGGTATCTACCTGACCGGACTCCACGTGTGTCCGTCAGGAAACAAGCTGTTAACAAGTAGTTCCAACAAACATCCACTGATAAACTGCGATGTTACATGCTGGTTACATCGCATCGTGACAAACGGCTCGTTGGCTCCAACAAAAGAGACGCACACCAAACTGAGCAATGATAAACTGAAATTGATTAAAGTTAGTTACAAATTAAAGTACAATGATGTATGGAGGATGGAATTAGTGATAACTATGAAGATACATGTACATCAATACCTCAGACTTCAGTATTTACTAGCAGGGTAGGAAGTACTCTGATCATTTATTAAAGTAAAATACCACAATGTGGACATTTACAATAAGAAAAAGAAAATCTTTTTTTAAAAAGTAAAATATATTATAAAATTGGATTATAATTAGTGATGGATCAACGTGTAGAACATGTTATTGTACTGCTTGGTAAATTACCCTGAGGTTTATTAAATCATAATTTAGTTGATTATTTTATTTTTGTAATATCTGCAAAGAAACAAACTAACTATCAACAATGAATGTATTGGATTGAAAGTATAATTAGGTCCAGCTGTAGTTTTGGTGTAGAGGTATAAATACAAAATATAAAAGAAAACTCAAGAACAGTACCTGAATACATGCACCTTTTTACTCTCCCTCTGTCATGGTCCTGTTTTGTGTGTTTTCTTTCAATAAATATGCTGAATTAATGTGTGTAAGTTAATCATTGTTAATGTATTAATAATTACATTTAAGCTCAACAATATAATATCATATTGTTTTCATTTATTATTGTTGTGAAAAAGATCTCTATGTTATCACTTATTTTCTTGGCTTGGTGATTTGCAATAAATAACACTGAACTGCACATCGGGTTCTTCTTCACTCAGTTTCTATTTGTACGGAATTCAGGACTATTCATAGTTAGATTATTTTTAAACAAATATATAAACTATAACTTTATTTAATGTTTTTTACAACATTTGTGTCCCCAGAGAGACATGTCTGCTGCCAGCTGTCTGCTGACTGAAGATCAGTTTCTGTGCTCCATCTGTCTGGATGTGTTCACTGATCCAGTCAGCACACCATGTGGACACAACTTCTGTAAAGCCTGCATCTCTGAACACTGGGACAGAAATGTCCCGAGTCAGTGTCCTAACTGTAAAGAGGTGTTCAACATAAAGCCTGAGCTGCGGGTCAACACTTTCATCTCTGAGATGGCTGCTCAGTTCAGACAGTCAGCTCAACAGAAAGCCAGCAGCAGCAGCTCAGAGCAACAAGTTGTCAAACCAGGAGAAGTTCCCTGTGACGTCTGCACTGGAACCAGACTGAAGGCCCTGAAGTCCTGCCTGGTGTGTCTGGAGTCCTACTGTGAGACTCACCTGGAGCCTCACCTGACAAGAGCAGGCCTGAAGAAACATCAGCTGATCGACCCTGTGGAGAACCTGGAAAGCAGGATGTGTGTGAAGCACGATAAACTGCTGGAGCTGTTCTGTAAGACCGACCAGGTGTGTGTCTGCATGCTCTGCACTGTTTCAGACCACAAGACACATGATGTTGTTCCTCTGAAAGAAGGATATGAAGGAAAGAAGGCTGAGCTGGGGAAGACAGAGGCTGAAATTCAGCAGATGATCCAGAAGAGACGACTGAAGATCCAGGAGATGAATCTCTCAGTGGAGCTCAGTAAGGAAGGAGCAGACAGAGAGATAGCAGATGGTGTTCAGGTCTTCACCGCTCTGAAGGAGTCTGTTGAGAGAAGCCAGGCCGAGCTCATCGACACCATCAAAGAGAAGCAGAGAGAGACAGAGGAACAGGCTGAAGGCTTCATCAAAGAGCTGGAACAGGAAATCTCTGAGCTGAAGAAGAGAAGCTCTGAGGTGGAGCAGCTCTCACGCTCTGAAGACCAGCTCCACCTCCTCCAAAGCTTCACGTCCCTGAGCGCTGCTCCACCCACCAAGGACTGGACAGAAGTCAGGGTCCGTCCACCTTCATATGAGGGGACTGTGAGGAGAGCTGTGACTCAGCTGGAGGAGACGCTCAGTAAACGGATGAAGAAGCTGCTTGAGGTGGAGCTGAAGAGGGTCCAGCAGTCTGAGGTGGAGGTGACTCTTGATCCTGATACAGCACATCCCAACCTCACCCTGTCTGCTGATGGAAAACAAGTTAAATTTGGTGATGTGATGAAGAATCTCCCAAACAATCCAGAGAGATTTGATACTTGTCCTCGTGTCTTAGCAAAGCAGAGTTTCTCTTCAGGAAGATTTTATTACGAGGTTCAGGTTAAAGGGAAGACTGGGTGGGTTCTAGGAGTGGCCAGAGAGTCGATCAACAGGAAGGTAAATATCACAATGACTCCTCAGAAAGGTTACTGGATAATATGGCTGATTACAAATGAGTACACAGCTTTTGCTGGTCCTCCAGTCCGTCTCTCTCTGAAGTCTCAGCCTCAGAAGGTGGGGGTGTTTGTGGATTATGAGGAGGGTCTGGTCTCCTTTTATGATGTTGATGCTGCAGCTCTGATCTACTCCTTCACTGGCTGCTGCTTCAAAGAGAAACTCTACCCTCATTTCGGTCCAGGTCTCAATGATGGTGGTAACAACTCTGCCCCGCTGATCATCTCTCCTGTCAATCACACCAAGTAGAACAACCATTTGATGTTTTGTTTTCTTTCTTTGATGCTATTTACTACAATTACAGGCAGATTTTTCAAAATGTATATCATGTAAGGTCTCATTTATTCTAATAACTGCATAACCTGCACCAAAGAACACGAAACAATTGCATGTCCATTAATGTCTTGAGCCAAGGAAATTAGTTTTTATTGTATACATACATACAGAGCCCGATCTGCTTAAAAAAACACTTTTCGTATAATACCTCTCACTGCCTGAACAATAGACACAGGCCATCACTGCAAGTCTAACCATAGGGTGTTAAATAATAACTCCAATTAAAATGTCAAGAGCCACTAATTTGGTGATAGCTAACTAGAAGGCCAACCTGTCGTGTTAGACACTACCACACTGTATTAGGCATTCATAATCAATCTTATTCTCAATGCCACTGGTACATGTAGTGCAAAAGGTGCACCCATACAACATTTTTTTTACAACTAAGGCCTTTAGAAAAGAGAAAGTGTAGGAGCCAAAATGCTTTGTTAGCCTGTGTTTATTGTTATCATTATTGTTTACACAGCACGCATTTTTTTTTGACCACTTCCAGTAATTCTCCAGGGTGTGGTTTATGGTATCTTTCATTTTTTGTAAAGCACTTTGAATTGCCTTGTGTTGAACAGTGCTATATAAATAGTCTTGCCTTGCCTATTCAGGTAACCTCTTGTATGTCGGGGTTGGTGGAAAGACAATGGGTTAGTTTTTCCTCCAAACATTTTTGTTGACCGTATAGTCCATCTTTAGTTATGGTTTGTTTTATTTCATCATTAAACAAAGAGCTGAACTGCGACTTCATTTATTGGGAGTTTAATTGCCACAAAAAGGACATTTAAATAAACATTTTAAATGCATCACTTTTACTTGTAATTGAGTATTTTCAGTGGTGGTATGAATAAAACTGAGTGTTTCTCAAATACAAGTTGTAGTTGGACTTTTTTTTTTTTTATTGCAACCTTACACTTCTACTCGAACAACAGCTTTGGAAACGTTCCAGATTACATCAGTAGCGCACTGACACACCATTGTACTGCACAACGAGCACTTCAGTGATGATAAAGTGCATTTTGATGAGAATACTTGACCTAGAAGTTTGGAATGCAGGAATTCTACTTGTGTTGAAGTTGTCAAAATGTCATATTAGCTTTAGCTTTAGCTAACTGACCCGTCTCCTGTATGAACTCAAAGCCTAAGGTCTGCTCTGACAGGGAAAATGTTTAACTGAGGTCCATTGGTGGTCTGGGGCCTGTGGAGGGAAGTTATATTACATATTATCACTGTATTACAAGAGATATTACAACTCCTCTTCCTCCTCATCGTCCAAGCTGACTCGCCCATTGAAAGCCTTCAAACAAAGAAAGTGTTTTTTTATTTGGTCTGGTCCCTCAGATGCTTTAAATAAACTCAAAATAAAATCAGTCAATAGTAATACATGAGTTAAGTTCAATATTAAAGGTGAGGTATGTAATTTATTTCAGAAACACTTGTTATATTCCATGGAATGCTCTTAACATCCCGATAGCAACGAATATCTGAAGTGCTTTGACAAAAAATCCATGCAAAAACGTCATCTGTGGAAGCCGTAGTACTTTAAAAAGCACGACCAATCATTTGAGCCGGCCCGGCTAAAGTAACTGGATGGCCTACCTGCCTGTCAGCCTTCCATCTGTGCAAAACGTATCTCGTGCCCTCATTGTTACGACTGGAGCACACAACAACTGATAGGACCCAAATGCACAACTCCAGACAAAAGATGATTAAAAAAAAAGGTTTTACTGTGGTGATGAAACAAGGTAATCCATTCACAAGGTTCAAAAACAATCTGGCACTTGGCACAGGGAACACACAGAATATACAAAAGCAAGGGACTCCACAGGTGCAAACAATAAGGGCGGGGCAGGTCATCAGGTCAGTGGACAAACAGGCAAGGTAGGAGTGGAACTACCTGAAATGAGAAGGGAAATGACAAAGTAAAACAGGAAATGGCAGACACGGACTTGACAATATAGACTCACAGAGAAATAATACTAACAGAACTGACGAGACACAATATTACACCCCCCCCCCTCTACGGCCGACTCCGGACGGCCCAGAGTCCTGTGTATTAAGTCTGAAAAAGTCCTTTATCAGTTTCTGATCCACAACAAAACTTGCTGGTACCCACGACCGATGTTCTGGACCGTATCCTTTCCAGTCTACAAGGAACTGTCGGCCGCGTCCTCTCTTCCTGACTGCCAGCAGTTTCTTGACGTCATATATCAGACCGCCGTCTAACATCCGGGGTGGAGGAGGGGGCTTGGATGGAGGAACCAAACGACTCTCCCGAACCGGTTAGACTTTGGCAACATGAAAGGTAGGATGGACTCTCAAGGACCTGGGCAGGCGCAGGCGAACAGCCACCGGGTTAACAACTTTCGTTATGGTAAACGGACCCATAAACCTCGGAGCCAGCTTCCTGGAGGCCATCTCTTGTAGATAGCCAAACCTTCTGCCTGGGTTTGTAGGCAGGTGCCGGACGACGATGTCGATCTGCTGTCTTTTTCATGCGAGCAGCCCTCTTCAGGAGAACCTGGCGAACTCCTGCCCAGACTCTGCGACACCCTCACCAGGGCATGTGCTGACAGTACAGTCACTTCCTTCTCTACTTCTGGAAACAGAGGAGGTTGGTAACCATAGGCGCAGTGAAAAGAGGAGAGACCCGTGGCAGATGTAGGTTGGGTGTTGTGGGCATACTCCACCCATATCAGGACGGGTGGCGCAGTGGTCTGTGCATCCGATCATCAGATCAAGGGGGAGTGCTGGGGAACTCCAGTTCGAAACCCGCTCCGGCCGCCACTGCGTCAGGCCGTTGTGTCCTTGGGCAAGACACTTCACCCGGATTTGCTCTTGTGGGTATTGTCCACAGTACATGTATAATACCAATGTGTACTTGTAAAAGTGCCTCGATGACCTCGAGGCGTGAAGATGGACGGTGTGGCGCAGTGCGCTGTGCAATGATCATCAGATCAAGGGGTGAAAGGTCTGTAAAGCCGGTGGGTCCTTGGGCAAGACCCTTCACCTGAACTTGCTCCTGTGGGTATTGTCCACAGTTTCTGACCATTGCATGTATGATGTGCAATGTGTGTATATGTAAAGTGCTTTGAGTCATTGATAATGCGCTATAATAAATGTAAGGAACTATTATTATATCAGCTGCTTGCTCCAAGTTGTGGGATTCTGGGACACCAGACACCGTAAACACGTCTCCAGTTCTTCGTTGATCCTCTCTGATTGACCATTAGCCTGTGGGTGGTAAGCAGATGTGAGGCTGGGAGTGGCTCCTATCAGGCTGCAGAATTCCTTCCAAAACTGGGAAACGAACTGCGGCCCACGGTCTGACACCACATCTCGAGGAAATCCATGCAGCCTGAAAACATGAGACAAGAGCGCTTCTGCTGTCTCTTTAGCAGAGGGAGATTTGGGCATGGGGATAAAGTGAGTCATTTTGGTGAATCTGTCAACAACAGTGCATATGGTGGTGTTACCTGCAGAGGGCGGCAGTCCAGTGACAAAATCCAGCGAGATGTCAGACAATGGGCGGCTTGGAATGGACAAAGGTTGCAGTAGACCCATAGTAGACTGGATAGAGGTCTTATTCCGAGCACAGTTAGTGCAGGCTGCCACATACTCAGTAACCTCCTTCTCCATTAGTGGGCCACCAAAACCTTTGCTTTATCATGTACATAAAGTAGTTCGTTTGATACCTGGATGACATGTTAATACAGATGTGTGAGCCCAGTGAATCACGTCCGAGCGGACAAATGGGGAACAAAGAGGTGGTTAGGGGGGCCACCACTGGGTACGGTTTTTCCCTCTAAAGCTTGATTTACATTAGTCTCAATTGGCCATGTCACCCCTCCTATCACCTGAGTGGGCGGTAAAATGGACTCGGTCTCCTTGGAAAGAGCCTCTGGGTCAAAAAGCCTGGATAACGCGTCTGGTTTGGCGTTCTGTGAGCCAGGACGGTAGGAGAGAGTCAAGTTAAACCTATTGAAGAATAAGGTCCATCGTGCCTGTCTGGAGTTTAACCTCTTAGCCTTGCGTATGTACTCCACATTTTTGTGGTCTGTCCACACAATAAATGGCTGTTTTGCCCCTTCTAGCCAGTGCCTCCACTCATCCAGTGCGACCTTCACGGATAATAATTCTCTATTGCCTACATCATAGTTTCTTTCAGCAGCAGACAACTTACGGGAAAGGTAGGCACACGGATGGAGCTTACTGTCTTTCTCTGCCCTCTGTGAGAGGACCGCCCCGATGCCCTCGTTGGAGGCATCCACCTCCACCGTGAACTGCCGTTGGGAATCCGGGATGGTAAGTATTGGAGCTGTTGTGAAAACTTCTTTTAACTTCTGGAAAGCCTGAAGTGCCTGTGGGGTCCACACAAACTGAACAGAAGGAGAGGTGAGTACATGCATAGGTGCGGCGATAGAACTAAAATTCCTAACACATTTTCTGTAGAAGTTTGCAAATCCAAGGAATTGTTGGACTTTTTTCCTGGAAGAGGGTGTGGGCCATTCAGCCACAGCGCTCACTTTAGCAGGATCCATCATTATCTGGTCAGGACCCAGGATGAAACCCAGAAATTAAGTGGAACTGACGTGGAACTCACATTTTTCAGACTTTACATAAAGTTGATTGTCCAACAACTTTCTTAACTAGAAAATGCATTTCTTGCAGATAATGCATGCGAATGCTGTAAACTGTGAACATTTATGGCTGAATTTAGCTGAAAATGCAGAAAAAGCTGAATGTGTTATTAGCTGAATGGTAGCTGCTCTTAGCTACAAAAATGCAGAAAAAGCTTAATATTTAAAAGAAAATGTTTAAAAAAAGGTATAAACAACAACATGTAGCCTATAGCCTTGATGTCCTGACATAGCTGAATAATGTAATAGTTGAATGGTTTCTGCAGCTGAAAGTAGGCTGAAGGAGTTAAATATCAGATGTAAGTAGTAGTGAATGCATTTGTATTAAGATGAGAAAAGAAAGTAAAAAGGCTTGGGAAAGCAGAAGAATATTTTAACTGCAAACTTTTTGACTAAAACCATACGTCACCAATAATGTATAAAATATGTGGAACCTGTTGAAGTCTGTATTAAGTCTCCATCAGACAGAACATAATAGGCTGAGACAGTCTGTTAAAGTCCAGTCTGTCAGTGTTTGTTTCTGTTCCTGAGCACCTACTCAGCACACCTGTGTGTGTGTCCAGAGATCAAAGACAACCAACTGCAGCACTGCGTCCCATAAGAATGCATTGACTTGTACATTATATCTGACCATTTTGACACCCGTTCAAAAACTATGGCGAGAGAGAGAGAGAGAGAGAGAGTTGTGTGTGTGTGTGTGTGTGTGTGTGTGTGTGTGTGTGTGTGTGTGTGTGTGTGTGTGTGTGTGTGTGTGTGTGTGTGTGTGTGTGTGTGTGTGTGTGTGTGTGTGTGTGTGTGTGTGTGTGTGTGTGTGTGTGTGTGGTGTGTGTGTGTGTGTGTGTGTGTGTGTGTGTGTGTGTGGTGTGTGTGTGTGTGTGTGTGTGTGTGTTGAGAGTGTGTGTGTGTGTGTGTGTGGTGTGTGTGTGTGTGTGTGTGTGTGTGTGTGTGTGTGTGTGTGTGGTGTGTGTGAGAGAGATTGTGTGTGTGTCTGTATTTGAGAGTGTGTGTCTGTGTGTGTGTGTGTGTGTGTGTGTGTGTGTGTGTGTGTGTGTGTGTGTGTGTGTGTGTGTGTGTGTGTGTGTGTGTGTGAGAGAGAGAGTGTGTGTCTGCGTGTGAGAGAGAGAGTGTGTGTGTGTGTGTGTGTGTGTGTGTGTGTGTGTGTGTGTGTGTGTGTGTGTGTGTGTGTGTGTTGTGTGTGTGTGTGTGTGTGTGTGTGTGTGTGTGTGTGTGTGTGTGTGTGTGTGTGTGTGTGTGTGTGCAGGACAGCTCAAAATTCTCCCCCAAAAGTGTTTTAAACTTGCCATAATTCCCAAACCCTACACTGCTCAGACATATGTTGTCATGGAACACGTAGGAAAACCTCTCCTAGGTTGAAAAAAAAAAAAAAAAAAAATGCCTCTTGAGGGCATGAAGTGACAAAAATGTTCAACATTCCTCCATTGAAGCCCATTGTAATTTCAGGCAGATATTTCCTCACGGTATCAGCCGCACACCTTTAGTTAAACTGCCAAAAAGGCCACATTATTAACCCGAAACTACACAAAAATTACACTTCAGAAACTCAACTTCCTTGACATCGTCCCACAATCTTCACTTGTATATCACCGGTCCATGCCTCAACAGCTCTACGCCAAATCTGAGATCTCACCATATGCCGTTTCCATGGAAACGCATCCCTCGCCATAAAATATGATGTCACTATAACTCCTATGCAAATGTTCAAAGAGTGCTCAAACTTCACATGTGTACTAACAGTCCAGCTGTGAAGACATCTCCAGGACAGTTTTGAGATTTCTTCAAATGCCGTTGCCATGGCAACACAATGCTCACCATGAAACACGGTTTTCTCATAACTTCAGTGAAATTACTCGAAATGGCCCAAAACTTCACAGGTTTGGTAACAATGCAGCCATCAACACATCTAAGAGTATTATGGGATGTCATCAAATGCCGTTGCCATGGCGACAGATCATTCACCATCAAGTTAGTTCAAAAGTCTCCCAAGCCTTTTTACTTTCTTTTCTCATCTTAATACAAATTCATTCACTACTACTTACATCTGATATTTAACTCCTTCAGCCTATTTTCAGCTGCAGAACCCATTCAACTATTACATTATTCAGCTATTTCAGGACATCAAGGCTATACATGTTGTTGTTTATACATTTTTTAAACATTTTCTTTTAAATATTAAGCTTTTTCTGCATTTGTTTAACTAAAAGCAGCTACCATTCAATTAATAACACATTCAGCTTTTTCTGCATTTTCAGCTAAATTCAGCCATAAATGTTCACAGTTAACAGCATTCGCACGCATTTTCTGCAGGAAATGCATTTTCTAGTTCTTCCCCTTAAACTTAAACTTATTTCAGCCAATACTTTAGCTCTCCATAACTTCAGCTTATTTTCAGCTACAGAAACCATTCAAATATTAAACTATTCAGCCTGTTCAGGAATCGATGAGAAACCTTCAACTTTTTCAAAATATTTCATACGTTTTGAAATATTCAGCTTTTTAAACTCTTTTTTTTACATTGAAGTCAATGGGAAGAGCCTTCAAATCAGCCATTACTTTAGCTCTCCATAACATCAGCTTACTTTCAGCTACAGAAACCATTCAAATATTAAACTATTCAGCCTTTTCAGCAATTGATAAGAAACCTCCAACTTTTTCAAAAATAATTCATACTTTTTGAAATATTCAGCTTTTATACTATTTTTTTAACATTGAAGTCAATGGGAGATGCCTTCAAATCCTGTTTTCCTACACTTTGCGCCAAATGCATCTCCTTCCACATAATTTCAGCCAGACCCTTCATTCCAACTTTCAAATGACCACAAGACCTTCAGCTATTCAAACTTGACTTTTACTTTTGATATCTTTTCAACTTTTTTGAGATATTGGAATTAGTTTGGAGGTTAGCAGAGAGGCCTTTTTCAGATTGTTACATTAGAGTGGATGGAGCAGCTCGTTAAGTCTAGAGTGCTTTGATCTCAAAACAGAGTGCAGGACAGCTCGAAGTTCTCCCCCAATATTTTTTTAAACTTGCCATAATTCCCAAACCCTACACTGCTCAGACATATTTTTTCATGGAAAACGTAGGAAAACCTCTCCTAGGTTGAAAAAAGATAAAAAATAAGAAAATATATTAAACAAAATGCCTCTTAAGGGCATGAAGTGACAAAAACGTTCAACATTCCTCCATTGAAGCCCATTGTAATTTCAGGCATATATTTCCTCACCGTAACAGCCGCACACCTTTAGTTAAACTGCCAAAAAGGCCACATTATTATCCCAAAACTACACAAAAATTACACTTCAGATACTCAACTTCCTTGACATCTTCCCCCAATCTTCACTTGTATATCACCGGTCCATGCCTCAACAGCTCTACGCCAAATCTGAGATCTCACCATATGCCGTTTCCATGGAAACGCATCCCTCGCCATAAAATATGATGTTCAAAGAGTGCTCAAACTTCACATGTGTGCTAACAGTCCAGCCGTGAAGACATCTCCAGGACAGTTTTGAGATTTCTTCAAATGCCGTTGCCATGGCAACACAATGCTCACCATGAAACACGGTTTTCTCATAACTTCAGTGAAATTACTCGAAATGGCCCAAAACTTCACAGGTTTGGTAACAATGCAGCCATTAACACATCTAAGGGTATTATGGGATGTCATCAAATGCCGTTGCCATGGCGACAGATCAGTCACCATCAAGTTAGTTCAAAAGTTTCCCAAGCCTTTTTACTTTCTTTTCTCATCTTAATACAAATTCATTCACTACTACTTACATCTGATATTTAACTCCTTCAGCCTATTTTCAGCTGCAGAAACCATTCAACTATTACATTATTCAGCTATTTCAGGACATCAAGGCTATACATGTTGTTGTTTATACCTTATTTGTTAAACATTTTCTTTTAAATATTAAGCTTTTTCTGCATTTTCAGCTAAATTCAGCCATAAATGTTCACAGTTTACAGCATTCGCACGCATTTTCTGCAGGAAATGCATTTTCTAGTTAAGCTTTTATTTCTGTAACATTAAACTTATTGTTTTTCTTCAACAAGTTTGACTACATGGAAAGACAGAGGAGGGACATTATGTGCATTCTTAATGAACATACTATGTATTTTTGTATGTGTCAGGGTGTTATGCTACAGGTCCATGAGGACAGGCCCCACAGAGGGTGCGCAAATATGATCACATCACCCCCATCCTTAAAGCACTACACTGGCTACCCGTGGAACTGAGGATCGAATTCAAGGTCTCCGTCCTCACCCACCAGTGTGTCCATGGAACTGCCCCTCCCTACCTCAAGGAACTCCTCACCCCCCATACCTCCTTGCGGACCACCCGTTCCAGCAACTCCAACTTCCTCAAACCCCCCAGGACTAAGCTCCGTACTATGGGAGACCGGGCCTTCTGCTCGGCTGCTCCCAGTCTGTGGAACGCTCTCCCCGACCAAATGAGAGCACCACAGACCGTGGAGGCTTTTATAAAAGGCCTCAAAACCCATCTCTTCAATAAAGCCTTTGCCTAGACCTTTTTATCACCCTTTTATTTTTTTTAATTGCTTTTTTATTAATTCTACCGTGTTGTGTAATGTTTATTTATACTGTTCATGCTCACCACTTGTAGCACTTCGGGATTTGAAATCGAATATGAAGTGCTTTATAAATGGAACCCATTATTATTATTATTACAGTGAGTTCAGGATGAAGTGTTACTATCTTAGTTACCGTCTGGTTCAACATGTTCCTGGGGATTTGGCTCATTTTAGACAGGTTAGACACAGCCAATAGTAAAACATCAACTTTAATATAACTAGCACAAGGTAGCTACTCCCCAGAAATGGACTGACTGGTCTGTGTGTGCTGCACAGAGGTCACAGTTGTGTTTTGTTCCTGTTCTGTTGTTAAAGAGTTATTTTTCTTCGTTCATAGTGTAAAAGTAAATCAATTCATATCAGTATAAGAAGTTGTAAGTATAGAAAAGAACAAAGTCATATAGGAACAAAGATATGACTTATTGTTTACTCCTTAAAATAGCACAATGTTATTAAACCAAAATGTTACCATAAAAGAAATAATACAAAGCAAACTGAATACGTATTTATTTTGTTTCTCTTCTTACAGGTGGGGCTGAAAGACTCGACCCCCACTGAGCTGGAGCATCATGGCTGCAGGTGTGGCGTGTGTTACTCTCCTGCTCCAGTCACATGACTCCCAGTGGGTCCCCAGTACTCAGCTGTACAGAGCAGAGCAGCAGTGGTACAAACCAAGAACTATGGCAAGTCTGAGAATAATGTCATTGTAATTCAAATGCTAAAACTACACACTCATCATGTCTCATCATTTCTATATCTTGCTTAAACCCACAGTGTGTAAAACCAGGCCCGGAAGAGAACATGGCTGGGATGTCCACAAATCCAAAGCAGAGAACAATGTCAGAGAGAGTAAAGTGAGAGATTAGTAGTTATGTGAAAGTAAGCTATGCACACAGAATAGTTGATGTGTTGATGTCTCTGAGAGCTGAGAGCTGCTGGATCTGTCTACCCTCAAAGTGCCAGGGATCTACAAGGACTTCACCGCTGCTTCTGCACCATAGGTATCCCTGTGAGGTGCCACTAGTGGACTCTGCTCTCGGTAAAGTTCAAGCTGGCAGTCCCTTGTCATATGAACATCACCATGACAGCTAGAAGTCACACTGCTGCCCACCACCATGCTCAAACACCATGGTCCACCAACATGCTCCACCACGGCCAGATCTACCACTGGCTGGCTACAGACTACAAACATCTGCATGCGTTTTTTGTTGTTGTGAACATCAACAGCTGCCCTTAAAGAGCCTGTGACACGGTTTCCCCCCATCATCCAAACCCATCAATTTGAGTACATATTGTCCCATTGAAAACCGTTACTGAACTGATTTTGGATATGTGTACTTTGATAACCATTAATCTGCCTTCAATGTTGACAATTTTATGGATCTTCTCGCGGATTCTTCAAGTCCCGCCAAATGATGGGTGACGTCATTGCGGGCACAGCGCTCCAGCTGCACCGTCCAGGATCCCAGCATCTGCATGTAAACCTTTATATATATACAGTCAGATGTAAACGCACGACGGTGCACACAGCAGCAAGCTCAGACAGCGATGACAGGTTAATGTTGAACGTGTCTGAGAGCTCATATGAGGCTGAAGGATCGGTTTATGTTGTATCTGTTAGAAGTTTAGGAATTAGGCACGTCAATATGGGCGATCATATGGTCATGTAGCCAGTGGTGGAATGGGACTAAAAATCATCCCGGGACTCTCGACCGGCCCACTTCGGTACCGCTAGTAAGCTGTCAACGGGGGGAGCGGGGGATGTCAGGGTGCTGTAGATAGTAAATGTAAATATGTAAATATTTGTGTCACTGCATCCTGGTAAAATACAAATATAATGTATAATGTCTGTGTCTTTGACCTCAGCGCTGCTCGCCACCTGTGCCCTGTACTACGAAGCCAGTTCAACAGACCCATGATATGTTTGAGTAACAAACAAACTAACAACAACAAACTAACAAACGAGATCTCGCTAAGCGGTCCTACGACGCTGGTTATCAACTCGGTAAATCAAGCCAGGGTTTCTCTCTCCAGCTGAGAGCGCGTTCACGTCTAAGACACGAGTGGATCTGACTTTAATTACATTTGTCTCGAGTGTTTCGTCAACATAATGTGTTAAATAATACTTCTGCATCCAGTCTGTGACACTGTGAGTGTTGCACGGCCAGATGAGGCTGGAGAAGCTGACTCAGATAAGGAAATATATGATATATTATGATATTATATGATCGATGATCTGATTGATGATGTAATATGAATGATAAGTGCGACACGTCGGCGTCTTCTCTGCATACGGCAGTTTAAACTGTATTTTCTTTATCCTGTAATATGACTTGAGAGATTTAAACTCCGCACACTGAGTGGATCTCTTTTCTATAGACGCCGGAGGCGGACAGCGTCAGGTAAAAGAAGTTATTTAGCCTTCTCAAACCTGAGCCTCACGCGCCGCCTATGGGGGATGTGCTAGTTACTTATCCGACCGGCCCACTTCGGTACCGGCCCATCGGGATTCGTCCCGATGGCCAGTCCGCCACTGCACCCAGCCCACGTAAATTGTAAACGGGGGGAGCCTCGCTGCGGGGAAACGGTGGACCTAGTGTCCCGATCGGAGTGGGAATAATAATAATAATCCGTGCATTTTATCCATTAATTTCCCCAACATTGTGGTAAAAAAACCACACGTTTAATCCATGTTGTTGGTGTACTACAACTACAAAAAGCATCGGTTTGTTTTCTCATCAGGAAATGCAGACCGGCTCAAACAAACGATTTTTAATCATCATCCTCACGATCATTTAATGTATCATATGTTCGCCGAATTGACATGAAAGCACTAATAAATGTAGTTTCATCCACTTGAGTTTACAACCACAAAAATAATCGATTTGTTTTTATATCACATCCGACGGGAGGAAATTCAGCAGCTCTCACTCCCGATTTTTAATCCTAATGTAATCATCATCTTCACCACGATCATTTATGTTTATGTCGCCGAATTGACATGAAAGCACTGACAAATATGAATATACTGTCGTCAACTTCATTAAAACGTTATTAACGTGCCTAATCTCAGTAATTCACCATTTCTACGCATGACAACACACTTTGTCCGTGTTTGGCTCTCGAAGCGTTCCCGCATTGACGTCACTTCCGGCTTCCCCCAAAACTTCAAAATGAGTGAAGGAATTTCCCTGCGATGTTCGAAATTATTGATATTTAACGGAACGGTATCGCTTTTTCTTTTTTAAACTGACTGTTCGAGATTACTAGTAGCCCAATATTTCATTGCACAACAGTTGTTGGGATGGTGTCACAGGCTCTTTAAGGGGATAGTTCTGGTCTTTTGAAGTGGGGTAGTGTGTGGTACATAATCAGTGTATTACCTACAGTAGACCAGTGGAGAAACATATAGGAGCATAGCCATGTACTGCTGAGGACGTGGGCAGAAGCAACATTTATTATTTTTATTTATTCACCCAAAAAAGCTATATCAGTTTAAGTGTACATTATTTAATGCTAAATATAACGATTTTTTTCAGGTGGGCCTTCATTGGGTGGATTGCTGCTGGATTAGGTTTTGCTGCTGTGCTGGTACTCCTGTCTCTCCTACTAACTGGGGTCGTGCCGACCGCTGTCTTCTGGAGGTTATACACTGACTGGATAAGAACCTCAGCCCCATTTCAAACAATCCAAACCATCATCTTAAAGTCTCTTGAGGTCAAGAGTTGTGTGCACAACAATGGAGGCCAATATCGGAGAGAGAGTTAGTGGAAGAGGTAAATGCAATATACTGTATTTTGTCTTCAGTGCCATACAGTAACTATATGTTCATGTCATCTTCACTCTCAGTAAAATCATTGTGTCTGATACTGTTATGAGTATTGAGAATAAACCTATTTGTGTGTTTCCACATTGCATGTGTTCATTCATAGTCCATATTTACATCATGCTCCAAATGCAAATGCCTAAAACTTTGACTTGAATGTCTTGTTTATTAATCAACTAATGGACAGTGTTTCAATTCAGTTAATATAAGCCTCACACACACTCTTTTGAGCGTCTAGTGATTATGGCCTGCATGTCTTTCTGTTCTAACTGAGCTGTCAGCTTCTTAGCAGTTTAGACAAACATCAAATTCATAATGTAGAGACTAGTTGGACAAAATAATGCTTAACAACGGTTCCATTACTGTGTGAACTGTATGAGATATCGTTCTCCCGCTTGCTGCTGGGTGCAGGTGAAAGTAGGGCGACAGTTCTGTTCATATCGCTGACATATGTCACAGGTAAATCTTGCAGGTATGCAAACAACATGACGTTGTTCAATGGTTGTCACACAGCGACAAGCTGGACACTGGATTTGCCAACACAGTACAAACCGGAAGTCAGCGAAATAAAGTTATGCACAGAGCTTGCATACTTGTATTAATCTCTATAAACGCATATCTGCATGTGAATGCAGAAATAAACGTATCCTCGTCAGCAGCATGGGTGCCGGAAGCAGGGGGGCCAAGGGTCGTCAGACTTCTGGGTCTTTTACAGCATTGCCATTATATCCTCCTGTCTTTTATTTTGAAATATGTTCTTTAACTTCCGGTCCAACGGACTGCTTTTCTTCATTCTTCAATACAAAACGGAAAATTGAATGAAGTTGTTATTAAAAACCAAAATCAGACGTTTTTTTTATTAGGGCTTCTTGTTATCCGTTTTTTTATTCAGACAACATAAACAGGAAAACGGCTTTGGTTTCCCGTTGTTTCGTTTTTGATTTAAAACGAAAAAAGTCTGGTATTTTCGTTTATTAGTTCAAACGTTAAATCAAACTAACAGACTTTTTTTGGTCAGGTTTTCTCGTTATCCGTCTTTTTATTCAGCCAACAACAACGGAAAAACGGCTTTGGTTTCCCGTTTTTTCGTTTTAAATAAAAAACGGAAAAAGGCAGGTATTTCCGTTTTATGGCTTTTGTTTAAAACGAAAAATCAAACTGACAAAAAGTACACGGACCGTGGAGCTACACTGAAATAGGAGAGCTTCAACTTCCCAGAATTGAAAGTGAAAGTTTGTCTGAGCGACACAACAGCTGCACGTCTCTCTATTTCTCTCCAAAGAAACACTCGACTGAATCCAGCCGCTTTTCTCAACAACACAGCAGAATCTCTGCCAAAAACTGGTGAGTAAACTACAGAGACAATCACTAACTAAATATTTGAACAATATTTAGTTTAATCAGAATCTGAGGCTGGTACGTCTGTTCAGACATATAGTGAATATTAGGCCGTATAAATGTGTCTTTTAAGATAAAAACGTTTACATTTCGACTTGAGTACAAAGCAGGTTTAAAACCAAATCCAGTGACTGAACTCTGGCTAGTGAAGTTTAGACAGGGTAACGTCACAGCTAGCATTAGCTTAGGCTCATTTCCAGGCCTGTTTCCTGTATGAACTCAAAGCCTCAGCTCTACTCAGACAGGAAGGCCACTCAGCGCCGCAGCCAGGGAAAATGTTTAACATAAGTTACATACATTTTTTATGCAATCCTGATTATCCTCTTTTTCCAAGCTGACACTTACTCTTCCTCAGACGCTTTAATACAACAAGTAATATATAGAAATCATACCAAAATACATTAATTATATAATAACCAACGCTGCATCACGGCAAGATGTGAACATGTGACGACTTACCATGATGGCAGACGTGAAGATGTCACGATTTCGTCCCTTCAAACGTGACAGTTACACGGTATTGTTAACCCATGTTAACCAGTGGAGAAATACCCGGAAATCCGAAGCAAATGCTACCCGGACGGTCGGTTGTTATTGTCAATATTAATATAATAATTATTGTATAGTGGAGTCAAACTCGATTACGCCGATGTTCTTGTTGCCCCAGCTGGTCGACACCTTTTAGCAGAAACAAAGGCTACATTAATGTATTAAATCGATGTTAATCCATGTGTGTGGATGTGGAATAAAAATAAAATAATACTTTATTCCGAGTGTGCTTGCTTTTCTCTTTGAAAGTCATCACATAACGGCATTGTAATACACGGTTCGGCTGCATTAAATACCGTTTTCGCTCTAATAACAATATAAGCAGCTATGTCATATGAGCAGGGTAGCCGTATTATAATATTGATTAATGTGTAATGTGACCGTCATGGAGGGATCATTGGGTTTTTAGTGGTTTTCCATTTTACTTTATTATGATTTTCCATATTGAAGTGCTGATATAGACAAGGAACACAGGGCTTTAGATTGAATCACTGCAACAATATAAAATATTAGTTTATCGTTGTTTTCATGTATTATTAGGAAATGTTTGTACTTGTATTCCAATAACTAACAAGCAGCTAAATGCTACAGCTATAAAAGTGACTGGCAGCAGGCAGTGAGAGGCAGCCTCAATAAATTATGTAAATTGAATAAAACCCTTTACAAAAATAATCTAAAGTAAAATGAGCGAACTCCTTGACTCTCCGTATCCGCCCCAGTCTCCAGCTGAACTAAATGAAACGTTTTCAGACTTAACACGCTACACTGCAGACCAGTCGGACTTGTTCCCCAACATGTTTTTATAGGGCGATGCAGTTAAATGCTGGTTACCATAGTGACAAACGGCTCGTTGGCTCCAACAAAAGAGACGCAGACCAAACTGATGATAAACTGAATTTGATTAAAGTTAGTTACAAATTAAAAGTACAACGTTGTATGGAGGATGTAAATAGTGATAACTATGAGGCAGGCATGAGAATCACTCACCTTTCGGCGAAATTCGCCGTTTTGAATCCAAAATAGGTCGTTTGTGTGATTCATGTAGATCTGCAATACAAATATTTGTTGGGGTATGGGGGGGGTCTGGGATCCGGAGTAATCTGCGGCCGCGAGCTGTTATGTGCCATCATGACACGCATGCTGTTCTTTTTTTATATATTATAATGCAGCGCGAGCTGTGTGCTCGAGTCTTCCTGCCTGTCGGCTCTGCTACTCCGTGATGATGGTCTAGCTTCAGCAGCCACATTAGCTACGGGTGCATTCGTTAATATTAACTGTGCGGTCCGGAGTCACTGTGACACAGACTGGACCGCTGGTGAACAGCTGTTAGAACGGGCCGTTCAGGTGTTCAGAGCAGAGCTCCCTGTCGGAGCGCAGAGAGTGATGTGCACTGAAAAGTTTTTCTGTCGCAATATTATCGTTGAGCTAGCTAGCTAGCATACATTGTCACTATCTGCTAACGTTAGCTTTAGCCTTCGTTTTCTAATAGTTTTTTTTTCATAGGCGATAAACGGAGGTAGTATAAGTATAGATCTTGTACTTGAGTAAAAGTAGAAGTACTCAGATCTTGTACTTGATTAAAAGTAGAAGTACTCAGATCTTGTACTTGATTAAAAGCAGAACTACTCAGATCTTGTACTTGAGTAAAAGTAGAAGTACCAGAGTGTAGGAATACGAATACTCTGTTAGTAAAAGTACTGCATTCAAAATGTTCCTCACGTAAAAGTAGAAAAGTATTCTCATCCAAATATAGTGAAAGTAGCGACAGTAAAAGTAGTCGTTGTGCAGATTGGTCCATTTCAGAATAATATATATGATATGTTTTATAATGATTGATCATGAAAGTGTTCTCAAAGCTGGTAAAGGTGCAGCTAGTTTGAATGAATTTGTATACTGCAGGGAAGCTGGTGGGTTTACTCCAGGTGGAACTCAAGTCTGATTCAACACTTGATTAGATTTCACATCATTCATCCAGATCTGTGAAGTAACTAAAGGTATTAAATACATGTAGTGGAGTAAAAGTACACCATGTACCTCTGAACTGTAGAGGAGTAGAAGAACAAAGTAGCAAAACATTGAAATACTTAAATAAAGTACAAGTATCTCAAAATTCTACCCAAGTATAGTACTTGAGTTTATGAATTTAGTTACTTTACACCAGATGCCATAAAGATAGAAAGACTCAGCCTTGCACAGAGGCATGACAATAGATTTTCAAAATGCTCAACAGAGCTGCCAAATTATAAACTGACTGCTACACAATTAAAATAAATGCTTTTATATATTTCTATTAGATGTGACTCTTTACCATTTCTGTTATTATTAACACTGCTGCTTTAGTTGTTTTGACTGCTAAAATCCTCTGTTATTCCTCATTTTAAAGCCGATATTCCGTGGGGTCGGGGGGCTCGGGTCCTTGTCACCTTTTCCATACCTGATGAGTTTGCATCCCTGATAATACTTAGTAAGGAGGTCATAATATTTTTGACTCATGCCTGAGGTTAAGTTTCTCCAGCTCTCCCCAGGTTGGCAAAAAAATGCATCTCAAAATGCATCAGATTGATGCTTTAAAATATGGAATATTCAAAATGTTCTCCTGGGGGAGCATGCCCCCGGACCCCCCTAGAGGGATAATATCCTTCTCACCTTTTTCACCCCTGACCCGTTTTCATGCCTGCTATGAGGATACATTTCCATCAATACCTCAGACTTCAGTATTTACTAGCAGGGTAAGAAGTACTCTGATCATTTATTGAATTGAAATACCACAATGTGGACATTTACAAGAAAAAGTAAACAAATTTAAAGAATATCCTTTTTAAAAAGTACAATGTATTATACAATTGGATTCTAATTATTTATGGGTAAATGTGTAGAACATTTTATTGTACTGCTTGGTAAATTACCCTGAGGTTTATTAAATCATAATTTAGTTGATATTTTTGGTGGAGAGGTATAAATACAAAATATGAAAGAAACTCAAGTACAGTACCTGAATAGATGCACCTTTTTCCTCTCCCTCTATCATGGTCCTGTTTTGTGTGTTTTCTTTCAATAAATATGCTGAATTAATGTGTAAGTTAATCATTGTTAATGTATTAATAATCAAATTTAGGCTCAACAATATAATATCATATTGTTTTCATTTATTATTGTTGTGAAAAAAATCTCTATGTTGTCGCCTATTTTCTTGGCTTGGTGATTTCCAATAAATAACACTGAACTGCACATCGGGCTCTTCTTCACTGAGTTTCTATTTGCATGTTATTCAGGACGACTCATAGTTTGATTATTTTTAAACAAATAATTAAAACTTTATTTAAAGGTCCCCTATTATACTGTTTTTCATCAATATATTACAGGTCTCATATATATACAAAACATGTCTCAGAAGTGTTTGGCTCCAAACACCAAACAGATCATCGCAGCATTACCCATAATCCCCTCTGTTTCAGCCCTGTTTCCAAAGTGCTGATTGTCTGTTACTTTAGATGAAAACCAGGAGCCCCTCCCCACGCTCCTCTGAGAGACATTTGGTTAGAAAGAACACAATGGTGCTCTAGGAGGAGATGCAGGTGATAAGGTGGGGGGGGGGGGGGGGGGTACCTTGGTCGCTGATTGGCTAATGGTTACACAAGACACAGCATCGTTATGACATCATAAAGTGTCCAAAATCTGATCACCTCATTTTCAGACAGGTTTTTATAGAAATGTATCAAAAAGAGAGAGAATCTTTTTTTCTGAAACGTTCAGAGTCTCTTTACACAGAGGGGACACATGTTGATGTAGAAGAGGGGACACATGTTGATGTAGAAGAGACATGGAGAAGAGGGGACACATGTTGATGTAGAAGAGACATGAAGAAGAGGGGACAGATGTTGATGTAGAAGAGACATGAAGAAGAGGGGACACATGTTGATGTAGAAGAGGGGAGACATGGAGAAGAGGGGACACATGTTGATGTAGAAGAGACATGAAGAAGAGGGGACAGATGTTGATGTAGAAGAGACATGAAGAAGAGGGGACACATGTTGATGTAGAAGAGACGTGAAGAAGAGGGGACAGATGTTGATGTAGAAGAGGCATGAAGAAGAGGGGACACGTGTTGATGTAGAAGAGGGGACACATGTTGATGTAGAAGAGACATGAAGAAGAGGGGACACATGTTGATGTAGAAGAGACATGAAGAAGAGGGGACACATGTTGATGTAGAAGAGACATGAGGAAGAGGGGACACATGTTGATGTAGAAGAGACATGAAGAAGAGGGGACACATGTTGATGTAGAAGAGACATGAAGAAGAGGGGACACATGTTGATGTAGAAGAGACATGAGGAAGAGGGGACACATGTTGATGTAGAAGAGACATGAAGAAGAGGGGACACATGTTGATGTAGAAGAGACATGAAGAAGAGGGGACACATGTTGATGTAGAAGAGACATGAAGAAGAGGGGACACATGTTGATGTAGAAGAGACATGAAGAAGAGGGGACACATGTTGATGTAGAAGAGACATGAACAAGTGGATTTTGCATAATAGGTGACCTTTAATGTTTTTTCCAACATTTGTGTCCCCAGAGAGACATGTCTGCTGCCAGCTGTCTGCTGACTGAAGATCAGTTTCTGTGCCCCATCTGTCTGGATGTGTTCACTGATCCAGTCAGCATACCATGTGGACACAACTTCTGTAAAGCCTGCATCTCTGAACACTGGGATATAAATGTCCCGAGTCAGTGTCCCAACTGCAAAGAGGTGTTCAACATAAAGCCTGAGCCGCACGTCAACACGTTCATCTCTGAGATGGCTGCTCAGTTCAGACAGTCAGCTCAACAGAAAGCCAGCAGCAGCAGCTCAGAGCAACAAGTTGTCAAACCAGGAGAAGTTCCCTGTGACGCCTGCACTGGAACCAGACTGAAGGCCCTGAAGTCCTGCCTGGTGTGTCTGGAGTCCTACTGTGAGACTCACCTGGAGCCTCATCTGACAAGAGCAGGCCTGAAGAAACATCAGCTGATCGACCCTGTGGAGAACCTGGAAGGCAGGATGTGTGTGAAGCACGATAAACTGCTGGAGCTGTTCTGTAAGACCGACCAGGTGTGTGTCTGCATGCTCTGCACTGTTTCAGACCACAAGACACATGATGTTGTTCCTCTGAAAGAAGGATATGAAGGAAAGAAGGCTGAGCTGGGGAAGACAGAGGCTGAAACTCAGCAGATGATCCAGAAGAGACGACTGAAGATTCAGGAGATGAATCGCTCAGTGGAGCTCAGTAAGGAAGGAGCAGACAGAGAGATAGCAGATGGTGTTCAGGTCTTCACCGCTCTGAAGGAGTCTGTTGAGAGAAGCCAGGCCGAGCTCATCGACACCATCAAAGAGAAGCAGAGAGAGACAGAGGAACAGGCTGAAGGCTTCATCAAAGAGCTGGAACAGGAAGTCTCTGAGCTGAAGAAGAGAAGCTCTGAGGTGGAGCAGCTCTCACGCTCTGAAGACCAGCTCCATCTCCTCCAAAGCCTCACGTCCCTGAACGCTGCTCCACCCACCAAGAACTGGACAGAAGTCAGGGTCCGTCCACCTTCATATGAGGGGACTGTGGGGAGAGCTGTGACTCAGCTGGAGGAGACGCTCAGGAAACAGATGAAGAAGCTGCTCTCTGAGGTGGAGCTGAAGAGGGTCCAGCAGTATGAGGTGGAGCTGAAGAGGGTCCAGCAGTCTGAGGTGGAGCTGAAGAGGGTCCAGCAGTCTGAGGTGGAGGTGACTCTTGATCCTGATACAGCACAACCCAACCTCACCCTGTCTGATTATGGAAAACAAGTTACACATGGTGATGTGAAGAAGAATCTTCCAGACAATCCAGAGAGATTTGATACGTGTGCTTGTGTTTTAGCAAAGCAGAGTTTCTCTTCAGGAAGATTTTACTACGAGGTTCAGGTTGAAGGGAAGACTAAGTGGGAGTTAGGAGTGGCCAGAGAGTCGATCAACAGGAAGGGAATCATCACACTGACTCCTCAGGAAGGTTACTGGACGATATGGTTGAGGAATGAAAATGAGTACAAAGCTCTTGCTGATCCTCCAGTCGGTCTCTCTCTGAAGTCTCAGCCTCAGAAGGTGGGGGTGTTTGTGGATTATGAGGAGGGTCGGGTCTCCTTTTATGATGTCGATGCTGCAGCTCTGATCTACTCCTTCACTGGCTGCTGCTTCAAAGAGAAACTTTACCCATTATTTTGTCCCTGTAACAACGATGGTGGTAAAAACTCTGCCGCTCTGATCATCTCTCCTGTCAATCACACTGAGTAGACAACCATTTGATTTTCAACATAAAGATTCACTCTCACCAAATGTAATGTACGGCATGTATATCATTGGGGAAGTGCATTGTATATTTTTTGTTAATGTTTTAGCTTCCGATTCTGTACTTTTGAATAAGAAGAATTAACTTAGTCCTTGAATGTATGGGTGTTAATCTCCAAACTTTGTATTAGCTCCTAATCATATATTATATTTTAAATATTGTAATTTAGGGGAACCTGTAAGAGATTGTTATCTGGTTTATTTCAGGGCACATTTAAGGATTATTTTTGATTTATTTTGTTACACTTTTTTTTGGAACATTCTGATTGTATAATATTCAGCCGCAGTGGTTTTACAAAGCGAAGAAGAAAAAGTGGTGTTTCAATCTGTTATTTTCATTTCATATTGTCCAGACTATTTGTATAGTTTTAACATATTCTCAATTAAATAAAAAGCTAAATAAATGTCCCCTGGATTTCTGTCTTCATTGTTTTGTTTAGCTCTCAAGTAATTTACAAATACCTCAAATGAATCAAGAAAGTTGACAACGTGAAGGAACTTTAGTCAATTTAAAATATGGGTAAAGCTAATAACATTCAAAGCTGGAAAAACGTGTAAAGAAGTCTTCAGTACAGGCATTTTAACCCTTTAATTACTTTTTTCTAAAGTTTATAGGTTGAAATGACAAATACATTGCCCATTTATATATTATCAAACCGATATTTCATCTATACCACCCCCATATAACACTGTTATTACACCATTAGTTCACCCACATTACATACATATAACATCAATATTACACAGCCTGTCGAATGACTGTATCCCACAAGATACAGGAACCAACCAAGAGGCTTAATGAGCTTTTCCCTTTCCTGTAGTGTGTTATTTCGTTTTTTGTGCATATAAATGGTCTGCAAAGTCTTCAATCCTTGTGTTTCTCTCCCACAAACTCCACCCCCCCCCCCCCCCCCCCCATCTGAAACACCTAAATTGGACTCCTTTGTTTACTTTCAGAACATAGTTACAGCACTATGACATCAGGAATTACTCAAATAAAGGTCTTGCCATGATTCATCTCTGAACCCCAGATTCAAAACTGTGTTGTCCTCGGTCAAAGACCAAAAAAGAGTTGGGGTATTCTCACCTCAGACACGCTCTGCCTCGTCCTTCTTCTAGATTAATCACTGGTCCAAACTTTTGATGTTGCATCCATCTTCCTCCAGCCAGTGGATGCTGTGGTCGATCTCTGCTGATAACCCTGAATCACAGAAGGTTTTAATAAGCGCAGGCGGTGATGGGGACAGCTGCTGAGTCTTCTATAGATGGACAAGTGGGCAGAGAATGAGGGCTCAACATAGTTAGTCATCTTTAATATAGCATTAACTTTGTGTCATTATTACAGATAATGAAAGTTGCTGTAACAAATGAAGGATATCCTGTAACTCCTGAACAGGGGCGGATCTAGAAAAATATGCATGGGGTGGCAAGAGGGTGGCAGGAGAATTTGAGGGATGGCATCCCCTGGCAGAAGTATATGCTGATTTAATCGCAGTCATATCAATCAATGTTAACTTGAAAAGCCACAATATTGATATTTTAACTCAATATCATTAGGTGACATTATTGTGGCACATCAGTAAAGCCTTACATAGACATATATAAGGTGGCAGACATCATTTAATGAATATTAGCTGAACAATAACTGAATGAGTTTGTTTCACTCTTAGACCAGCAGGGGTACCAAATCTATGCAGACTGCTGCAATAAGTACATTAATGAACTGTCTCGTCGATGTATATCTGAATTAATATGATACTATTAACAATCATATTATTCAACTGCATCAATTAGGGTTAAAAAACGTGTATTCAGCTAAAACATAAACATCGCTGCAGTTATGATCCAGTGGAAAGCCCTTACCTACTGGCCTAGTTAAATGAAAGTGGTTACTTCTTTTTGGCTGGGCAGTGAAGTTTTACACACCGTCTTATTTGACTTTCTCAGGACTTGAAACAGTTTTTTGGGGGCAGACCCCCTCAAAGAAGAAAAATATTATACACACGTAAGGTCATCATCTTAACAGTTGTTTATGCTCATTGAGTCATCCGTGAGCAGAGCATCAAGTTGGCATGCCTATAACAGCTGAATGCGGCGATTACCATCTTGTTCAGCAAAACGCCTCACAAAAGATTTAAAGCTATGGTGCGTTTTGATTCAATGCTGAGTACAGCCAAACTTGACAGTCTCTTCTCTGTCATTGAAGACCGCAAATACCTAATTCCTTCCGTCTACTTGAATCCGAAATGCTTCTCGTTTTGCGCTGTCCCCCGTTCAAATGAAATCGCCGCCAATCATATTTCCACGTTCGTGCCAGGGCCGGGGGAGGGGTTACAAGGCTCGGGTCTTGTGCTGCATTCACTTGCACTCGGACATTAGAGATTTTCTCTCATAAATGTCTGATGAGCCACAACTTCTCTTTCAAAACAAAGCTGCCAAATGGGGTGGCAACTAGGGTGGCAAGGAATTTTTCTGAGGTGGCAGCTGCCACCCCGTGCCACCCCGTGGAACCGCCACTGCTCCTGAACCACCTCCATAACCAATCTGTTGTTTGCAGAGGTGGAAGGTTAGGGTTAGTACAATGTTTGAAGTTCCTGTAGTTTACTTCAGATAATACAACATGTAATCAACAAATAGTTTGTCATGTATTAGTTTAGGTTAAGACAACATTGTATTGATATTTCTGTGAAATTCACAAGATACATGGTGGTATATTTAACAAAACAATATACCATTGGGCTGCTGGTGGTAAGAGCTGCCAGGTAAGCGGGTTTGAATCCTGAGTACAAAAACATTTTAGGCAATGCCATCCCCTCTTTCTCCTCTTTCTCCTCGTTTCAACCCTGCATCTCTAATGAAGTCACTCTCTGGTCCAAAACATATCTTTAAAAATAAATAAATCAGCGCTACCTTTACCTGCTGCAATTTAAAAAAAACTTAAAATATGAATCAATAATTATAATCCAACATTATTTTTCTGTATGTCACCGATTTCTTTGTCTGGTTCTCCTTAATTGTATGAACACAAATGCATTGTCAATTACGATTTGAGGTACAATATTGTATTTGTTTTTGATATATCAGAAATATATTTCTGGTCAGTCCGTGGAAACCAAAAGCTGTACTGTATTTTCCATACAGCCATCATTTATTATATATTGTGATTATTAAAATCCAAACCATATTGTTTCTAAACGTTAAGTAGTGTTTCAGTGTTTTCAACAGTTACCTTGTGTTTAAAACTGGAACTCTAACACGGGAGAACATAGTTTACTTTAAAAAGGAATTGCAGTTTAGTTTAATACATAGACTGTATATATAAAGGTTTAATAGGAAACATAATTGTATGGAAGAGAAAGGAAGCTAAAGTGAAGGAAGTAGAATATAAAATGTTTGCCCCTAAAATATCTTAAATACAAATCAAAATCAAGTTAATAATGTTTGCTTTTCTCTTTTTCTGTCAACTGTAGTATTTCAGCTCCAAAACACAAAACCACTAAGTCATTTAAACTCTCTGAGATTGATGGTATTTGTAGTGTTTGCAGCAGAAAGGATTTTGGGAGTTGTAGTGTTGGTGGGGTCTCAACCGTTGGAGAAAGAAAGGCCTTGTTGCTCTTGTAGTTCCTCCTCCACTCCCTCTTGGTGACGGGCACTGAGAGGTGGAGCTACACTGAAAGAGAAGAGCTTCAACTTCCCAGAATTGAAAGTGAAAGCTTGTCTGAGCGACACAACAGCTGCACGTCTCTCTGCTTCTCTCTAAAGAAACACTCGACTGAATCAAGCAGCTTTTCTCCACAACACAGCAGAATCTCTTCCAAAAACTGGTGAGTAAACTACAGAGACAATCACTAACTAAATATTTGAACAAGATTTAGTTTAATCAGAATCTGAGGCTTTAATGCGAATCAAATGCTACCCCGACGGTCGGTTGTTATTGTCAATATTAATATAATAATGATTGTATAGTAGAGTCAAACTCGATTACGCCGATTTTCTTGTTGCCCCAGCTGGTCGACACCTCTTTTAGAAGAAACAAAGGCTACATTAATGTATTAAATCGATGTTAATCTATGCGTGTGGATGTCGAATTAACGGACGTGACGTTGTGCGATTGCGTTGCCTGGCAACAGCTTCGGTTCATGTCAATTTACAAACTCTTCAACTAGAACCGTAGTTATATTTAAAAACATGTTAGAAGGCCTCACGAAATACTTTAATGTAAATTAAAATGTGAAGGAATGTGTGTATAACAAAATACATCCGTCATAAACGAAACCGGAAACAGACGTAGACAAGATCCTCAGCTCGATGATTGGATGGTTTAGCCGCAATGCATGCTGGGATTTGGTGTTTATGTGATGTGAAATCTGAAAAAGGTTTTTAAAAATAATACTTTATTCCGAGTGTGCTTGCTTTTCTCTTTGAAAGTCATCACATAACGGCATTGTAATACACGATTCGGCTGCATTAAATACCGTTTTCCCTCTTATAACAATATAAGCAGCTATGTCATATGAGCAGGGTAGCCGTATTATAATATTGATTAATGTGTAATGTGACGGTCATGGAGGGATCATTGGGGTTTTAATGGTTTTCCATTTTACTTTATTATGATTTTCCATATTAAAGTGCTGATATAAACAAGGAACACAGGGCTTTAGATTGAATCACTGCAACAATATAAAATATTAGTTTGTCATTGTTTTCATGTATTATTAGGAAATGTTTGTACTTTTATTCCAATAACTAACAAGCCAGCTAAATGCTACAGCTATACAAGTGACTGGCAGCAGGCAGTGAGAGGCAGCCTCAATAAATTATGTAAATTGAATAAAACCCTTTACAAAAAGAATCTAAAGTAAAGTTTGCGAACTGCTTGACTCTCCGTATCCGCCCCAGTCTCCAGCTGAACTAAATGAAACGTTTTCAGACCTTAACACGCAACACTGCAGACCAGTCAGACTTGTTCCCAACATGTTTTTATAGGCGTTATGACATCATAAAGTGTCCAAAATCTGATCACCTCATTTTCAGACAGGTTTTTATAGAAATGTATCAGGACAAAAAGAGAGAGAATCTTTTTTTCTGAAACTTTCAGAGTCTCTGTACACAGAGGGGACACATGTTGATGTAGAAGAGGGGACACGTGTTGATGTAGAAGAGACATGAAGAAGAGGGGACACATGTTGATGTAGAAAAGACATGAATAAGAGGGGACACATGTTGATGTAGAAGAGACATGAAGAAGAGGGGACACATGTTGATGTAGAAGAGACATGAAGAAGAGGGGACACATGTTGATGTAGAAGAGACATGAGGAAGAGGGGACACTTATTGATGTAGAAGAGACATGAAGAAGAGGGGACACATGTTGATGTAGAAGAGACATGAAGAAGAGGGGACACATGTTGATGTAGAAGAGACATGAGGAAGAGGGGAGACATGTTGATGTAGAAGAGACATGAAGAAGAGGGGACGCATGTTAATGTAGAAGAGACATGAGGAAGAGGGGACACATGTTGATGTAGAAGAGACATGGAGAAGAGGCGACACGTGTTGATGTAGAAGAGACATGAAGAAGAGGGGACATATGTTGATGTAGAAGAGACATGAGGAAGAGGGGACACATGTTGATGTAGAAGAGACATGAATAAGAGGGGACACATGTTGATGTAGAAGAGACATGAAGAAGAGGGGACACATGTTGATGTAGAAGAGACATGAAGAAGAAGGGACACATGTTGATGTAGAAGAGATATGAGGAAGAGGGGACACATGTTGATGTAGAAGAGACATGAGGAAGAGGGGACACATGTTGATGTAGAAGAGACATGAAGAAGAGGGGACACATGTTGATGTAGAAGAGACATGAAGAAGAGGGGACACATGTTGATGTAGAAGAGACATGAAGAAGAGGGGACACATGTTGATGTAGAAGAGACATGAAGAAGAGGGGACACATGTTGATGTAGAAGAGACATGAAGAAGAGGGGACAAGTGTTGATGTAGAAGAGACATGAGGAAGAGGGGGACACGTGTTGATGTAGAAGAGACATGAAGAAGAGGGGACACGTGTTGATGTAGAAGAGACATGAAGAAGAGGGGACACGTGTTGATGTAAAAGAGACATGAGAAAGAGGGGACACGTGTTGATGTAGAAGAGACATGAAGACGAGGGGACACATGTTGATGTAGAAGAGACATGAGGAAGAGGGGACACGTGTTGATGTAGAAGAGACATGAAGAAGAGGGGACACGTGTTGATGTAGAAGAGACATGAGGAAGAGGGGACACGTGTTGATGTAGAAGAGACATGAAGAAGAGGGGACACATATTGATGTAGAAGAGACATGAAGAAGAGGGGACACATGTTGATGTAGAAGAGACATGAAGAAGAGGGGACACATGTTGATGTAGAAGAGACATGAAGAAGAGGGGACACATGTTGATGTAGAAGAGACATGAAGAAGAGGGGACACATGTTGATGTAGAAGAGACATGAAGAAGAGGGGACAAGTGTTGATGTAGAAGAGACATGAGGAAGAGGGGACACGTGTTGATGTAGAAGAGACATGAAGAAGAGGGGACACGTGTTGATGTAGAAGAGACATGATGAAGAGGGGACACGTGTTGATGTAAAAGAGACATGAGGAAGAGGGGACACGTGTTGATGTAGAAGAGACATGAAGACGAGGGGACACCTGTTGATGTAGAAGAGACATGAGGAAGAGGGGACACGTGTTGATGTAGAAGAGACATGAAGAAGAGGCGACACGTGTTGATGTAGAAGAGACATGGAGAAGAGGCGACACGTGTTGATGTAGAAGAGACATGGAGAAGAGGGGACACGTGTTGATTTTAGAAGAGACATGAAGAAGAGGGGACACGTGTTGATGTAGAAGAGACATGAAGAAGAGGGGACACGTGTTGATGTAGAAGAGACATGGAGAAGAGGGGACACGTGTTGATGTAGAAGAGACATGAAGAAGAGGCGACACGTGTTGATGTAGAAGAGACATGGAGAAGAGGGGACACGTGTTGATGTAGAAGAGACATGAAGAAGAGGGGACACGTGTTGATGTAGAAGAGACATGGAGAAGAGGGGACACGTGTTGATGTAGAAGAGACATGAAGAAGAGGGGACACATGTTGATGTAGAAGAGACATGGAGAAGAGGGGACACGTGTTGATGTAGAAGAGACATGAAGAAGAGGGGACACATGTTGATGTAGAAGAGACATGAAGAAGAGGGGACAAGTGTTGATGTAGAAGAGACATGAGGAAGAGGGGACACGTGTTGATGTAGAAGAGACATGAAGAAGAGGGGACACGTGTTGATGTAGAAGAGACATGAAGAAGAGGGGACACGTGTTGATGTAAAAGAGACATGAGGAAGAGGGGACACGTGTTGATGTAGAAGAGACATGAAGATGAGGGGACACCTGTTTATGTAGAAGAGACATGTGGAAGAGGGGACACGTGTTGATGTAGAAGAGACATGGAGAAGAGGCGACACGTGTTGATGTAGAAGAGACATGGAGAAGAGGGGACACGTGTTGATTTAGAAGAGACATGAAGAAGAGGCGACACGTGTTGATGTAGAAGAGACATGGAGAAGAGGGGACACGTGTTGATTTAGAAGAGACATGAAGAAGAGGCGACACGTGTTGATGTAGAAGAGACATGTGGAAGAGGGGACACGTGTTGATGTAGAAGAGACATGGAGAAGAGGCGACACGTGTTGATGTAGAAGAGACATGGAGAAGAGGGGACACGTGTTGATTTAGAAGAGACATGAAGAAGAGGGGACACGTGTTGATGTAGAAGAGACATGAAGAAGAGGGGACACGTGTTGATGTAGAAGAGACATGGAGAAGAGGGGACACGTGTTGATGTAGAAGAGACATGAAGAAGAGGGGACACGTGTTGATGTAGAAGAGACATGAGGAAGAGGCGACACGTGTTGATGTAGAAGAGACATGGAGAAGAGGGGACACGTGTTGATGTAGAAGAGACATGAGGAAGAGGGGACACGTGTTGATGTAGAAGAGACATGAAGAAGAGGGGACACGTGTTGATGTAGAAGAGACATGAGGAAGAGGGGACACGTGTTGATGTAGAAGAGACATGAAGACGAGGGGACACCTGTTGATGTAGAAGAGACATGAGGAAGAGGGGACACGTGTTGATGTAGAAGAGACATGAAGAAGAGGCGACACATGTTGATTTAGAAGAGACATGGAGAAGAGGCGACACATGTTGATGTGGAAGAGACATGGAGAAGAGGGGACACGTGTTGATGTAGAAGAGACATGAAGAAGAGGGGACACGTGTTGATGTAGAAGAGACATGAAGAAGAGGGGACACGTGTTGATGTAGAAGAGACATGGAGAAGAGGGGACACGTGTTGATGTAGAAGAGACATGAAGAAGAGGGGACACGTGTTGATGTAGAAGAGACATGAGGAAGAGGGGACACGTGTTGATGTAGAAGAGACATGGAGAAGAGGGGACACATATTGATGTAGAAGAGACATGAAGAAGAGGGGACACATGTTGATGTAGAAGAGACATGGAGAAGAGGGGACACATGTTGATGTAGAAGAGACATGAAGAAGAGGGGACACATGTTGATGTAGAAGAGACATGGAGAAGAGGGGACACGTGTTGATGTAGAAGAGACATGAAGAAGAGGGGACACATGTTGATGTAGAAGAGACATGAGGAAGAGGGGACACATGTTGATGTAGAAGAGACATGGAGAAGAGGGGACACATGTTGATGTAGAAGAGACACGAAGAAGAGGGGACACATGTTGATGTAGAAGAGACATGAACAAGTGGATTTTGCATAATAGGTGACCTTTAATGTTTTTTCCAACTTTTGTCCCCAGAGAGACATGTCTGCTGCCAGCTGTTTGCTGACTGAAGATCAGTTTCTGTGCCCCATCTGTCTGAATGTGTTCACTGATCCAGTCACCATGCCATGTGGACACAACTTATGTAAAGCCTGCATCTCTGAACACTGGGATAGAAATGTCCCGAGTCAGTGTCCCAACTGCAAAGAGGTGTTCAACATAAAGCCTGAGCTGCACGTCAACACGTTCATCTCTGAGATGGCTGCTCAGTTCAGACAGTCAGCTCAACAGAAAGCCAGCAGCAGCAGCTCAGAGCAACACGTTGTCAAACCAGGAGAAGTTCCCTGTGATGCCTGCACTGGAACCAGACTGAAGGCCCTGAAGTCCTGCCTGATGTGTCTGGAGTCCTACTGTGAGACTCACCTGGAGCCTCACCTGACAAGAGCAGGCCTGAAGAAACATCAGCTGATCGACCCTGAGGAGAACCTGGAAAGCAGGATGTGTGTGAAGCACGATAAACTGCTGGAACTGTTCTGTAAGACCGACCAGGTGTGTGTCTGCATCCACTGCACTGTTTCAGAGCACAAGACACAAGATGTTGTTCCTCTGAAAGAAGGATGTGAAGGAAAGAAGGCTGAGCTGGGGAAGACAGAGGCTGAAATTCAGCAGATGATCCAGAAGAGACGACTGAAGATCCAGGAGATGAATCTCTCAGTGGAGCTCAGTAAGGAAGGAGCAGACAGAGAGATAGCAGATGGATTTCAGGTCTTCACCGCTCTGAAGGAGTCTGTTGAGAGAAGCCAGGCCGAGCTCATCGACACCATCAAAGAGAAGCAGAGAGAGACAGAGGAACAGGCTGAAGGCTTCATCAAAGAACTGGAACAGGAAGTCTCTGAGCTGAAGAAGAGGAGCTCTGAGGTGGAGCAGCTCTCACGCTCTGAAGACCAGCTCCACCTCCTCCAAAGCTTCACGTCCCTGAACGCTGCTCCACCCACCAAGAACTGGACAGAAGTCAGGGTCCGTCCACCTTCATATGAGGGGACTGTGAGGAGAGCTGTGACTCAGCTGGAGGAGACGCTCAGGAAACAGATGAAGAAGCTGCTTGAGGTGGAGCTGAAGAGGGTCCAGCAGTATGAGGTGGAGGTGACTCTTGATCCTGATACAGCACATCCTGCACTCATCCTGTCTGATGATGGAAAACAAGTTAAACATGTTGATGTGAAGAAGAATCTCCCAGACAATCCAGAGAGATTTGATTATTGTGCTCGTGTCTTAGCAAAGCAGAGTTTCTCTTCAGGAAAGTTTTATTACGAGGTTCTGGTTAAAGGGAAGACTGAGTGGGTTCTAGGAATGGCCAGAGAGTCGATCAACAGGAAGGGAAGCATCACAGCGACTCCTCGGGATGGTTACTGGACGATATGGCTCAAGAAAAATGAGTGCATAGCTTGTGCTGATACTTCAGTCCGTCTCTCTCTGAAGTCTCAGCCTCAGAAGGTGGGGGTGTTTGTGGATTATGAGGAGGGTCTGGTCTCCTTTTATGATGTTGATGCTGCAGCTCTGATCTACTCCTTCACTGGCTGCTGCTTCACTGAGAAACTCTACCCACATTTCGGTCCAAGTCTTAATTATGATGGTAAAAACTCTTCTCCGCTGATCATCTCTCCTGTCAATCTCACTGAGTAGAACAAACATTTAATGTTTTTTTTTCTTTCTTTGATGCTGTTTACTACAATTACAGGCATCTTTTTCAAAACAAAATTGATATCATGTAAGGTCTCATTGATTCTAATGACTGCATAACCTGCACCAAAGAACAAGAAACAATTGCATGTCCATTAATGTCTTGAGCGAAGGAAATTAGTTGTTATTGTATACATACATACAGAGCCCGATCTGCTTAAAAAAACACTTTTCGTATAATACCTCTCACTGCCTGAACAATAGACACAGGCCATCACTGCAAGTCTAACCATAGGGTGTTAAATAATAACTCCAATTAAAATGTCAAGAGCCACTAATTTGGTGATAGCTAACTAGAAGGCCAACCTGTCGTGTTAGACACTACCACACTGTATTAGGCATTCATAATCAATCTTATTCTCAATGCCACTGGTACATGTAGTGCAAAAGGTGCACCCACAAAACGCATTTGTTTTTGACCACTTCCAGTAGTTCTCCAGGGTGTGGTTTTATGGTATTCAGGTCACCTCTTGTATGTCGGGGTTGGTGGAAAGACAATGGGGTAGTTTTTCTTCCATAATGTTTTGTTGACCGTATGGTCCATCTTTAGTTATGGTGTGTTTCATTTCTTTATTAAACAGAGCTGAACTGTGACTTCATTTATTAGGAGTTTGATTTCTACAAGAAGGACAATTAACTAAACATTTTAAATGCAGAACTTTTACTTGTAACTGAGTATTTTCAGTGGTGGTATAAATAAAACTGAGTGTTTCTCAAATACAAATTGTAGTTGGACTTTTTTTTTTTTTTATTGCAACCTTACACTTCTACTCGAACAACAGCTTTGGAAACTAGCTACTATCAGTAGCGCACTGACACACCATTTTACTGCACAACGAGCACTTCAGTGATGATAAAGTGCATTTTGATGAGAATACTTGAACTAGAAGTTTGGAATGCAGGAATTCTACTTGTGTTAAAGTTTTTTCACAACATCATATTCATACTTTTGATTTAGTAAATGATGGGAATACTTCCTCCACTCCCTCTTAGTTACGGGCCACTGAGAGGTGGATCACATACTCAAAGAGGAGAGCTTATCTTATCAAAGTTAAAGTCCGTCTCAGTGACAGCAGAGCAGCATTCGCTCTGTTTCTCTCCAAAGAAACAATCCAGCAGCTTTTTCTCAACAGCAGAATCCCTGGCAACACTGGTGAGTACACTACAGAGACACATTTACTTCTAAATATTTGGTGACATTTATGAATCTGAATGCTTTATATACTTCATAAATAATTGTAAACCATAGATTCTGTCACTGAAAGTATGCAATACATATTAAACTGCCAAAACAAAACCCACTGACTGAACTTCAGCTTGTTTAAGTCAGACAAAATACACTCAGAGCTAGCTTTAGCTTTAGCTAACTGACCCGTTTCCTGTATGAACTCAAAGCCTAAGGTCTGCTCTGACAGGGGAAATGTTTAACTGAGGTCCATTGGTGGTCTGGGTCCTGTGGAGGGAAGTTATATTACATATTATCTCTGTATTACAATCCTCTCTCAGAAACTCCTCTTCCTCCTCATCGTCCAAGCTGACTCGCCCATTGAAAGCCTTCAAACAAAGAAAGTGTTTTGTTATTTGGTCTGGTCCCTCAGATGCTTTAAATAAACTCAAAATAAAATCAGTCAATAGTAATACATGAGTTAAGTTCAATATTAAAGGTGAGGTATGTAATTTATTTCAGAAACACTTGTTATATTCCATGGAATGCTCTTAACATCCCGATAGCTAGTGATGGCAGTTTGACACTGAAGCTTCGAACGGAGCTTCAACCCTGGACTTCCTATTCCATAGAAGCAGTGCTTCGAAGCTTGCTTCAAATCACGTGACATGTGACGTCCGAAGCAGCAACTGCTTCAAGTCACGTGACATGTGACGTCCGAACCAGCAACTGCTTCATTTCCTGAATGAATCAACTCACTGGTTCACGGTCCATTCACGCGATTCAATGCACGGCCTCGTCTCGATTCTGACAGGTGACAGGTTGAAACAGTTTCAAACTTGAGCGCTTCAACACTTTATGACCGCTCTAAACAATGCGCAATGTGTGGGTTGTTGTTGCTGTTGAGTTGTTGTTGGCATTGCATTTGAATTGGATAATTATAGAGCAAGCCAGGAAGAAAGATAGGTCGTTATGGCTCGTGAAACACTTCGAAATGTGGAGAAGCTGTGAACAAAAAGAAAATGAGTAATATAAAATTAAAAACACTTTAATGGTCTAAGGAATAGATAGCCCAGTGGATAGAGCCGGCGGCCAGGGTGCGGCGATGTCCTCCGCGCAGCTGGTTCAAAGCCCGGAATAGTTAAACTTTTAATCATTGCTTTTCAACTTTAATACTTTAATAACTGATAAAAGGCCCTCTCAGCCCAAAAAAAGGTCCAGCACTCTCTAGTCTCTTCTCAATAACCCAATACACACAATTATCAATCTTTAATTGCAAATCGAACATGATATTCAGTCTTACGGCCCGTCCACACGGCGGCGTGCGTTGACGCTTGCCGTAGGGCGTGTCTGACACTCGACCAACAACCAATCACATGAATCTCCCGCCCCTGACACACAAGCAGCGGTTTGATTGGCTAGAGCTTGTACTGGCATATGATTCGATTGGCTGACGCCTCGCCGAGGCGTCAAAAGTTGAACATTGCTCAACTTTTGCAGGGAGCCACGCCAGCTACGCTCCACGTCGCTTCCCACGATGCATTTCGGCTAAAAGTGACGTCACCCCATTCAAAGTGAATGGGGAAGCGTCAACGCACGCCGCTGTGTGGACGGGCCGTTAGTGAGTGTGTGCATCGAATATTTTTCAAGGCAAAGATACGTTAAATCCACTGCAGCCTTGCACTTCGCCAGGAGAGGTCGCTGTAACTGAAGCTTCGAGAAATGAACCTATTTCCGACACAATTGTCCAAGTGGTTCGAAGTTTCATTCAAAGCTTCATTTTGCCATCACTACCGATAGCAATGAATATCTGAAGTGCTTTGACAAAAAATCCATTAGAAAATGTCCTCTGTGGAAGCCGTGGTACAGTAAAAGCACGACCAATCATCTGAGCCGGCCCGGCTAAAGTAACTGGATGGCCTACCTGCCTGTCAGCCTTCCATCTGGGCACAAACGTATCTCGTGCCCTCATTGGTCATGTGCGGCGCGTTCGTGTGTGTTGGAGGAGGGGCTCTGTAAGGAAGGGGCAGATTTATAAATTCTAGCGCACTCGAGCTGGTTTCTCCAAAATTACCTTTAAAGTGGAATTTAATACATATTTGGCTTACGTTAAAATAGTTTCACTCTAAAACAACAAGGAACAAGTTAACAGTGGTATATTATGTTTAAGTGTAAAAACATCTACAATGCTAAAAACTCAGTCTGATATTTGGAAAATTGTTCAAACCATAGAAGGTCGAGGGGGGCTTTGGCATCAAACCGAGAGCTTGATGCCTCTCTTCATATCTGCCCCATTTTCCAGCTAAACTAAATGCAAAGTTTTCAAATTCCTTTAACATTGAACGCTGATTTTATCTGTGAATCAACAAGCTCACACTCCACGCTGCAGCCCGGTCGGACTTGTTCCCCAACATGTTTCTATAGGGCGGTGCCATCTTTCAACAAACTGCTCCTACAGTTTTTCAATCAGGAGAGACGTGAAGTATGGAATACATGTTTATTATCGGACACATTATATAAATGAAACATAATGATGACAGTTTATAACAAGTGAATGAAATGGTGTTTGGCGATTAGGCCCAGGTTTTGTAGGATATCATTCGGGAAGGGAAAGAACCGTTTCCGATGAACCCCCCCGGGTCTAGACACTGGTGGTGGTGATAAGTGGTTAGGTCCGGTTGGAAGGGAGGAGGTTAAGCTTGGCCCTGAGTTGGAAGCAGGAGGCGAAGGGGTGGAGGAGGGTTGCGCGTTGACACCTGGAAGACAGCTGATCGAAAAGGGGGCATATATATAGGCATACGTTGAGATAGGAAAATCAACTCAACAATGTTTAAAAAGGTAAATTAAGGATTCATTCATACAATTATTTGACATCAACGTTTAACATAGAAAAATCCTGATCATAATTAATATGAGGTTCAGTAGTTTTACACTAAAGGAGAAAACAAAGTTGTGCCTCATCCATCTTTTGTGATATATTTTCACATTTTCAACGACAGACTGTTTTTATAGTGTGAAGAAATAAAGAGAGAAGAGCTGAGAACCCCTGAACTCTGTAGCTAAGATAATGCTAACAGGCTAATGCTGTGTTCAGGTCACATGGGAGGGATTGTAGACAAAGAAGGAGAACATATTTATGAACCTAAAGTTGGTCATGTGAGGAATAACCTGGGAATCAAAAACTCGACTTATGATTGATCAAAACACAGAAAGAGCATATATTCATATCAGGAGATTTGCATTCACAAACTTTCATTGTGCTTGATTTTCCGACACTGAACTTAAACTTTGTATATTTGAAACATATATTATCTGCACAGTAGGATATGCCATTTGAAGGCAGAACTTTTAATCTTAATTGAGTATTGTTCTTTGGTGGAATTAACGTAACTACATTTCTGAAGTGCTGCACTTAACAATTTGAGTTACTTGTACTTATTTATATGTTTATACAACTTTTAATTATACTCTATTTCTCTGACAGCTTTAGGTACTTTTCAGATTATGACGGTAGATAATTGACAGAACATTTACTACAAGATAATCACTTTAGATTAGATCAAGTGCATTTTGCTGATCATACTGTATAACTGATGAAACATACTTTTACTGCAGGACGGCTTTGAATGCTTTTACTTACTACTATAGTATTATATATATTATTATACACACATGCATTTCCAAACATTTGGACTACCTATGTTGCAAATGTATTATCTTTTCAATTTACACACGGCATCTATTGCACGTCTGTCCGTCCTGGGAGAGGGATCCCTCCTCTGTTGCTCTCCCTGAGGTTTCTCCCATTTTTCCCTTTAAACTGGGTTTTCTTTGGAAGTTTTTCCTTGTGCGATGTGAGGGTCTAAGGACAGAGGGTGTCGTATTGTCATACTGATATTCTGTACACACTGTGAAGACCACTGAGACAAATGTAACATTTGTGATATTGGGCTATATAAATAAACATTGATTGATTGATTGATTGATTGATAGTATCTTTCACAGTGTTAGCATTAGTTATTTTACTTAACCAGATAATTTGAATATTTCCCCCTCACCCTCTTGGCGACGGGCCAGTGAGAGGTGGAGCAACACTGATAGGAGAGCTTCAACTGCACTGAATTAAAAGGTAAATCATTTTGAGTGACAGCAGAGCTGCAGTTGCGACAAGTCTCTCTGTTTCTCTGAAGAAACATTCGACTGAATCCAGCAGCTTTTTCTCAACAACACAGAAGAATCTCTGCAAAACACTGGTGAGTGCACGACAGACGCAACATTACTAACTTAATATTCGGTCAAATTTTAGAATCTGAATTCTTAACATCTATCTACCTTATGAATAATATGATGTCATACATTTGGCTAACCCCCCCCCCCAAAAACAGAGTGAACCAACCCCACATGTTTAGTCTTAAAAATGCACCAAAATAGAAAACTGAGTCTGATATTTGTAAAATAGTCAATCTGATGAGTTTCAATATAAACATTAACAGATAAAACATTTTTTTAAACTATTTGTATCCGTGAAACAACCAGCTCACACTCTACACTGCAGACCAGTCAGACCTGTTCCCCCACATGTTTTCAAACTGTGATACATGTCAATGCCTTTTTACCAACGTACGGCGAATGAAAAAGGTACATTGAGGTGTGGAAGTTGGAATCAGTGGTGCATGAGTGTGCATCACTGCAGTGGTTAATCTAAGCTGCACGTTGTCAGTGGAAAACAAAAGACATTGAGTTAAAGAAACTATCTTTGGCAAAAAGGAAAAACATACTGGCGGTTAGGCATCCATTACATCAGGGATGTCCAAACTTTTTTGGGCCACATATAGAAAAACATACAAAGGACTGGGCCACTATAGAGGAGAGGTATACTGCCTCATAAGTTGAGTTATAAGTTAGCAAAATCAATCAAATGTAGGCAAATCATGCATTATACTTGAATGTGCTTTAAGAAAAAACAGCTACATCACAGCTCTCCAGAGAGATTAATGTATGTTGTTGGCAGCTCATTCCTTGAAACAGAAGATTGATTATAATAAGAGGAAATATGAAGGGTGCATTTTAAGGTTGTTATGGAAATAAGTTATTAAATGTATTCAACTTTAATTGATGGAATTATTTTGAAAGTGGGCTTATTAGCACATGAATACTAATGTGTAATATATGTTAAGTAGTACACTAAAGAAGTACAATACAAGACAAGCACAAGTTTCATGTATGGGCCATATAACATTATACTTTTGGAATTAGCTGAGGGCCAATTCAAAATGGCTTGCTGGCCGCATTTGGCCCCCGGGCCGTAGTTTGGACACCCCTGCATTCAATGAATGCCTGATGTGCCTCACTCATATTGATGTTATCTCTGTCACTACCCGATCTGCCGCCCTGCCCTATCTGCAGGCCGCATGTGCGTGACTACGTACGCCAACTCTAATAGGACATTTGACACAGTGGCTTTTGGCAAAGCACAAAAAGAAAACTCGAGAGAGATGAGTTATTGTTATTACAACGTGACTTCACTATTATTTAACAACTCTTTTTATTGCGTTCTTTTATTGGGTTAAGTACATTGTCAGAATAAGTGAGAAATTGATTTAACTTCTGTTAGACAGCTATCATACTGAATAAATATTTACTGTGAATGTGTGCAAAAATGTATGGCATATGGCTGTCTAACAGAAGTTAAATCCATTTCTCACTTATTCTGACAATGTACTTGACCCCAAATAAAAGAACCCAATAAAAAGAGTTGTTAAATAATAGTGAAGTCACGATGTAATAACAATAACTCATCTCTCTCGAGTTTTCCTTTTGAGCTTTGCCAAAAGCCACTGTGTCAAGTGTCCTACTTGAGTTGCCGTATGGAGTTGTCCAATATGGCGGACCATCTCGCACATGCGCACTGCAGCCAGTTACTGTGGGCTTACGAGAGGCAGAGCTCGTCCCTGCCTCACTCCTCATGTAGTTGTAGCGGAGCTCGGCCAATTTGCTGATTTTTACTATAAAAAGCGATTGGAATCAAACAGAAATCACACAAACAACACAGATCAGTGGAGACCTTTTATTATTATTACTATTTAGTTTTTCTTTAGTTGTTTTTCCATTACATTGGAGTATGACAGGTGAGGTTCTGCCTGTCTCCCCTGACTGGCGGAAGGAGTTTAGTTGAAACGGAAGGCAGGTCATGATTGCGCTGTGATTGGCTCAGAAGGTAGAGCGGGGCGGGCTCAAGTTCAGAACTTCGGATTCAAATCAACATGATGGAGGGAGATGAATGTTGAACTAGGAGCAGAGAAATAATCATATATTAAAAGACAGCAGCATCATTAGAGACCGACCAGAGTGACAAAGTGTGTCACTTTGCTGAAGGATAGTTGTGACCAGCTATCCAGGGCAGTCTTTAAAGACTTTCCAAGGTGTAAAATGCTGCCGCCGGAGTACTGATTGGAAGTAATGCTGATATCATGTCGACCATATGCTCTTAAAATACTCTGTCCAACAATATAAGTCTCATGAAGAACGGTGTTTTAACGCTTTTTCAAAATAGCAGAGAAACATGCATTCTTGTTCTCGGGAGGGGACATTGACAGAGGATTACTCTAATCAGAGAATCAGAGAAAGTATAGTGGAAACGGAAGGCAGGTCATTATTGCGCTGTGATTGGCTCCGAAGGTCGAGCGGCGCGGGTTGATGTTCAGAACTTCGGATTCAAATCAACCTGAATCCGTGTATCTTTCGGACCATTTGTTTTTATTTATTAAAAAAGTAAATGGAAGAGCGTCTGCGAAACTCACGGAAGTGATTTCAAAACAAAAGCACTCGTTTGTTTGGATTGGTGATAATATTATAAACAAGGGAAACAAGGTGAATTTAGCGATCACAACGAAAACGGCCAAGACACACATTGAGCCCAGAAAATGAATGTTATTAAGGGATGTAGATATAATAAGCCTGTGTCTAAAGTGGACAACATTGTTAGGAGATTTAAACTATACAGCGGTTCTGGACTGCGGTCACTCAGCGCCTCTCCACTTTGTTTTTTCAAATCAGCTGCTCTCCATTTTTTTTCCTGCTATATTTGATGATCGATACAAATATTTGTTTCCCTAAGTTCTTTATAAAACTAACACTGTTGGACTCAGTACTAGTTGACTGCTACCAGAAATAAAATGAAGTACTTTTACTGTGTACTTTTTGAGTAATCCTCTGTCAAAGTCCCCTCCATAGTACATAATGCATGATTTCTGCTGTGATAAAAAGACAATTTTACCATTAGTTCTTAATGATATTGATTCTGTTGGACTCAGTACTAGTGCAAGTACTTTGACTGTGTACCTTTTGAGTAATCCTCTGTCAATGTCCCCTCCTGAGTACAATAATGCATGTTTCTCTGCTATTTTGAATAAGCGTTACAACACCGTTCTTCATGAGACTTATATTGTTGGACAGAGTATTTTAAGAGCATATGGTCGACATGATATCAGCACTACTTCCAATCAGTCACTACTTCCAAGCAGCATTTGACACCTTGGAAAGTCTTTAAAGACTGCCCTGGATAACTGGTCACAACTATCCTTCAGCAAAGTGACACACTTTGTCACTCTGGTCGGTCTCTAATGATGCTGCTGGCTTTTAATATATGATTATTTCTCTGCTCCTAGTTCAACATTCATCTCCCTCCATCATGTTGATTTGAATCCGAAGTTCTGAACTTAAGCCCGCCCCGCTCTACCTTCTGAGTCAATCACAGCGCGATCATGACCTGCCTTCCATTTCCACTATACTTTCTCTGATATATACATACATATATTGTCCTCAGACATGCATATATTATTTATAATATTAAATGTAAACACTGAATGAATGTGCATGAGAGCAAAATAGATAAATATGAGCGTTCAAATATATGAATATGAGCACTATATGTGTGAGTGACAATGTAGGAATGTGTGCATTGAAATATGATAATATGAGAGCAAAATGTATGAAGGTGTGAGTGTAAATATATCTGTGTGTGAGGGTGAAAATGTATGTATGTAAAAGGAGAATGTATGTGTGTGAGAGGACCAGTATGAATTACGCTCATAATATAATAGTATTTGGAATTAAATGTATTGCGATGAAGATCTCCATGTTATCACTTTGTTTTCTTGGTTTGGTGATCTCATGGAAATAACAACACTGCAATTCAAATCAGAGCTCTCTTTCACTCAGTTATTCATAACATTGTAACATCATCCAGGATGACTCACAGTTTGATGTTTTTGTACAGATAATCAAAAGTGATTGAATTGTTGATTTTTTTCACACGTTTTGTCCCCAGAGAGACATGTCTGCTGCCAGCTGTCTGCTGACTGAAGATCAGTTGCTGTGCTCCATCTGTCTGGATGTGTTCACTGATCCAGTCACCATACCATGTGGACACAACTTCTGCAAAGCCTGCATCTCTGAACACTGGGACAGAAATGTCCCAAGTCAGTGTCCCAACTGTAATAAGCTCTTCTTCCCAAGACCTGAGCTGCTGGTCAACACTTTCATCTCTGAGATGGCTGCTCAGTTCAGACAGTCAGCTCAACAGAAAGCCAGCAGCAGCAGCTCAGAGCAACACGTTGTCAAACCAGGAGAAGTTCCCTGTGACGTCTGCACTGAAACCAGACTGAAGGCCCTGAAGTCCTGCCTGGTGTGTCTGGAGTCCTACTGTGAGACTCACCTGGAGCCTCACCTGATAAGAGCAGGCCTGAAGAAGCATCAGCTGATCGACCCTGTGGAGAACCTGGAAAGCAGGATGTGTGTGAAGCATGATAAACTGCTGGAGCTGTTCTGTAAGACCGACCAGGTGTGTGTCTGCATGCTCTGCACGGTATCAGAGCACAAGACACATGATGTTGTTCCTCTGAAAGAAGGATGTGAAGGAAAGAAGGCAGAGCTGGGGAAGACAGAGGCTGAAATTCAGCAGATGATCCAGAAGAGACGACTGAAGATCCAGGAGATGAATCGCTCAGTGGAGCTCAGTAAGGAAGGAGCAGACAGAGAGATAGCAGATGGTGTTCAGGTCTTCACCGCTCTGAAGGAGTCTGTTGAGAGAAGCCAGGCCGAGCTCATGGACACCATCAAAGAGAAGCAGAGAGAGACAGAGGAACAGGCTGAAGGCTTCATCAAAGAGCTGGAACAGGAAGTCTCTGAGCTGAAGAAGAGAAGCTCTGAGGTGGAGCAGCTCTCACGCTCTGAAGACCAGCTCCACCTCCTCCAAAGCTTCACGTCCCTGAACGCTGCTCCACCCACCAAGAACTGGACAGAAGTCAGGGTCCGTCCACCTTTATATGAGGGGACTGTGAGGAGAGCTGTGACTCAGCTGGAGGAGACGCTCAGTAAACAGATGAAGAAGCTGCTCGAGCTGGAGGTGAAGAGGGTCCAGCAGTACGAGGTGGAGGTGACTCTTGATCCTGATACAGCACATCCTGAACTCATCCTGTATGATGATGGAAAACAAGTGAAAGGTGGTTATGTGAAGAAGAATCTTCCAGACAATCCAGATAGATTTGATACTTGTGCTTGTGTTTTATCAAAGCAGAGTTTCTCTTCAGGAAGATTTTACTACGAGGTTCATGTTGAAGGGAAGACTGAGAGGGAGTTAGGAGTGGCCAGAGAGTCGATCAACAGGAATGGAATCATCACACTGACTCCTCAGGATGGTTACTGGACGATATGGTTGAGGAATGAAAATGAGTGCATAGCTCTAGCTGATTCTCCAGTCCGTCTCTCTCTGAAGTCTCAGCCTCAGAAGGTGGGGGTGTTTGTGGATTATGAGGAGGGTGTGGTCTCCTTTTATGATGTTGATGCTGCAGCTCTGATCTACTCCTTCACTGGCTGCTGCTTCAAAGATAAACTTTACCCATTCTTTTGTCCCTGTAACAACGATGGTGGTAAAAACTCTGCCTCTCTGATCATCTCTCCTGTCAATCACACTGAGTAGAACAACCATTTGATTTTCAACATAAAGATTCACTCTCACCAAATGTAATGTACGGCATGTATATCATTGGGGAAGTGCATTGTATATTTGTTGTTAATGTTTTAGCTTCTGATTCTGTACTTTTGAATAAGAAGAATTAACTTAGTCCTTGAATGTATGGGTGTTAATCTCCAAACTTTGTATTAGCTCCTAATCATATATTATATTTTAAATATTGTAATTTAGGGGAACCTGTAAGAGATTGTTATCTGGTTTATTTCAGGGCACATTTAAGGATTATTTTTTGATTTATTTTGTTACACTTTTTTTGGAACATTCTGATTGTATAATATTCAGCTGCATTGGTTTTCTGGTCTCAATCTGTTATGTTATTTCCATTTCATATTGTCCAACTCTCTCCAGACTATTTGTATAGTTTAAACATATTCACAATTTAATAAAAAGCTAAATAAATGTCCCCTGGATTTCTGTCTTCATTGTTTTGTTTCCCTCTCAAGTAATTTACAAATACCTCAAATGAATAAAGAAAGGTGAAAACGTGAAGTCAATTTAAAATATGGGTAAAGCTAATAACATTCAAAGCTGGAAAACTTGTAAAGAAGTCTTCAGTACAGGCAGTTTAACCCTTTAATTGCTTTTTTCTAAAGTTTCTAGGTTGAAATGACAAATACATTGCCCATTTCTATATTATCAAACCGATATTTCATCTATACCACCCCCATATAACACTGTTATTACATCATTAGTTCACCCACATTACATACATATAACATCAATATTACACAGCCTGTCGAATGACTGTATCCCACAAGACTCCTTTGTTTACTTTCAGAACATAGTTACATCACTATGAAATCAGGAATTTTTCAAATAAAGGTCTTGCCATGATTCATCTCTGAACCCCAGATTCAAAACTGTGTTGTCCTCGGTCAAAGACCAAAAAAGAGTTGGGGTATTCTCCCCTCAGACACGCTCTGCCTCGTCCTTCTTCTAGATTAATCACTGGTCCAAACTTTTGATGTTGCATCCATCTTCCTCCGGCCAGTGGATGCTGTGGTCGATCTCTGCTGATAACGCTGAATCACAGAAGGTTTTATTAAGCGCAGGCGGTGATGGAGACAGCTGCTGAGTCTTCTATAGATGGACAAGACGGCAGAGAATGAGGGCTCAACATAGTTAGTCATCTTTAATACAGCATTAACTTTGTGTCATTATTACATATACTGTAATGAAAGTTGCTGTGACAAATGAAGGATATCCTGTAACTCCTGAACAGGGGCGGATCTAGACACATATTCATGGGGTGGCAAGAGGGTGGCAGGAGAATTTGAGGGATGGCATCCCCTGGCAGAAGTATATGCTGATTTAATCGCAGTCATGTCAATCAATCAATCAATCAATCAATCAATCAATCAATCAATGTTTATTTATATAGCCCAATATCACAAATGTTACATTTGTCTCAGTGGTCTTCACAGTGTGTACAGAATATCAGTATGACAATACGACACCCTCTGTCCTTAGACCCTCTGTCCTTAGACCCTCTGTCCTTAGACCCTCACATCGTACAAGGAAAAACTCCCGAAGAAAACCCACAGTTTAAAGGGAAAAATGGGAGAAACCTCAGGGAGAGCAACAGAGGAGGGATCCCTCTCCCAGGACGGACAGACGTGCAATAGATGCCGTGTGTAAATTGAAAAGATAATACATTTGCAACATAGGTAGTCCAAATGTCTGGAAATGCATGTGTGTATAATAGGAAGATGAATCCACGAGGATATCCATCCAGGACCGATGATCCAGGACCACAGCCACGACTCGCGATCCAGGGCTCGCGATCCAGGACACAGGACCGCAGGATCATCCATGACTCCGGATCCCGGCGTATATAGACACCAAAAAGAAAGACATTTGGGGAAGCTCGGTTAATCGGAACATGAGAGTACACAGGTATAGACAGAGAGAAGGAAGAAGTAAGATATCCCCGACAAACTAAGCCTATATCAGCAAAACTAGGGGCTGAATCTAATCAGCCCTAACTATAAGCTTTATCAAAAAGGAAGGTCTTAAGCGCGCTCTTAAAAACGGATAGGGTGTCTGCCGCCCGAACACAAACTGGAAGCTGATTCCACAAATGTGGAGCTTGATAAGAAAAGGCTCTGGCTCCCATTGTACTTTTAGAGATTCTAGGAACAACCACCAACCCTGCATTCTTGGAACGCAATGCCCTAGTAGGACAGTAGGGTATAATGAGTTATTTAAGGTAAGATGGCGCCTGCCCATTAAGGGCTTTGTAGGCGAGAAGAAGAATTTTAAATTCTATCCTGTGTTCTATAGGGAGCCAGTGTAAGGCAGCCAGAACAGGAGTAATGTGGTCCCTTTTCCTAACTCTGGTTAGTACACGAGCTGCAGCATTTTGAATCAGCTGAAGCGACTTGACTGACTTCTTGGTACTCCCTGATAATAAAGAGTTACATTAATCCAGCCTAGAAGTAACAACTGCATGGACTAGTTTCTCTGCATTGTTTTGAGGCAAGATATGCCTGATTTTTGCAATGTTACGTAGATGGAAGTAGGCGGTCCTTGAAATTGATTGTATGTGGGCGTTAAAGGATAAATCCTGATCAAATATAACACCAAGATTCCTTACAGTCTCACTGGAGGCCAAATTAATGCCATCCATAGTTAGTATATCTTTAGATAATTTGTTTCGTAGATTCTTCGGGCCAAGTACAATAACTTCAGTTTTGGTCGTGTTTAACATCAAAACGTTTAAGGTCATCCACGTTTTTAAGTTCTTAAGGCAGTCTTGAATTGTATTTAGATGATTAATTTCATCAGGCTTGATTGATAAATATAATTGAATATCATCCGCATAACAATGAAAGTTTACAGAATGATTCCTTATAATATTGCCTAACGGAAGCATATATAATGTGAACAAAATAGGTCCGAGCACTGAGCCCTGTGGCACTCCATGGCTAACTTTGGTTTGCGTGGAAGATTCATCGTTAACACGTACAAACTGAGAGCGTTCAGATATATAGGACCTAAACCAGCCTAAAGCAGTTCCCTGTATGCCAACTAAGTGCTCTAGTCTTTGCAATAGGATATCATGGTCGATAGTATCAAATGCAGCACTGAGATCGAGCAAAACACGAATAGAGACAAGTCCCTTGTCTGTGGCTATTAGAATGTCATTTGTGACTTTAACCAGAGCTGTCTCTGTGCTATGATGTGTTCTAAAGCCAGACTGAAAATCTTCAAATAAATCATTGTTTTTTAAGTAATCACACAACTGTTTTGCGACCGCTTTCTCAAGAATATTTGAGAGGAACGGAAGATTAGAAATAGGTCTATAGTTGGCTAAAACCTCTGGATCGAGGTTGTGCTTTTTAAGAAGCGGTTTTATCACTGCTACTTTGAATGATTGTGGAACATAGCCTGATAATAAAGACATATTCATAATATTCAATAAAGAAGTGCTAATTAATGGAAAAACTTCTTTCAACAGCTTAGTTTGAATTGGGTCTAACATGCACGTTGATGGTTTAGAAGAGAGAATCATTTAATGTAATTGTTCAAGGTTTATGGCTGAAAAGCATTCTAGTTTACTATCTAGTGTAATATTATAACTTACGTTTCCGGGAGCTGTTGATAACACTATACTGGTCAAAGGCAAGAGGTCATTAATTTTGTTTCTAAGAGTAACAATTTTATCGTTAAAAAAGCACATAAAATCATTACTACTGAGTGCTATGGGAATAGAAGGCTCACTCGAGCTGTGGCTCTCTGTCAGCCTGGCTACAGTGCTGAAAAGAAATCTTGCATTATTCTTATTTTCATCTATTAATGAAGAGTAGTAGGCTGCTCTCGCTTTACGCAGTGCTTTCTTATATTCATTGAGAGTAATATGCCAAATTAAACGAGATTCTTCAAGTTTAGTGGAACGCCATATCCTTTCAAGTTGTCTAGACTTTTGCTTTATTTTTCGAGTTTCGGCATTATGCCATGGAGCTAATCTATGTTGTTTTATTTTCTTGTTTTTCAAAGGAGCAACAGAGTCTAATTTTATTCGCAGCGCATCTATAGCACTATCAACAACATGATCAATTTGGGGTAGTGTACATTTTGTATAAGTTTCCTCCCCTACATGCAGACATGCTATCGAGTTAAGTATTGGTGGAATCTCTTCCTTAAATGTGGCTATAGCACTAACAGATAGGTTTCTGCTGCAGTAGCTTTTGACTAATGCTTTGTAGTCTCGTAATAGTACTTCAAAAGTTACTAAGAAATGGTCGGATAAAGCAGGATTATGCGGTTCGACTAATAGTTGCTCAATTTCAATACCATAAGTCAGAACAAGGTCGAGAGTGTGATTATAGCAGTGGGTTGGTTTATTTACACTCTGATAGAAACCAACATAATCTAATATAGAGTTAAATGCAACAGTAAGGCTATTTTTATCATCGTCAACATGAATATTAAAGTCACCTACGATAATTACTTTGTCTGTTTTAAGAACCAAAGTTGATAAAAACTCAGAGAATTCTGATAAGAATTCTGAATAAGGACTTGGTGCACGATACACTGTAACAAATAAGATTGGCTGCAAAGTTTTCCAGGTCGGATGCGTAAGACTAAAAACGAGGCTTTCAAAGGAGGTATACTTTAATTTTGGTTTAGTATTGATAAGTAAACTTGAGTCAAAGATTGCTGCAACTCCACCTCCTCGGCCCGTGCCTGGAGCAATATGAGTGTTGATATGGCTGGGTGGAGTGGCCTCATTTATGCTGACATATTCTTCATGTCTCAACCAAGTTTCAGTGAGACAGCATATATCAATATTATAATCTGATATTAAATCATTTACCAATATTGCTTTAGATGATAGAGATCTTATGTTTAAGAGACCACATTTAATCTTCCTGTTTTGTTGCACTGTAGTAGTTGTTACATTTACTTTTATTAGGTTATTATGTATGACACCTCTATTAGGTTTTACCTTAAATTGTCCTTGGGCAGACACACACACCGCTAATATTGGGTATTTTATTGGGTTCGGGATTCCTATGGATGACTGCCTAGGAGAGAGCGCAAAGAAGCGTGTAAGACTGCGACTCCGCCTCCTGGTCTCAACTCCAGTTTGTCATGGATTAAGTCCACAAAACCCTGAAATGTTTGCCGAAATGAGATCTGCACCTTCCAAAGTAGGATGAATGCCGTCTCTCTTAATCAGACCAGGTTTTCCCCAGAAGGCTGTCCAATTATTTACGAAGCCCACATTGTTTGCTGGGCACCACCAAGACAACCAGCGCTGAAATGATGACATGCGGCTATACATGTCATCATTGATCAGATTGGGGAGGGGACCAGAGAAGATTACGGTGTCCGACATTGTTTTAGCATAACTACACACCGACTCCACATTAAGTTTGGTGCATTCTGATTGGCGTAAACGAACATCATTACCACCGACGTGAATAACAATCCTACTGTCAATCAATGTTAACTTGGAAAGCTACAATATTTATATTTTAACTCAATATCATTAGGTGACATTATTGTGGCACATCAGTAAAGCCTTACATAGACATATATAAGGTGGCAGACATCATTTAATGAATTTTAGCTGAACAATAACTGAATGAGTTTGTTTCACTCTTAGACCAGCAGGGGTACCAAATCTATGCAGACTGCTGCAATAAGTACATTCATGAACTGTCTCGTCGATGTATGTCTGAATTAATATGATAATATTAACAATCATATTATTCCCATGAGCTGTCAATCACTGTTATGATTCACATATTCATTTATTATTAAATAAACTATATTTTTTGGAGGAGTTAATGATGAACGTTCCTCAAGATGCTTGCTCACCCTCCTTCAAATTTGAAAGACAAGTAATTACGATCATATATTAAAATAATCAAAGGAACAGTTCCGCGCCCCACAACTTCATTGCAAACAGTTACAACCTTGACTTTACATCAGAAAGAACACACATTAAAGAAGTGACTAACTGCATCAATTAGGGTTAAAAAACGTGTATTCAGCTAAAACATAAACATCGCTGCAGTTATTATCCAGTGGAAAGCCCTTACCTACTGGCCTAGTTAAATGAAAGTGGTTACTTCTTTTTGGCTGGGCAGTGAAGTTTTACACACCGTCTTATTTGACTTTCTCAGGACTTGAAACAGTGTTTTGGGGGCAGACCCCCTCAAAGAAGAAAAATATTATACACACGTAAGGTCATCATCTTAACAGTTGTTTATGCTCATTGAGTCATCCGTGAGCAGAGCATCAAGTTGGCATGCCTATAACAGCTGAATGCGGCGATTACCATCTTGTTCCTTAAAACGCCTCACAAATTTATTAAGATGTAAAGCTATGGTGCGTTTAGATTCAATGCTGAGTACAGCCAAACTTGACAGTCTCTTCTCTGTCATTGAAGACCGCAAATACCTAATTCCTTCCGTCTACTTGGATCCGAAATGCTTCAAGTTCTCTTTCAAAACAAAGCTGTCAAATGGGGTGGCAACTAGGGTGGCAAGGCATTTTTCTGAGGTGTCAGCTGCCACCCCGTGCCACCCCGTATAACCGCCACTGCTCCTGAACCACCTCCATAACCAATCTGTTGTTTGCAGAGGTGGAAGGTTAGGGTTAGTACGATGTTTGAAGTTCCTGTAGTTTACTTCAGATAATACAACATGTAATCAACAAATAGTTTGTCATGTATTATTTTAGGTTAAGACAACATTTTATTGATATTTCTGTGAAATTCACAAGATACATGGTGGTATATTTAAAAAAACAATATACCATTGGGCTGCTGGTGGTAAGAGCTGCCAGGTAAGCGGGTTTGAATCCCGAGCACAAAAAAATTGTAGGCAATGCCATCCCCTCTTTCTCCTCGTTCTCCTCGTTTCAACCCTGCATCTCTAATGAAGTCGCTCTCTGGTCCAAAACATATCTTTAAAAATAAATAAATCAGCGCTACCTTTACCTTCTGCAATTTTTAAATAACTTAAAATATGAATCAATAATTATAATCCAACATTATTTTTCTGTATGTCACCGATTTCTTTATCTGGTTCTCCTTAATTGTATGAACACACATGCATTGTCAATTACGATTTGAGGTACAATATTTTATTTGTTTTTGATATATCAGAAATATATTTCTGGTCAGTCCGTGGAAACCAAAAGCTGTACTGTATTTTCCATACAGCCATAATTTATTATATATTGTGATTATTAAAATCCAAACCATATTGTTTCTAAACATTAAGTAGTGTTTCAGTGTTTTCAACAGTTACCTTGTGATTAAAACTGGAACTCTAACACGGGAGAACAGAGTTTACTTTAAAAAGGAATTGCAGTTTAGTTTAATGGGAGACATAATTGTATGGAAGCTAAAGTGAAGGAAGTAGAATATAAAATGATTGCCCCTAAAATATCTTAAATACAAATCAAAATCAAGTTAATAATGTTTGCTTTTCTCTTTTTCTGTCAACTGTAGTATTTCAGCTCCAAAACACAAAACCACTAAGTCATTTAAACTCTCTGAGATTGATGGTATTTGTAGTGTTTGCAGCAGAAAGGATTATGGGAGTTGAAGAGTAGGTGGGGTCTCAACCGTTGGAGAAAGAAAGGCCTTGTTGCTCCTGTAGTTCCTCCTCCACTCCCTCTTGGTGACGGGCCACTGAGAGGTGGAGCTACACCGAAATAGGAGAGCTTCAACTTCCCAGAATTGAAAGTGAAAGCTTGTCTGAGCGACACAACAGCTGCACGTGTCTCTGCTTCTCTCTAAAGAAACACTCGACTGAATCAAGCAGCTTTTCTCCACAACACAGCAGAATCTCTGCCAAACACTGGTGAGTAAACTACAGAGACAATCACTAACTAAATATTTGAACACGATTTAGTTTAATCAGAATATGAGGCTGGTACGTCTGTTCAGACATATAGTGAATATAATGCCGTATAAATGTGTCTTTTAAGATAAAAACGTTTACATTTAGACTTGAGTACAAAGCAGGTTTAAAACCAAATCCAGTGACTGAACTCTGGCTAGTGAAGTTTAGACGGGGTAACGTCACAGTTAGCATTAGCTTAGGCTCATTTCCAGGACTGTTTCCTGTATGAACTCAAAGCCTCAGCTCTACTCAGACAGGAAGGCCACTCAGCGCCGCAGCCAGGGAAAATGTTTAACATAAATTACATACATTTTTTATGCAATCCTGATTCTCCTCTTTATCCTCTTTTTCCAAGCTGACTCTCTGACACTTACTCTCCCTCAGACGCTTTAATACAACAAGTAATATATAGAAATCATACCAAAATACATTAATTATATAATAACCAACGCTGCATCACGGCAAGATGTGAACATGTGACGATTTACCATGCTGGCAGACGTGAAGATGTCACGATTTCGTCCCTTCAAACGTGACAATTACATGGTATTGTTAACCCATGTTAACCAGTGGAGAAATACCCGGAAATGCGAAGCAAATGCTACCCCGACGGTCGGTTGTTATTGTCAATATTAATTTAATAATGATTGTATAGTAGGGCTGCAACAAACGACTAATTCGATAATCGATTAATATCGATTAATGAAACGATTAATCGACTATTCGGACTATTGTATGCCTTGCACAATTTCTCAAACGCTCTTATTTAGCCATCAACTTTTAGATTTAGCTTGAGGTTGTTTTTAGGCATGTGGAAACTAACAATGAAGACAATAAAGATGAATACTTGATTCAAAAATACATATATTATTAAATTAACTAAACACATTTTGAACAAAATTAACATTGCTTTTAATTTAAATTAAATAAATAATATTTCACATCAAAAGAAACAACAGTGTTTTAACAAATCGTAATAAATAATCTGATGAGAGAATTGTAAACAGAATAGCTGAAACTTTAACAAAATAAATAACTCAGTTTCCTCTAATCATTAACCCATGTTTGTATAATGTAGTTAACTCCGTGTGTTGCTGCTAGCATACATAACACCTGACGTGGAAACGTTACTCGTGGATGGGGCTAGAAAGAAAGACAGTCCAACCTGGTGCATTCCTCCGTCTGAATGTGGAGCGCTTTTGCTAAATGTTTAGACAAATTGCCCTTACATGCTAAACTCTTATTGCGCTTTTGGCAACGAGCATTGTCCACATCGAGACGGGTAAAGATTAACCACACCTCGGAGCGCGTTCTCTCCGCCATCTCCGCAGTGTGTTGCTGCATGTAGCAGCCGCGTGTGTGTAAACAGCCCTGCCCCCTCGCATACAGACGGGGGAGAGAGATCTCGTCTGATCGAAAATACATCATAGACGCATTTGTTTGTCTTTTTGCATATTAGAAACGAGTTGGCGACACTAAGACTGCGATATAATGTTTTTGTAGCAATAATACATGACATATATTTTTTAAATGTCTCCAGTACCGATAAAAAGATCAATAACCTTGCAGCTTAACAGCGGGTAAAACACATGTGATGACGTCACCAACGAATCGACGACTGAATTAGTTGGCAACTAATTTGGTAATCGTTTTTAATCGATTAAGTCGATTAGTTGTTGCAGAGCGCATCGAGTTTAAAATACCATCTACAAGCTGATGCTGACAGCCCCGCTCCTGCCGCCCGCTTGTGGCAGACCACACTTCCACGCTCACCGGCAGGCACCGACTGGCCATCGGGAGGACCGGGAGGGTGTGGGTTTGTGTGGCCCAGCGAGCGAGAGAGAGACCTTACGTGCATTACCGTACCGCAGTGTGAACGCGGCTATTGTTGTTGTTAGCATCTGGTGCTAGCTAGCTGCGCTAACGGAGCTGTTTAAATGAAAACAGAGGAGCCCCCTATCGACACAACTGCACCGAGCACTTGACTTTATGCAGGAAGCCAGACAGCGGGACATTGTAGGAGAAGTCAGCACACTCATGATTGCAGCAACATGATTGCAGCGTCCAGGCAGCTCCCGTTCGAGCATATGCCTTGAGTTGCACATAGCTCCAACGATCACACTCACACACACACACACACACACACACACACACACACACACACACACACACACACACACACACACACACACACACACACACACACACACACACACACACACACACACACACACACACACACACACACACACACACACAATTTGTATTGTATGAGAGAGGTTCCAGGTTGAATTGAGACGAATATTTGTAATGTTCAGAGGTTGTTGTGTTTAATATTCATGAGAATATTTGTCATTGTTCAAATGATAATAAACATTAGCATAAAGCATATTTGTATACAAGAGTATTAAAAACTTGAAAAATATTCCTCTAAGGTACATTTAGAACAGATAAAAAATGTGCGATTAATTTGCGATTAATCGCGATTAACTATGGACAATCATGCGATTAATCACGATTAAATATTTTAATCGACTGACAGCCCTAAAATCTATACATCAGTATTTACTAGCAGGGTAAGAAGTACTCTGATCATTTATTGAATTGAAATACCACAATGTGGACATTTACAAAAAAAAGTAAAAATATGTAAAGAATATCCTTTTTAAAAAGTACAATGTATTATACAATTGGATTATAATTATTTATGGATCAATGTGTAGAACATTTTATTGTACTGCTTGGTAAATTACCCTGAGGTTTATTAAATCATAATTTAGTTGATATTTTTGGTGGAGAGGTATAAATACAAAATATGAAAGAAACTCAAGTACAGTACCTGAATAGATGCACCTTTTTCCTCTCCCTCTATCATGGTCCTGTTTTGTGTGTTTTCTTTCAATACATATGCTGAATTAATGTGTAAGTTAATCATTGTTAATTTATTAATAATCAAATTTAGGCTCAACAATATAATATCATATTGTTTTCATTTATTATTGTTGTGAAAAAGATATCCATGTTGTCGCCTATTTTCTTGGCTTGGTGATTTCCAATAAATAACACTGAACTGCACATCGGGTTCTTCTTCACTGAGTTTCTATTTGCATGTTATTCAGGACGACTCATAGTTTGATTATTTTTAAACAAATAATTAAAACTTTATTTAAAGGTCCCCTATTATACTGTTTTTCATCAATATATTACAGGTCTCAGTTATATACAAAACATGTCTCTGAAGTGAAGGCTCCAAACACCAAACAGTCATTGCAGCATTACCCATAATCCCCTCTGTTTCAGCCCTGTTTCCAAAGTGCTGATTACTGTTACTTTAGATGAAAATAAGGAGCCCCTACCCACGCCCCTCTGAGAGACATTTAGTTAAAAAGAACACAATGGTGCTCTAGGAGGAGATTCAGGTGATCAGGGGGGGGGGTACCTTGGTTTCTGATTGGCTAATGGTTACACAAGACAACACATCGTTATTAGAGATGTCCCGATCCGATCACGTGATCGGGGATCGGAGCCGATCACGTGATTTTCAAAAGATCGGAATCGGGAGGAAAAGATCGGGGATCGGGATTTTTTTTTTTATATAAAATAGTTTTATTATTTGATTTAATGTTACAAAACAAAAATGAACATGTTCACGTCTTAAAGTCATCCTGAGGACTTAGTTTTGGTTTAAAATTACACAACATCATGTATGTGTTCTGTTGGGCTTGTTTTCAGACCTGGTTGCTTATTTCTCTGAAATCTGGCAACAGAGTGGGTGCAGTGTCTAATAGTAGCAGTAAGCTAACGGGAGGCTACGTTCAGCTGGTGACTCGGGAGTCGGGACAGAGAAAATGTCAGGAGTTTGGAAGTATTATAAAATTGAAAGCGAAGGCAGTGTAACAGCCAGATGCAATGTTTGCAAGGCAGAGGTTCCGCGTGGTGGAAAGAACAGAGCTACGTTCAACACGACCAATCTAATACGCTACCTGAGAAACAAACGCCAACAACAACACAACGAGTACACAGCGGCCACTCAGGTAACGGCACTGAAACAACCGACACTTTCAGAGACTTTTAAAAGGAAAGAGAAACTGCCCCAGAACAAAATAACAGCCAAGATAGCTGAATTCATCGCGTTGGATGACCAGCCGTTATCTGTTACCTTTTTTTTCTCTTAATGCATTGCATAAAGATCGGATCGGGAAAAATCGGTATCGGCAGATTGTCAAAATCAAATGATCAGAATCGGATTGGGAGCAAAAAAAGGTGATCGGGACATCCCTAATCGTTATGACATCATAAAGTGGCCAAAATCTGAACAGCTCATTTTCAGACAGGTTTTTATAGAAATGTATCAAAAAGAGAGAGAATATTTGTTCCTGAAACTTTCAGAGTCTCTTTACACAGAGGGGACACATGTTGATGTAGAAGAGACATGAAGAAGAGGGGACACATGTTGATGTAGAAGAGACATGGAGAAGAGGGGACACATGTTGATGTAGAAGAGACATGGAGAAGAGGGGACACATGTTGATGTAGAAGAGACATGGAGAAGAGGGGACACATGTTGATGTAGAAGAGACATGAAGAAGAGGGGACACATGTTGATGTAGAAGAGACGTGAAGAAGAGGGGACACTTGTTGATGTAGAAGAGACATGAAGAAGAGGGGACACATGTTGATATAGAAGAGACATGAAGAAGAGGGGACACATGTTGATGTAGAAGAGACATGACGAAGAGGGGACACATGTTGATGTAGAAGAGACATGGAGAAAATGGGACATATGTTGATGTAGAAGAGACATGAAGAAGAGGGGACACATGTTGATGTAGAAGAGACATGGAGAAGAGGGGGCACATGTTGATGTAGAAGAGACATGGAGAAGAGGGGACACATGTTGATGTAGAAGAGACATGGAGAAGAGGGGACACATGTTGATGTAGAAGAGACATGAAGAAGAGGGGACACATGTTGATGTAGAAGAGACGTGAAGAAGAGGGGACACATGTTGATGTAGAAGATACATGAAGAAGAGGGGACACATGTTGATATAGAAGAGACATGAAGAAGAGGGGACACATGTTGATGTAGAACAGACATGAACAAGTGGATGTTGCATAATAGGTGACCTTTAATGTTTTTTCCAACATTTGTGTCCCCAGAGAGACATGTCTGCTGCCAGCTGTCTGCTGACTGAAGATCAGTTTCTGTGCTCCATCTGTCTGGATGTGTTCACTGATCCAGTCACCATGCCATGTGGACACAACTTCTGTAAAGCCTGCATCTCTGAACACTGGGACAGAAATGTCCTGAGTCAGTGTCCCAACTGTAAAGAGGTGTTCAACATAAAGCCTGAGCTGCGGGTCAACACTTTCATCTCTGAGATGGCTGCTCAGTTCAAACAGTCAGCTCAACAGAAAGCCAGCAGCAGCAGCTCAGAGCAACAAGTTGTCAAACAAGGAGAAGTTCCCTGTGACGTCTGCACTGGAACCAGACTGAAGGCCCTGAAGTCCTGCCTTGTGTGTCTGGAGTCCTACTGTGAGACTCACCTGGAGCCTCACCTGACAAGAGCAGGCCTGAAGAAACATCAGCTGATCGACCCTGAGGAGAACCTGGAAAGCAGGATGTGTGTGAAGCATGAAAAACAGCTGGAGCTGTTCTGTAAGACCGACCAGGTGTGTGTCTGCATGCTCTGCACTGTTTCAGAGCACAAGACACATGATGTTGTTCCTCTGAAAGAAGGATGTGAAGGAAAGAAGGCTGAGCTGGGGAAGACAGAGGCTGAAATTCAGCAGATGATCCAGAAGAGACGACTGAAGATTCAGGAGATGAATCGCTCAGTGGAGCTCAGTAAGGAAGGAGCAGACAGAGAGATAGCAGATGGTGTTCAGGTCTTCACCGCTCTGAAGGAGTCTGTTGAGAGAAGCCAGGCCGAGCTCATCGACACCATCAAAGAGAAGCAGAGAGAGACAGAGCAACAGGCTGAAGGCTTCATCAAAGAGCTGGAACAGGAAGTCTCTGAGCTGAAGAAGAGAAGCTCTGAGGTGGAGCAGCTCTCACGCTCTGAAGACCAGCTCCACCTCCTCCAAAGCTTCACGTCCCTGAACGCTGCTCCACCCACCAAGAACTGGACAGAAGTCAGGGTCCGTCCACCTTCATATGAGGGGACTGTGAGGAGAGCTGTGACTCAGCTGGAGGAGACGCTCAGTAAACAGATGAAGAAGCTGCTCGAGGTGGAGCTGAAGAGGGTCCAGCAGGATGAGGTGGAGGTGACTCTTGATCCTGATACAGCACATCCCTATCTCATCCTGTCTGATGATGGAAAACAAGTTAAACATGTTGATGTGAGGAAGAATCTCCCAGACAATCCAGAGAGATTTGATTATTGTGCTCGTGTCTTAGCAAAGCAGAGTTTCTCTTCAGGAAGGTTTTATTACGAGGTTCTGGTTAAAGGGAAGACTGAGTGGGTTCTAGGAGTGGTCAGAGAGTCGATAAACAGGAAGGGAAGCATCACAGCAACTCCTCGGGATGGTTACTGGACGATATGGCTCAAGAAAAGTGAGTGCAAAGCTTGTGCTGATCCTTCAGTCAGTCTCTCTCTGAAGTCTCAGCCTCAGAAGGTGGGGGTGTTTGTGGATTATGAGGAGGGTCTGGTCTCCTTTTATGATGTTGATGCTGCAGCTCTGATCTACTCCTTCACTGGCTGCTGCTTCACTGAGAAACTCTACCCTCATTTCGGTCCGAGTCTTAATTATGATGGTAAAAACTCTTCTCCGCTGATCATCTCTCCTGTCAATCACACTGAGTAGAACAACCATTTGATGTGATGTTTTCTATCTTTGATGCTATTTACTACAATTACAGGCAGATTTTTCAAAACAAAATGTATATCATGTAAGGTCTCATTGATTCTAATGACTGCATAACCTGCACCAAAGAACACGAAACAATTGCATGTCCATTAATGTCTTGAGCCAAGGAAATTAGTTTTTATTGTATACATACATACAGAGCCCGATCTGCTTAAAAAAACACTTCTCGTATAATACCTCTCACTGCCTGAACAATAGACACAGGCCATCACTGCAAGTCTAACCATAGGGTGTTAAATAACTCAAATTAAAATGTCAAGAGCCACTAATTTGGTGATAGCTAACTAGAAGGCCAACCTGTCGTGTTAGACACTACCACACTGTATTAGGCATTCATAATCAATCTTATTCTCAATGCCACTGGTACATGTAGTGCAAAAGGTGCACCCACAAAACGCATTTGTTTTTGACCACTTCCAGTAGTTCTCCAGGGGGTGGTTTTATGGTATTCAGGTCACCTCTTGTATGTCGGGGTTGGTGGAAAGACAATGGGGTAGTTTTTCTTCCATAATGTTTTGTTGACCGTATGGTCCATCTTTAGTTATGGTGCGTTTCATTTCTTTATTAAACAGAGCTGAACTGCGACTTCATTCATTAGGAGTTTGATTTCGACAAGAAGGACAATTAACTAAACATTTTAAATGCAGAACTTTTACTTGTAACTGAGTATTTTCAGTGGTGGTATGAATAAAACTGAGTGTTTCTCAAATACAAATTGTAGTTGGACTTGTTTTTTGTTTTTTTGTATTGCAACCTTCTACTTCTACTCGAGCAACAGCTTTGGAAACGTTCCAGATTACATCAGTAGCGCACTGATACACACATGTACTGCACACAAGCATTTTAGATTGATAACGTGCATTTTGATGATAAGACTTTTATTTTGAAAAAAGTTGTAAATCCAGGAATTCTACTCATGTTTGAGTATTTTAACAATGTTGTATTCATACTTTTACTTTAGTAACTCATGGGCGTACTTCCTCCACTCCCTCTTATTTACGGGCCACCGAGAGGTGGAGCAAACATGTAAAAGAGGAGGGCTTTATCTTATCTTCACTGAATTGAAAGTTAAAGTTTGTCTCGGCGACAGCAGAGCTTCAGTCGAGACACGTCTGTTTCTCTCCAAAGAAACACTCGACTGAATCCAGCAGCTTTTCTCAACAACACAGCATAATCTCAAACACTGGTGAGTACACTACAAAGACAACATTACTATAACATATTTGGTCAAATGTTTGAATCTGAATGTTTTACATACCTCATAAAGAATTGTAAACCAAATATGTTGTCAATGAAAGATTTGCAATAAGTATTAAACTTTTGAAACAAAACCCAGTGACTGAATTCTGGCTCGTGAACATTGTACAGAAGACATTCACAGCTAGCACTAGCATAAGGCTAATTTACAGACCTGTTTCCTGTAGTAACTCAAAGCCTCAGCTCTGCTCAGACATGAAGTGCCACTCAGGAATCTGAAATGCAAAACCATATTAAATCTAATATAGTGAATCCAGAGTAGCAGCTTCTGTCTTTTCTTCTGCATGTTTATTGAGTCTGATTCTGTATTATAATCCTCTCTCTGAAACTCCTCTTCCTCCTCCAAGCTGACTCTCACTCATTGAAGGCCTTCAAACAAAAAGGTGTTTTTTTATTTGGTCTGGTCCCTCAGATACTTTAAATAAACGTAAAATAAAAACAGTCAATATTAATAAATGAGTTAAGTTCAATATTAAAGTGGAATTTAATACATATTTAGCTTATGTTAAAGTAGTTTCACTCTAAAACAAGAAGGAACAAGTTAACAGTGGTATATTAAGTTTAAGTGTGAAAACATCTACAATACTAAAAACTTAGCCTAATATCTGGAAAATTGTTCAAACCATAGAAGGCTGAAGGGGGCTTTAGCTAGATGACTTCATATCTGCCCCATTATCCATTTGAACTAAATTAAACGTTTTTGAATTCCTTTAACAGTGAACGCTGTTTTTATCTGTGAATCAACAAGCTCACACGCCACACTGCAGACCAGTCAGACTTGTTCCCCAACATGTTTGTACAGGGCGATACATTTAAATGCTCGTTACCATGGTGACCAGCGGCTCGTTGGGCGGAACGAAGGATAAGAGTAGCATGACAAATGTACCAATGATAAATTGATTATGATTTAAGTTAGTTAAAAATTAAAAGGTACATTCAGGTACTGAAGTTGGAAACAGTGGTGTCAATACAGTGGTTTATATGCACCGCATGTTGTCAGTGCAACAAAATACCTTGAATAACAAAATATACTATCTTTGTGAAAAGAGTTTGACACATTGGATTTGGGCATCCATTACATGAATGCCTAATATGACTCACTCATACTGATGTTCTCTCTTCAAAACTTCCTGCGTCACTGACAGCATCCCAGGCAGGTATGCAGACCAGCTGTAGACATAGTGCGGACGGGATTTACAGGAGCCACAATGACCCATTGTTTGACTTTGAACAAATAATACAAAACATACTAAATAAAAATCTTGTTTTGCACACTATTTCAGAGTGAAGATATGTCTACTGTCATCTTTCTGCCAACTGAAGATCAGTTTCTGTGCTCCATCTGTCTGGATGTGTTCACTGATCCAGTCACCATACCATGTGGACACAACTTCTGTAAAGCCTGCATCTCTGAATACTGGGATAGAAATGTCTCATTTAAGTGTCCCAACTGTAATAAGCTCTTCTTCCCAAGACCTGAGCTGCGCATCAACACTTTCATCTCTGAGATGGCTGCTCAGTTCAGACAGTCAGCTCAGCAGAAAGCCAGCAGCAGCAGCTCAGAGCAACACGTTGTCAAACCAGGAGAAGTTCCCTGTGACGCCTGCACTGGAACCAGACTGAAGGCCCTGAAGTCCTGCCTGGTGTGTCTGGCCTCCTACTGTGAGACTCACCTGGACCCTCATCTGAAAAATGCAGGCTTCAAAAGACATCAGCTGATCGACCCTGAGAAGAACCTGGAAGGCAAGATGTGTGTGAAGCACGATAAACTGCTGGAGCTGTTCTGTAAGACCGACCAGGTGTGTGTCTGCATGCTCTGCACTGTTTCAGACCACAAGACACATGATGTTGTTCCTCTGAAAGAAGGATGTGAAGGAAAGAAGGCTGAGCTGGGGAAGACAGAGGCTGAAATTCAGCAGATGATCCAGAAGAGACGACTGAAGATTCAGGAGATGAATCGCTCAGTGGAGCTCAGTAAGGAAGGAGCAGACAGAGAGATAGCAGATGGTATTCAGGTCTTCACCGCTCTGAAGGAGTCTGTTGAGAGAAGCCAGGCCGAGCTCATGGACACCATCAAAGAGAAGCAGAGAGAGACAGAGGAACAGGCTGAAGGCTTCATCAAAGAGCTGGAACAGGAAGTCTCTGAGCTGAAGAAGAGGAGCTCTGAGGTGGAGCAGCTCTGAGGTGGAGCAGCTCTCACGCTCTGAAGACCAGCTCCACCTCCTCCAAAGCTTCACGTCCCTGAACGCTGCTCCACCCACCAAGAACTGGACAGAAGTCAGGGTCCGTCCACCTTCATATGAGGGGACTGTGAGGAGAGCTGTGACTCAGCTGGAGGAGACGCTCAGGAAACAGATGAAGAAGCTGCTCGAGCTGAAGAGGGTCCAGCAGTCTGAGGTAGAGGTGACTCTTGATCCTGATATAGCACAACCCAAACTCATTCTGTCTGTTGATCGAAAACAAGTGAAACATGGTGATGTGAGGAAGAATCTCCCAGACAATCCAGAGAGATTTAATTATTCTCCCTGTGTCTTAGCAAAGCAGAATTTCTCTTCAGGAAGATTTTATTACGAGGTTCAGGTCAAAGGGAAGACTGAGTGGGATTTAGGAGTGGTCAGAGAGTCGATAAACAGGAAGGGAGAGATCGAACTGACTCTTCAGAAAGGTTACTGGATGATAGTGTTGAGGAATGGAAATGAGTACTCAGCATGTGCTGTTCCTCCATTCCGTCTCTCTCTGAAGTCTCAGCCTGAGAAGGTGGGGGTGTTTGTGGATTATGAGGAGGGTCTGGTCTCCTTTTATGATGTTAATGCAGCTCTGATCTACTCCTTCACTGGCTGCTGCTTCAAAGAGAAACTCTACCCATACTTTTGTCCCGGTCTTAATCGTGGTGGCAAAAACTCTGCCTCTCTGATCATCTCTCCTGTCAACCACACCGAGTAGAACATCCATTTGATGTTTTTTGTTTTTCTCTGATACTTACTTCTATTATTTACAGATGTTATGATTTACAGAATATCATCCAATGTCCAGTTAATTTTAATTGTTGCATTTCCTGCCTTAAAGCTCTCCTATTATACTATTTTCAGGCATATATTATAGGTTTGAAAGATATGTCTGTTTTGCTCAAAATACCAAACAGATCATGCATTTTAGACATCCCTCATATCCCTCTATTCCAGCCCTGTTACAGAAACGCTGATTCAGGGTCGTAGCTTTACATTTGAACTCGGCTGATGCTGGCCCCGCCCCCTTTTGAGCTCGGCAAGGCAAGCATTGAGGCCTCTCTGTAAAGATTCTCTGCTGGCAGATTGTCAGCTAAATGCTGCCATGATTAAATGCCATAATTTGTTCACATCAAGGATTATTTCTGAAACAGTATGGAGCTCAAATGCTTTTTCTCTTGTGGGTTTACCACTAGCTGAGTATCTTTTTATCTCATGCTTTTTTTTTGTTACACCAGTGGCGAGCCGTGACTTTTATACCTAGGCCCTCTGACCCCCACCCTCGAGTTATTACGTCACAGTTTATACTTCAGCAGAATATCAAAACAACGGCCCGGGGTGCAAAACGCAGCAATGAAAGCGACCCTCTACCACACAAAACACCTGTAGATAACCCCATTTGTGTTCTTTGAAATTGAAAAGGATATTGCATTGTGTTTGTTACTTTCGTTGCAGTTGTATGTCTTAAGTGTAATTTGGCATGCTTTTATTTTGAAGGAGAGTGAACGCTATTGACAGGAAGTTGTTGTTATGGAAACAAGAAAAGTTTCACAGCGGTCGGAACTTGTCATAAAGTCCGCGATAATAGCACCCACCCATTTAGAGGAAAGATATGATTGGTCAATTGTACGGTCATTTGACATTACTCTCTCGTTCAGTGACTATAGCGGGCCCTCTGTGAATTCATAGCTGGACCGCCTGGACGTCCAACAGCTCCTCTCTTCACAGACGAGCTTCTTTCATTTAACCATTCACATTCCAACAGAAACTGAATAGGCAGATTCGAAGAATTTATTTGGAAATGTTATTTTAAATGCAATTAAATCAAGTGATTTTGATAAAACTAATGAAAAATATATATTTTTTTAATGTTTTTAAATATTATTTTGTAGATTATTTTAGGCCCTCACAGAGGGCCTGGGCCTAGAGGGCCCTGACGGCTCGCCACTGTGTTACACATACCCTCTCCAGTACAGGTTAGCTCTGAGTGTTAGCGATGCTAATGTAAACACAGACCATATTACTTCCAAAACACATCATGCATTGTTTCTGATAGCAACTTTCTGATAGCAACTTTCTGATAGGGCTGTGGGTGTAAAGCCAGCCCACATTTCCGATATTACGTCATATCGGATGCAAATCTGGATCAGCTCCGTTCCCCCGTTTTTAGAGATTTGGGTATGGAGGAAGAGAGATGATTTTGTTTCCTGACACTTTGAGTTCCCTGACACATATCTATGCATAAAAGACATGAAAAGGTGCATTTTGCAAGATCGGAGACCTTTGACCAATGTTAAACAATGACTAATCAGCATTTGTTTGTTCTGTGAATGTGCCGAATTAAATATTCACAGCATTTGATTATTTTATATACAAGTGTTATTCTGCAGCAATATCTTGGAAAAGTAATTTTCAAATTTTCATCTGCTTACTTTTTAGATATTTTAGTGTACTGATCTGTAAAATACCTGCAAAAAAAATGTCAATGATGGCAATTGAAAGAAACTGTGCAGTTTACAGATCCATTGTATAGTTCATAGATGTTCATGCAGCATGTGATGCATCAATGTGGTGTTTATTTAGCTACAATAAGGGTAGTAGTCGTGAGTTTCATAACAATGTTCCCAAACATTATTATGGTGTTTGATGATATTTGCTAGAGTTGGGATCATAAGTTTGATGTTTATGTATAATGTTTAATTTACATCAATGCATTTAAGAAATGTATTTGGTCTTGGTTTACCATTGCTTAGAGCTATCCAATCTATTTGAACAACCATGTGTTAAATCACTGCTGACTCGTCTTGATTTCTTCCAATGAGCAGAGGTTTCAAAAATAAATAAAGATCTTTAACAGCATTCAATTAATTTTAAAGTTTTTATTTTGCACTTTCACCATAGAGGTCTCTCCTTCACTGTGATTGGTCCAACAGCTGTTTCCTGTTCCCACCGAGCCTCTGCAACACAGAAACCCTTAATGATTAGTAAACATCACAGCCTCCCATTTGTACCTCAAAAAAAACATTTAGTAAAAAAGGTATCCCATAATGTATTGGATTATCTAAGTAAATAGGTAGAGGGACCTTCAGCATAGTTGTTAAATACAAACATCCCCCTACATTTTCACCTGTAAATCTACTACCAAAGTAGGTAGCTTATCTTTTTTTTTTTTTAAGTCTGTCGAGTTTACATTGTTAACCTTCTTTAAAAACACCCATAAATATTGCTTTGGCCAAAAAAAAAAATGGTTGGGTTGTATTATTGAAAGTAGATACAAATTCCCACAACTTAACATAGAAAATAAATTAGTTTCCAAATGAAAGGCCATGTCTAATTATTTTAACTTGATATTTTGCACACATTTGTGTTATAATGGATAATATTGGTTAAGGATAATTCAGTTGAGGTTGTCAAATGTTATAATGGAACATTAAGGTAATCATTTATAAAGGAGCTTAGAAAGTCAGTAATATATAAAAGTTATCCATCCTCACCGGATCCAGTCATGTGACTTCCTGTCCTACAGTCTGTGTCACAGCAGGAACACGCTCCATGGTTGCCGCTGGCCTCCCTCCACCTGTCAATCAAAAGCTCTGACCTTACTACTGATACAGTTTCTAAAATGTGGTAAATAAGAATCCAAAGCAATGTGATCAATTTCGCTTTGACTTTTAGAACTTCAACAGGCAAACATGTCACATCGAAGTCATTTAAACCCTCTCTTCGCAGTGTTGATGGGAGTTGTAGTGTTGATAGAGTCTTACCCGTTGGAGAAGGAACAGGCCTTATTGGTGGCATCAACAGCGGCGGAAGCTGGAGCAGCTCTCACATTGCAGGTGATGTAGATCTAATGCACAGGAGGTGTTCAGTCTTCTTAGAAAACAGCCATCGTCTTATATAAAACAGGAAGTTTGCGATATTTAAATCTCACCACGCCACGCTGGTCCTCTTGAAACTTGAATGCCTCGACCTGAAACTGCAGTCTGTCTTCATGCGCCCGTGGGAGGAATTGAGAGCTGGAGTCGGTTAGCTGACTGTCAAATAGGCACCTAAACACAACACAGACAAGACATCTGACTGCAAAACAGAAGACATACAAGACACCTGAACACCTAGAAGGGCTTTAAGACTGACACCTGAAAGCAATACATAGGGCTGTAAGACAGACAAGACACAGGTAACTGTCACTCAGTCTAAACCAAAGAGTTAAAAAGATGCAGTCATAAATAATATCCCTTTCTCCCCAATTGAAAAAAAATCCATGATCTGTGATAGTGCAAAAATGTTGCCACTTCAAAACTTCTGGACACAAAATGTCTCCTATATCACTAAAGGACATTTCTAAGTATTTGTGCCTTTATAACGTTACACATCAAATTTTGTTTGTAATCCATTGAACGAGATTTGTATTTGTCGTGATGGTCTTACTTTTTTTAACCCTTATGTTGTGTTCGGTTTTTTTTTTTTTTTTTTTTTTTTTTTTTTAAATCGGAGCAAGGCTTCAGGATATCCTCCACCACAGCTATATAAACACTACAAAACTGATTTTGACAATTTTAGCCAAGTCTGAGAGTCTCTAAAAAAGAAATGGTGTATAATTTGGCCCAATCAAGATTCATCTTTGACTTTAGACACCGGTAAAAGCTTTCGAACACAACACAAGGGTTAAACTAAGATTTTAAAAGAGTGTATTTATACTGACCCGTTATTTCCCAGGAAGGCGTATCGGGGGACGGTGTCGATGTTTGGGATCACGGTGGCCACACAGCTGTCCTCCATCACTCTGAGGGGGACGTGATGAAACTGTTTGACTGAAACTTCAAACTTCATCATGTCTCCCAGCAGGAACTGAGCGGACGGACGGGTCGACTGCCAATCATCTGAGGCAAAGAATAAACCTTTATTTTACTGGTAATCTAACAAAATACTCCATCAATGTTTCCTATTAAAAGAAACCAACTGTTTAAAATTGTACAGTAGTGTATTAAAGTACTTTTTTTTTTTTTTTTAAATGCAACAACTTCACACATTAACATAATTTACCACTTGCAAAAGGACTGCAATGTGTCATTTTACTTTACCGTTTACAGATTGTTGCTTACTGGACTTATGAGCCATCTCAAATGCAAAACTTGTTATAAAGTATTGGCTTACAGTCGATTGCTACTTTTATGTATTTTAATATACTTCTCATCTTTCATGAATGTACATTTTTACACTAACGGAAATAAAATAAAAAACAAAATCACTGGTTATATAAATGTTTGAGTAGCATGGAAATGTACCAACAGGACATAGTAGAAAAGTTACTTAATATAATTAATGAAGCTGGAAAAGGAAACACCCACCAGTCATGAGTCTTAAAGAGAAGGAGAGTGTTTCCTCTGAAGATTTGGTGGCACTGAACGGACTCGATGTTGGATTCAACTGCACGCTGCTTACATCATGCTTCCTTAAAACAAGAGACATTTACACCTTTATTCGGAAACACGTTTTCAAAAAGTCCAGACATCAAGAACATTTTTACTGCAATTCATGGTACAATGTTTGGATAATTGTATGAGTAGTAAAAGGGCAATACCAAAGTCAAGAAAATCCACTCTACTACAATTCAGTGGCAATGATTGAAAATTATAGACTACATTTGATCAAGTAACGTCCAGGTTCATCCAAAATATAGATATCAGAAAACAAAATTATGGTTAAAGCTACGCCTTTCAAATAAGCTCCACTTTTACCAGCTGTAACCATTAAATGAACAGACGGCAATAATTATGAGCCAATACATTTTAGGTTTATACTTATGTGAAGGCTTTGATGTCCAAAAACAAACTACATTTCTCGTACTGTCCGTCTGAATATCGCTGACGTCACCCTCTGTCTTTAAAGCTTCATGTTGGCGTCTTTCTCTTCAAGCTACCTTCCCTAAAAAGTCCAGTTTGCTCAGATTACAAAAAGGTACATCATATTTTTTCCCCCACACGCAAAGCAACAGTCTGCTCAGTCTACTCAATGGTTTGGATTATTTTAATCTAAATGTACTTGGAGGACTCTGGCTATTCTAGTATTGTATATTCATGGGTGATTGCAAATATCGCATCAGCCAAATTATATGTCATATAATGACTTACTGCACAGTCCGTGGGATGGCACTGACAAAGTCATTTAACTAAAATGTTTGAGATTTTCTTCCATTATTGAAAAAAGGAACATCTTTCTGGTTCACTATTGTGTAACATCTGACCTCTGGTATTGGCACTGGATGCTGACGCTGACCTCTCTGGTCCGAAGGATCTGACTGTCCCCAAGAGGAGCGGGTATGTAGTGCAGCATGAAGGCGTAGATGAACGAGTCCTCCGACATCTGAAACACAGGTTACTGCAGGGTAAAGGCTGAGAAAACATTCCATTAATGTTTGTTTTTGACATCTTTGTAAATTATAAAATGCTTGGTGGTTGTAAAAATGGTCATCGACTAAGCTGCTCTGAAGCCCATTTTATCTCCTAATTTTGGTTTTACATTCATGTTCTGGTACAGTCATTTTCCACAGCCCCACACACAAAAGAAAACACAGCAAAAGCAAGAAGAGAAATATGCATTTTGATCTTGGTGTGAACTGCCTCTTTCAACCCTCACCACAAGCTCGCTGCCACATCCGTGCAGTTCCGACTCAAAGACGAGGACCTGAGCGTCTTCCCCGGTGGCCGGACATCCTCCCAGCGTGACTTCTGCTGCGCTGACATGTTTCCCGATCCCCAGCAGGTCTTTCATGGCCTCGACCCGGACGGAGTTCTCCCCGCAGACGGAGCTGACGCTGTCAAACACCACAGGGGCCTTCAGCTCAAAATCTTGAGGGTATTGGGATTCTTCCTCAGCAGGCATGTCCGGATACTTCCAAGACATCGGTTCACGGAAAGACTGCTTTAACTGATTGAGAGCTAGGAAGCAGGGGGAATATTATCCATCAGTTTCTTTAAAGGTCCCCTATTATACCGTTTTCTCTTTACACAGGGGACACATGTTGATGTAGAAGAGACATGAAGAAGAGGGGACACATGTTGATGTAGAAGAGACATGAAGAGGGGACACATGTTGATGTAGAAGAGACATGGAGAAGTGGATTTTGCATAATAGGTGACTTTTAATTTTGCCTATACGTAAAACACAAGAGTGTAGCTACTTGGAGTTGATTCTCACTATTTGTCAACCAATTAGTTGTTTGAACTATCCATTCAGTTTTAATCAATACCATGACAAAGATTTCTGATGTTTTGTTCCCCTCCTGTACTACTACCAACATTGTGGAAACGTGTATTGTCTGCACTGGTGCATACATGAACACAAGAGGAATTAAGACGTATTAGAATATAAAATAGTAAAGAAATATTTTTCAAAAATCTTAAATTTAAGAATTGTTTACAAGAAATATAAATCAAACGAGGTAGGGTATACGTCAAATGTTGTGCAGTGTAGCAGAAACAAAAGGTAGGCTTCATTAGTGAGGTTTCTTAACAGCCACGGGGCCAATGTACTTCGGTTAACAGGTTACACAAACATGTGACTTATTTACTTTATCCATGAAGTACGAATAGAAATGTTGCAACCATTACACAAAAGATATTGAATAAATCATTGACAGTTAAAGTAACAGCGTTGTTAAATCCATCGCTTGTGCACCTTAGAACAGTGTTTCTCAAACTTGTTCATACCATGGACCACCTAACTCCACAAATATCCCAAAACACATCGTTTTTCTAGAACAGATTATACATGTTACCAATATACTGACAGACCACTAGGGGCGCTCACCAGTGGTCCGCGGACCACACTTTCAGAAGCACTGCCTTAGAACATATTAGCAGAGTGTTTGAGTTACTTTGTGGTCAGTTCTGAATCTACATTTAAAAAACCATGTGAAAAGACACATGACGATAAATGTTTTCCACTGATATAGACATCATTTCTAATATATGACTCATGTAAAATATCCTCCCGCCCAAAAGAAACAAAACATTATAAGGACATATTCAAAAAATCAAATTATTCTCAGACAATTTTTGAAGTATACAACAACAAAAATCAGTAGAATACCATACAATTGAAGCACAGAGATATTGGGGATTATTTGCACCCAACACTTCAACACGTGCCTGGTCTTTGAGCAACATTTCAGTAACAATTACTCTACCTTTTTGCATCTGGACTTTCGGCTGCTCTCGGATCTGTTCTCCATATCTGCCGACTGACGGCCGAATGCCCCAGTTAAAGTTCTGAGGTGCCGCCAGAGCTCCACACACCACACAGAAGACGATTAGCAAGGATACCTTCATGCTGACTAGTTTGCTCTGCATTTTCTCTGTCTCACTCTCCACTGCAGCAGCTTGATTTTATAGAGCAGCTGTCAGAGTGACCTGATTGCTCTCCAGCTGTGCCTCGTTCACCTGCAGCAGCCTGATGAGACTCAGCTGCGTTCAAACACGCACAACTGTTCCTTCATTCAAAAAATTAAGAGATCATTCAAAGCGACCACAGATGTCAAATCTGTCAGGCTGAATTTGAGAGAAATTACTCTACTGCAGCAGCCCTGCAGAATCCTTTTATTCCATGTAAATGATATATATAATGAGTCCAGCCAAGGTCACGCTAACACTTAAGTTATGTCTTTCATAAGCAATAAAACAATAAAGTATCACTCACAAACATACATACATATTATGTGTTCATCAGTCCCGTGTATAACATCAAAAAGGTCATCCACATTTTTAAGTCCTTAAGGCAGTCTTGAATTGTATTTAGATGATTAATTTCATCAGGCTTGATTGATAAATATAGTTGAATATCATCCGCATAACAATGAAAGTTTACAGAATTATTCCTTATAATATTGCCTAACGGAAGCATATATAATGTGAACACAATAGGTCCGAGCACTGAGCCCTGTGGCACTCCATGGATAACTTTGGTTTGCGTGGAAGATTCATCGTTAACACGTACAAACTGAGAGCGTTCAGATAGATAGGACCTAAACCAGCCTAAAGCAGTTCCCTGTATGCCAACTAAGTGCTCTAGTCTTTGCAATAGGATATCATGGTCAATAGTATCAAATGCAGCACTGAAATCGAGCAAAACAAGAATAGAGACAAGTCCCTTGTCTGAGGCTATTATAATGTCATTTGTGACTTTAACCAGAGCTGTCTCTGTGCTATGATGTGTTCTAAAGCCAGACTGAAAATATTCAAATAAATCATTGTTTTTTAAGTAATCACACAACTGTTTTGCGACCGCTTTCTCGAGAATTTTTGAGAGAAACGGAAGATTAGAAATAGGTCTATAGTTGGCTACAACCTCTGGATCGAGGTTGTGCTTTTTAAGAAGCGGTTTTATCACTGCTACTTTGAATGATTGTGGAACATAGTCTGATAATAAAGACATATTCATAATATTTAATAAAGAAGTGCTAATTAATGGAAAAACTTCCTTCAACAGCTTAGTTTGAATTGGGTCTAACATGCACGTTGATGGTTTAGAAGAGAGAATCATTGAATGTAATTGTTCCAGGTTTATGGCTGAAAAGCATTCTAGTTTACTATCTAGTGTAATATTAGAACTTAAGTTTCCAGGAGCTGTTGATAACACTATACTGGTCAAAGGCAAGAGGTCATTAATTTTGTTTCTAAGAGTAACAATTGTATCGTTAAAAAAGCACATACAATCATTACTACTGAGTGCTATGGGAATAGAAGGCTCAATGGAGCTGTGGCTCTCTGTCAGCCTGGCTACAGTGCTGAAAAGAAATCTTGCATTATTCTTATTCTCATCTATTAATTAAGAGTAGTAGGCTGCTCTCGCTTTACGCAGTGCTTTCTTATATTCATTGAGAGTAATATGCCAAATTAAACGAGATTCTTCAAGTTTAGTGGAACGCCATATCCTTTCAAGTTGTCTAGACTTTTGCTTTATTTTGCGGGTTTCGGCATTATGCCATGGAGCTAATCTATGTTGTTTTATTTTCTTCTTTTTCAAAGGAGCAACAGAGTCTAATTTTATTCGCAGCGCATCTATAGCACTATCAACAACATGATCAATTTGGGGTGGTGTACATTTTGTATAAGTCTCCTCCCCTACATGCAGACATGCTATTGAGTTAAGTATTGGTGGAATCTCTTCCTTAAATGTGGCTATAGCACTAACAGATAGGTTTCTGCTGCAGGAGTTTTTGACTAATGCTTTGTAGTCTCGTAATAGTACTTCAAAAGTTATTAAGAAATGGTCGGATAAAGCAGGATTATGCGGTTTGACTAATAGTTGCTCAATTTCAATACCATAAGTCAGAACAAGGTTGAGAGTGTGATTATAGCAGTGGGTTGGTTTATTTACACTCTGATAGAAACCAACATAATCTAATATAGAGTTAAATGCAACAGTAAGGCTATTTTTATCATCGTCAACATGAATATTAAAGTCACCTACGATAATTACTTTGTCTGTTTTAAGAACCAAAGTTGATAAAAACTCAGAGAATTCTGATAAGAATTCTGAATAAGGACCTGGTGCACGATACACTGTAACAAATAAGATTGGCTGCAAAGTTTTCCAGGTCGGATGCGTAAGACTAAAAACGAGGCTTTCAAAGAAGGTAGAATTTAATTTTGGTTTAGTATTGATAAGTAAACTTGAGTCAAAGATTGCTGCAACTCCACCTCCTCGGCCCGTGCCACGAGCAATATGAGTGTTGATATGGCTGGGTGGAGTGGCCTCATTTATGCTGACATATTCTTCATGTCTCAACCAAGTTTCAGTGAGACAGCATATATCAATATTATAATCTGATATTAAATCATTTACCAATATTGCTTTAGATGATAGAGATCTTATGTTTAAGAGACCACATTTAATCTTCCTGTTTTGTTGCACTGTAGTAGTTGTTACATTTACTTTTATTAGGTTATTATGTATGACACCTCTATTAGGTTTTACCTTAAATTGTCCTTGGGCAGACACACACACCGCTAATATTGGGTATTTTATTGGGTTCGGGATTCCTATGGATGACTGCCTAGGAGAGAGCGCAGAGAAGCGTGTAAGACTGCGACTCCACCTCCTGGTCTCAACTCCAGTTTGTCATGGATTAAGTCCACAAAGCCCTGAAATGTTTGCCGAAATGAGATCTGCACCTTCCAAAGTAGGATGAATGCCGTCTCTCTTAATCAGACCAGGTTTTCCCCAGAAGGCTGTCCAATTATTTACGAAGCCCACATTGTTTGCTGGGCACCACCAAGACAACCAGCGCTGAAATGATGACATGCAGCTATACATGTCATCATTGATCAGATTGGGGAGGGGACCAGAGAAGATTACGGTGTCCGACATTGTTTTAGCATAACTACACACCGACTCCACATTAAGTTTGGTGCATTCTGATTGGCGTAAACAAACATCATTACCACCGACGTGAATAACAATCCTACTGTCAATCAATGTTAACTTGGAAAGCCACAATATTTATATTTTAACTCAATATCATTAGGTGACATTATTGTGGCACATCAGTAAAGCCTTACATATACATATATAAGGTGGCAGACATCATTTAATGAATTTTAGCTGAACAATAACTGAATGAGTTTGTTTCACTCTTAGACCAGCAGGGGTACCAAATCTATGCAGACTGCTGCAATAAGTACACTAATGAACTGTCTCGTCGATGTATGTCTGAATTAATATGATAATATTAATAATCATATTATTCCCATCAGCTGTCAATCACTGTTATGATTCACATATTCATTTATTATTAAATAAACTATATTTTTTGGAGGAGTTAATGATGAACGTTCCTCAAGATGCTTGCTCACCCTCCTTCAAATTTGAAAGACAAGTAATTACGATCATATATTAAAATAATCAAAGGAACAGTTCCGCGCCCCACAACTTCATTGCAAACAGTTACAACCTTGACTTTACATCAGAAAGAACAAACATTAAATAAGTGACTAACTGCATCAATTAGGGTTAAAAAACGTGTATTCAGCTAAAACATAAACATCGCTGCAGTTATGATCCAGTGGAAAGCCCTTACCTACTGGCCTAGTTAAATGAAAGTGGTTACTTCTTTTTGGCTGGGCAGTGAAGTTTTACACACCGTCTTATTTGACTTTCTCAGGACTTGAAACTGTTTTTTGGGGGCAGACCCCCTCAAAGAAGAAAAATATTATACACACGTAAGGTCATCATCTTAACAGTTGTTTATGCTCATTGAGTCATCCGTGAGCAGAGCATCAAGTTGGCATGCCTATAACAGCTGAATGCGGCGATTACCATCTTGTTCAGCAAAACGCCTCACAAACTTATTAAGATTTAAAGCTATGGTGCGTTTTGATTCAATGCTGAGTACAGCCAAACTTGACAGTCTCTTCTCTGTCATTTAAGACCGCAAATACCTAATTCCTTCCGTCTACTTGGATCCGAAATGCTTCTCGTTTTGCGCTGTCCCCCGTTCAAATGAAATCGCCGCCAATCATATTTCCACGTTCGTGCCAGGGCCGGGGGAGGGGTTACAAGGCTCGGGTCTTGTGCTGCATTCACTTGCAATCGGACATTAGAGATTTTCTCTCATAAATGTCTGATGAGCCACAACTTCTCTTTCAAAACAAAGCTGCCAAATGGGGTGGCAACTAGGGTGGCAAGGCATTTTTCTGAGGTGGCAGCTGCCACCCCGTGCCACCCGTAGAACCGCCACTGCTCCTGAACCACCTCCATAACTAATCTGTTGTTTGCAGAGGTGGAAAGTTAGGGTTAGGGTTAGTACAATGTTTGAAGTTCCTGTAGTTTACTTCAGATAATACAACATGTAATCAACAAATAGTTTGTCATGTATTATGTTAGGTTAAGACAACATTTTATTGATATTTCTGTGAAATTCACAAGATACATGGTGGTATATTTAACAAAACAATATACCATTGGGCTGCTGGTGGTAAGAGCTGCCAGGTAAGCGGGTTTGAATCCCGAGCACAAAAACATTTTAGGCAATGCCATCCCCTCTTTCTCCTCGTTTCAACCCTGCATCTCTAATGAAGTCACTCTCTGGTCCAAAACATATCTTTAAAAATAAATAAATCAGCGCTACCTTTACCTGCTGCAGTTTTTAAATAACTTAAAATATGAATCAATAATTATAATCCAACATTATTTTTCTGTATGTCACCGATTTCTTTATCTGGTTCTCCTTAATTGTATGAACACAAATGCATTGTCAATTACGATTTGAGGTACAATATTTTATTTGTTTTTGATATATCAGAAATATATTTCTGGTCAGTCCGTGGAAACCAAAAGCCATACTGTATTTTCCATACAGCCATAATTTATTATATATTGTGATTATTAAAATCCAAACCATATTGTTTCTAAACATTAAGTAGTGTTTCAGTGTTTTCAACAGTTACCTTGTGTTTAAAACTGGAACTCTAACACGGGAGAACATAGTTTACTTTAAAAAGGAATTGCGGTTTAGTTTAATAGGAAACATAATTGTATGGAAGAGAAAGGAAGCTAAAGTGAAGGAAGTAGAATATAAAATGTTTGCCCCTAAAATCAAAATCAAGTTGATAATTTTTGCTTTTCTCTTTTTCTGTGAACTGTAGTATTTCAGCTCCAAAACACAAAACCACTAAGTAATTTAAACTCTCTAAGATTAATGGTATTTGTAGTGTTTGCAGCAGAAAGGATTATGGGAGTTGAAGTGTTGGTGGGGTCTCAACCGTTGGAGAAAGAAAGACCTTTTTGCTCTTGTAGTTCCTCCTCCACTCCCTCTTGGTGACGGGCCACTGAGAGGTGGAGCTACACTGAAATAGGAGAGCTTCAACTTCCCAGAATTGAAAGTGAAAGCTTGTCTGAGCGACACAACAGCTGCACGTGTCTCTGCTTCTCTCTAAAGAAACACTCGACTGAATCCAGCAGCTTTTCTCAACAACACAGCAGAATCTCTGCCAAAAACTGGTGAGTGAACTACAGAGACAATCACTAACTAAATATTTGAACACAATTTAGTTTAATCAGAATCTGAGGCTGGTACGTCTGTTCAGACATATAGTGAATATTAGGCCGTATAAATGTGTCTTTTAAGATAAAAACGTTTACATTTAGACTTGAGTACAAAGCAGGTTTAAAACCAAATCCAGTGACTGAACTCTGGCTAGTGAAGTTTAGACGGGGTAACGTCACAGTTAGCATTAGCTTAGGCTCATTTCCAGGCCTGTTTCCTGTATGAACTCAAAGCCTCAGCTCTACTCAGACAGGAAGGCCACTCTGCGCCACAGCCAGGGAAAATGTTTAACATAAATTACATGTATTTTTATGCAATCCTGATTATCCTCTTTATCCAAGCTGACTCTCTGACACTTACTCTCCCTCAGACGCTTTAATACAACAAGTAATATATAGAAATCATACCAAAATACATTAATTATATAATAACCAACGCTGCATCACGGCAAGACGTGAACATGTGACGATTTACCATGCTGGCAGACGTGAAGATGTCACGATTTCGTCCCTTCAAACGTGACAATTACACGGTATTGTTAACCAGTGGAGAAATACCCGGAAATGCGAAGCAAATGCTACCCCGACTGTCGGTTGTTATTGTCAATATTAATATAATAATGATTGTATAGTAGGGCTGCAACAAATGACTAATTCGATAATCGATTAATCTATTGATTAATGAAACGATTAATCGACTATTCGGACTATTGTATGCCTTGCACAATTTCTCAAACGCTCTTATTTAGCCATCAACTTTTAGATTTAGCTTGAGGTTGTTTTTAGGCATGTGGAAACTAACAATGAAGACAATAAAGATGAATACTTGATTCAAAAATACATATATTATTAAATTAACTAAACACATTTTGAACAAAATTAACATTGCTTTTAATTTAAATTAAATAAATAATATTTCACATCAAAAGAAACAACAGTGTTTTAACAAATCGTATTAAATAATCTGATGACAGAATTGTAAACAGAATAGCTGAAACTTTAACAAAATAAATAACTCAGTTTCCTCTAATCATTAACCCATGTTTATATAATGTAGTTAACTCCGTGTGTTGCTGCTAGCATACATAACACCTGACGTGGAAACGTTACTCGTGGATGGGGCTACAGAGCTGCTAGAAAGTCGAACCCGGTGCATTCCTCCGTCTCAATGTGGAGCACTTTTGCTAAATGTTTAGACAAATTGCTCGTGTTACCGCCCTTACATACTAAACACTTATTGAACTCTTGGCAACGAGCATTGTCCACATCGAGACGGGTAAAGTGTAACCACACCTCGGAGCGCGTTCTCTCCGCCATCTCCGCAGTGTGTTGCTGCATGTACTGTAGCAGCTGCGTGTGTGTAAACTGCCCCGCCCCCTCGCACACAGACGGGGGAGAGAGATCTCGTCTGATCGAAAATACATCATTGACGCATTTGTTTGTCTTTTTGCATATTAGAAACGAGTTGGCGACACTAAGACTGCGATATAATGTTTTTGTAGCAATAATACATGACATATCTTTTTTAAATGTCTCCAGTACCGATAAAAAGACCAATAAAGTTGGAGCTTAACGGGGCGTAAAACACATGTGATGACATCACCAACGAATCGACGACTGAATTAGTTGGCAACTAATTTGGTAATTGATTAAGTCGATTAGTTGTTGCACCCCTATTGTATAGTAGAGTCAAACTCGATTACGCCGATTTTCTTGTTGCCCCAGCTGGTCGACACCTCTTTTAGCAGAAACAAAGGCTACATTAATGTATTAAATCGATGTTAATCCATGCGTGTGGATCTGGAATTAACGGACGTGACGTTGTGCGATTGCGTTGCCGGGCAACAGCTTCGGTTCATGTTAATTTACAAACTCTTCAACGAGAACCGTAGTTATATTTAAAAACATGTTAGAAGGCCTCACGAAATACTTTAATGTAAATTAAAATGTGAAGGAACGTGTGTATAACAAAATACATCCGTCATAAACGAAACCGGAAACAGACGTAGGCAAGATCCTCAGCTCGATGATTGGATGGTTTAGCCGCAATGCATGCTGGGATTTGGTGTTTATGTGATGTGAAATCTGAAAAAGTTTTTTAAAAATAAAAATAATACTTTATTCCGAGTGTGCTTGCTTTTCTCTTTGAAAGTCATCACATAACGGCATTGTAATATACGGTTCGGCTGCATTAAATACCGTTTTCCCTCTAATAACAATATAAGCAGCTATGTCATATGAGCAGGGTAGCCGTATTATAATATTGATTAATGTGTAATGTGACGGTCATGGAGGGATCATTGGGGTTTTAATGGTTTTCCATTTTACTTTATTATGATTTTCCATATTAAAGTGTTGATATAAACAAGGAACACAGGGCTTTAGATTGAATCACTGCAACAATATAAAATATTAGTTTATCGGTGTTTTCATGTATTATTAGGAAATGTTTGTACTTTTATTCCAATAACTAACAAGCAGCTAAATGCTACAGCTATACAAGTGACTGGCAGCAGGCAGTGAGAGGCAGCCTCAAGAAATTATGTAAATTGAATAAAACCCTTTACAAAAATAATCTAAAGTAAAGTTTGCGAACTCCTTGACTCTCCGTATCCGTCCCAGTCTCCAGCTGAACTAAATGAAACGTTTTCAGACTTTAACACGCCACACTGCAGACCAGTCGGACTTGTTCCCAACATGTTTTTATACGGCGATGCAGTTAAATGCTGGTTACCATAGTGAAAAAAGGCTCGTTGGCTCCAACAAAAGAGATGCACACAAAACTGATGATAAACTGAATTTGATTAAAGTTAGGGTGCGTTCACACCTGCCTTGTATAGTCCGGTTGAATCGAACCCTGGTGCGTTTAGCCGCTTGGTGCGGTTCATTTGGGTCGGTGTGAACGCAGTCCGAGACCTCTGAAGTAGGGGTAGGCGATATTGAAAAATATGTTATCACGATATTTTCAAGCAGTATCACGATAGACGATATATATCACGATATTTTTTCATGTCGGTTATTATGGTTATTTTTCAAGTTACTTAACAGTACAAGCACCTACAAGGTAACAGAAACTAAAACAAAAAGGAGTAACAGACCAAAATAGCATTTCAAGCTGGTTTTATTTCAGAAATGAATCCCTGAATGAACAAGTGAGCAGTGAACATCAATAAACATGAAAAGGAGGGTAAAACATAACTAAGTAAAACATAAAACATCAATGAGGAAAAGTCAGTGCCAAACAATTAAAATGTAAACTTTAGAGTAGACTTGAAGTGTAATAAAAGACTTTAGCATAACTGAAGGGAAAAACATAAAACGCCACCGCGTCAGTTATGTCTTTCCACCGTTTGCTAGTTTTTTCATAAGGAGCCCCTTTATGAAATGCCTGCCCTATGGTAGTTTGTTTTGGTGCAGTCGCTGCGGTAGATTGTGCATTCACACGCGGGGGACCTTGCACTCTTACCCCCTAAACGCACTAGGAGCGGCTGCGCCACGCTGCGACCTCCTCCTGCGACCGTCTCTGCATGCTCTTTCTGGTGCTTGCGTTTGAGGTGGTCTCGTAAGCCCGACGTGTTGCCATCTGTCGCTTTGAAATTTCCTTTTTTGCACATTTTGCAAATTACATTTGTTTGCTCCGTGTCTGTTGTGTTATATCCAACATATTTCCATACCACAGACGTAGAGTTCTTTTTGGGGACTAAATCTAATTCTTCTACATCAGAATCTGACTCGCCGTCCATTATTGCTGTGTGTGCAGACTGCCAACAGTGTATTTTCCCTCGCTGCAAAGAAAGGGGGCGGGGACTTTGGGAGCGTGTCAAACAACTCGGACTGAACGAAAGCAGAGGTGCGCTGACATTGTGAAATCGATCGGGCTTGATATATGGTGAAATTAAAATCAGTAGGTGAGGCTGGGGGAGCGGGAGGGGAAGAGGCTCTCCGCCCGCTGTCATAGCCCCCTGCACCGCGCACGGAGAGCCTCTTCCCCTCCCGCTATTTTTTTTTTTTCAAATTTTTCTTTCAATTATTTTGTTTTTTTATCACGATAGGACGATATCTCTGAAAAAGCATATCGTGGAGACCTAATATCGTCACGACGATATATATCGTCATATCGCCCACCCCTACTCTGAAGTGAACTAAACAACCGGACTCTGGTCCGCTAAAATAGGTGGTCTCGGAGCGCTTGCTTGCGAACTCTGGAGCGGTTCATTGCTGGTGTGAACGCAGTCCGCACCAAAACATAGGAAGCGCAGTATTTATGTGTCACAAGAACGCGGATATCTTCAAAAATCTTTAGCGAAAGACTCTTTCAAGACATCCGCGGTTGTTTAGTTAAAGAGTAAAGCAGAATTAAGTGTTGAACAGTGTCGTGTAAAGTAAACATTCTCCGTCAGCTTCATAAAAGTAAGAACACCTGTCGTCGGTGAAACGCCCCTCCTCTGAAGAACGTCTCTCATGGATAATGCTGCACATTACCCCGCTTATTACATGGCCACATTCTCAACAAAGTAACGACATAACTCCCAATATTAATTGAAATGCTGTTGTGGATTTAGAAAATGATTTTATTAATTTAAAAAATAGTTGTATTTAAATTTACATTCATCCGCTAAGAAAAATAGTCCGTTGTTACCGTTGAAACTAACGTAGCAACGGCAGGAACTGCTTCGATAGAGTTTTTGAGGAGCTTTTTGATTACAGATTTGAAAAAATCGTTGCTTGCTTTAAAAGTAGCACAATTCATTATGTCAAACCTTGGAAAGTATCTAGATATCCCTGCCGTAATGCCAAAGTAACTGGCAACTGAATATGTGTCGCCGTCTGACCTATGGCTGGACCGCTGCGTAAAAAGGAGGGTTTCTGCCCGTTACTTCTCCGCTGTTTTCTTGTCGCTCTTGTCTTGTCAGTTAGTTTCAGCCAAACTGTATACAGTTAAATCGAACGGACTTCTTTGTGCAGATGTGAGCGTCCTTAACAACGGTCAATAAATCCTTGACAGCGGTCTGTCTGTTCTGGATTAAAAACGTGTCACGTGTTTTGAATTGACCAATCAGAATCGAGTATTCAACAAAGCCATGTAATAATGTTTTTTAACGGACGTTGTCTGATTTATATAATCATATGCGCGGGCCGCTAGTGTCTGTTGATCTCCAGACTAACAGCAGCATGAGAATAACCTGCCGAAAGTGCCGATGCTCCATGGCGGAGGCTCCGCTAGAAATTGCCGGGATTTGCGTTTGTACCCCCTTAATGTCTGATCAATGGTTGAACAGCATTTCCGAGCACATGACTTGTGTTTAAAGTTTATAGTCCCTTTGAGTTTTGCCATGTGAACGCAAACCGAACCTTCTGAAAAATGAAACAATATAACAAACTGTGGTCTGGTGCGCACCAGAGAGCGGACTATTAGGTGTGAACGCACCCTTAGTTACAAATTAAAGTACAATGATGTATGAAGGATGGAATTAGTGACAACTATGAGGATACATTTACATCAATACCTCAGACTTCAGTATTTACTAGCAGGGTAAGAAGTACTCTGATCATGTATTGAAGTAAAATACCACAATGTGGACATTTACAATAAAAAGTAAAAACATGTAAAGAATATCCTTTTTAAAAAGTACAATGTATTATCAGGCATGAGAATCACTCACCTTTTGGCGAAATTCGCCGTTTTGAATCCAAAATAGGTCGTTTGTGTGATTCATGTAGATCTGCAATAAAAATATTTTTGGGGTATGGGGGGGGTCTGGGACACGGAGTAATCTGCGGCCGCGAGCTGTTATGTGCCATCATGACACGCATGGTGTTCTTTTTTTATATATTATAATGCAGCGCGAGCTGTGTGCTCGAGTCAATAAAAGTACACCATTTACCTATGAACTGTAGAGGAGAAGAAGAACAAATTAGCAAAACATTGAAATACTTAAATAAAGTACAAGTATCTCAAAATTGTACCCAAGTATAGTACTTGAGTTTATGAATTTAGTTACTTTACACCAGATGCCATAAAGATAGAAAGACTCAGCCTTGCACAGAGGCATGACAATAGATTTTCAAAATGCTCAACAGCCACAATTATAAACTGACTGCTACACAATTAAAATAAATGCTTTTATATATTTCTATTAGATGTGACTCTTTACCATTTCTGTTATTATTATCACTGCTGCTTTAGTTGTTTTGACTGCTAAAATCCTCTGTTATTCCTCATTTTAAAGCCGATATTCCGTGGAGTCGGGGGGGCTCGGGTCCTTGTCACCTTTTCCATACCTGATGAGTTTGCATCCCTGATAATACTTAGTAAGGAGGTCATAATATTTTTGACTCATGGCTGAAGTTAAGTTTCTCCAACTCTCCCCAGGTTGGCAAAAAAATGCATCTCAAAATGCATCAGATTGATGCTTTAAAATATGGAATATTCAAAATGTTCTTCCGGGGGAGCATGCCCCCGGACCCCCCTAGAGGGATAATATCCTTCTCACCTTTTTCACCCCTGACCCGTTTGCATGCCTGATTATACAATTGCATTATAATTATTTATGGATCAATGTGTAGAACATTTTATTGTACTGCTTGGTAAATTACCCTGAGGTTTATTAAATCATAATTTAGTTGATATTTTTGGTGGAGAGGTATAAATACAAAATATGAAAGAAACTCAAGTACAGTACCTGAATAGATGCACCTTTTTCCTCTCCCTCTGTCATGGTCCTGTTTTGTGTGTTTTCTTTCAATAAATATGCTGAATTAATGTGTGTAAGTTAATCATTGTTAATGTATTAATAATCAAATTTGGGCTCAACAATATAATATCATATTGTTTTTATTTATTATTGTTGTGAAAAAGATATCCATGTTGTCGCCTATTTTCTTGGCTTGGTGATTTCCAATAAATAACACTGAACTGCACATTGGGCTCTTCTTCACTGAGTTTATATTTGCATGTTATTCAGGACGACTCATAGTTTGATTATTTTTAAACAGATAATTAAAACTTTATTTAAAGTCCCCTATTATACTGTTTTTCATCAATATATTATAGGTCTCAGTTATATACAAAACATGTCTCAGGAGTGTTTGGCTCCAAACACCAACAAAATCATTGCAGCATTACCCATAATCCCCTCTGTTTCAGCCCTGTTTCCAAAGTGCTGATTGTCTGTTACTTTATATGAAAATAAGGAGCCCCTCTCCACGCCCCTCTGAGAGAAATGTGGTTAGAAAGAACACAATGGTGCTCTAGGAGGAGATTCAGGTGATAAGGGGGTACCTTGGTTGCTGATTGGCTAATGGCCAACACATCGTTATGACATCATAAAGTGGCCAAAATCTGAACAGCTCATTTTCAGACAGGTTTTTATAGAAATGTATCAAAAAGAAAGAGAATCTTTGTTCCTGAAACTTTCAGAGTCTCTTTACACAGAGGGGACATATGTTGATGTAGAAGAGACATGAAGAAGAGGGGACACATGTTGATGTAGAAGAGACATGAAGAAGTGGGGACACATGTTGATGTAGAAGAGACTTGAAGAAGAGGGGAGACATGTTGATGTAGAAGAGCCATGAAGAAGAGGGAACACATGTTGATGTAGAAGAGACATGAAGAAGATGGGACACTTGTTGATGTAGAAGAGACATGAAGAAGAGGGGACACATGTTGATGTAGAAGAGACATGGAGAAGAGGGGACACATGTTGATGTAGAAGAGACATGAAGAAGAGGGGACACATGTTGATGTATAAGAGACGTGGAGAAGAGGGGACACATGTTGATGTAGAAGAGACATGGAGAAGAGGGGACACATGTTGATGTAGAAGAGACATGGAGAAGAGGGGACACATGTTGATGTAGAAGAGACATGGAGAAGAGGGGACACATGTTGATGTAGAAGAGACATGGAGAAGAGGGGACACATGTTGATGTAGAAGAGACATGAAGAAGAGGGGACACATGTTGATGTAGAAGATACATGAAGAAGAGGGGACACATGTTGATGTAGAAGAGAAGAGGGGACACATGTTGATATAGAAGAGACATGAAGAAGAGGGGACACATGTTGATGTAGAACAGACATGGAGAAGAGGGGACACATGTTGATGTAGAAGAGACATGTAGAAGAGGGGACACATGTTGATGTAGAAGAGACATGAAGAAGAGGGGACACATGTTGATGTAGAAGATACATGAAGAAGAGGGGACACATGTTGATGTAGAAGAGACATGAAGAAGAGGAGACACATGTTGATGTAGAAGAGACATGAACAAGTGGATTTTGCATAATAGGTGACCTTTAATGTTTTTTCCAATATTTGTGTCCCCAGAGAGACATGTCTACTGCCAGCTGTCTGCTGACTGAAGATCAGTTTCTGTGCTCCATCTGTCTGGATGTGTTCACTGATCCAGTCACCATGCCATGTGGACACAACTTCTGTAAAGCCTGCATCTCTCAACACTGGGACAGAAATGTCCCGAGTCAGTGTCCCAACTGTAAAGAAGTTTTCAACATAAAGCCTGAGCTGCAGGTCAACACTTTCATCTCTGAGATGGCTGCTCAGTTCAGACAGTCAGCTCAACAGAAAGCCAGCAGCAGCAGCAGCAGCAGCTCAGAGCAACAAGTTGTCAAACCAGGAGAAGTTCCCTGTGACGCCTGCACTGGAACCAGACTGAAGGCCCTGAAGTCCTGCCTGGTGTGTCTGGAGTCCTACTGTGAGACTCACCTGGAGCCTCACCTGACAAGAGCAGGCCTGAAGAAACATCAGCTGATCGACCCTGAGGAGAACCTGGAAAGCAGGATGTGTGTGAAGCACGATAAACTGCTGGAGCTGTTCTGTAAGACCGACCAGGCGTGTGTCTGCATGCTCTGCACGGTATCAGACCACAAGACACATGATGTTGTTCCTCTGAAAGAAGGATGTGAAGGAAAGAAGGCTGAGCTGGGGAAGACAGAGGCTGAAATTCAGCAGATGATCCAGAAGAGACGACTGAAGATCCAGGAGATGAATCGCTCAGTGGAGCTCAGTAAGGAAGGAGCAGACAGAGAGATAGCAGATGGTGTTCAGGTCTTCACCGCTCTGAAGGAGTCTGTTGAGAGAAGCCAGGCCGAGCTCATGGACACCATCAAAGAGAAGCAGAGAGAGACAGAGGAACAGGCTGAAGGCTTCATCAAAGAGCTGGAACAGGAAGTCTCTGAGCTGAAGGAGAGGAGCTCTGAGGTGGAGCAGCTCTCACGCTCTGAAGACCAGCTCCACCTCCTCCAAAGCTTCACGTCCCTGAACGCTGCTCCACCCACCAAGAACTGGACAGAAGTCAGGGTCCGTCCTCCTTCATATGAGGGGACTGTGAGGAGAGCTGTGACTCAGCTGGAGGAGACGCTCAGTAAACAGATGAAGAAGCTGCTCGAGGTGGAGCTGAAGAGGGTCCAGCAGGATGAGGTGGAGGTGACTCTTGATCCTGATACAGCACATCCCTATCTCATCCTGTCTGATGATGGAAAACAAGTTAAACATGTTGATGTGAGGAAGAATCTCCCAGACAATCCAGAGAGATTTGATTATTGTGCTCGTGTCTTAGCAAAGCAGAGTTTCTCTTCAGGAAGGTTTTATTACGAGGTTCTGGTTAAAGGGAAGACTGAGTGGGTTCTAGGAGTGGTCAGAGAGTCGATAAACAGGAAGGGAAGCATCACAGCGACTCCTCGGGATGGTTACTGGACGATATGGCTCAAGAAAAGTGAGTGCAAAGCTTGTGCTGATCCTTCAGTCAGTCTCTCTCTGAAGTCTCAGCCTCAGAAGGTGGGGGTGTTTGTGGATTATGAGGAGGGTCTGGTCTCCTTTTATGATGTTGATGCTGCAGCTCTGATCTACTCCTTCACTGGCTGCTGCTTCACTGAGAAACTCTACCCTCATTTCGGTCCGAGTCTTAATTATGATGGTAAAAACTCTTCTCCGCTGATCATCTCTCCTGTCAATCACACTGAGTAGAACAAACATTTAATGTTTTTTTTTCTTTCTTTGATGCTATTTACTACAATTACAGGCAGATTTTTCAAAACAAAATGTATATCATGTAAGGTCTCATTTATTCTAATGACTGCATAACCTGCACCAAAGAACAAGAAACAATTGCATGTCCATTAATGTCTTGAGCCAAGGAAATTAGTTTTTATTGTATACATACATACAGAGCCCGATCTGCTTAAAAAAACACTTTTCATATAATACCTCTCACTGCCTGAACAATAGACACAGGCCATCACTGCAAGTCTAACCATAGGGTGTTAAATAATAACTCCAATTAAAATGTCAAGAGCCACTAATTTGGTGATAGCTAACTAGAAGGCCAACCTGTCGTGTTAGACACTACCACACTGTATTAGGCATTCATAATCAATCTTATTCTCAATGCCACTGGTACATGTAGTGCAAAAGGTGCATCCACAAAATGCGGTTCTAGATATTTTTACTTTTATTTTTTTTACAAATAAAGCCTTAAGAAAAGAGACGGTGTCGGAGCCAAAACGCTTCGTTAGCCTGTGTTTATTGTTTTTATTAGTATCATTATCACTATTGTTTACAAAGAACGCTTTTGTTTTTGACCACTTCCAGGGTGGTTCCAGTTCTCCAGGGTGTGGTTTTATGGTATTCAGGTCACCTCTTGTATGTCGGGGTTGGTGGAAAGATAATGGGGTAGTCTTTCTTCCATAATGTTTTGTTGACCGTATGGTCCATCTTTAGTTATGGTGCGTTTCATTTCTTTATTAAACAGAGCTGAACTGCGACTTCATTCATTAGGAGTTTGATTTCTACAAGAAGGACATTTAACTAAACATTTTAAATGCAGAACTTTTACTTGTAACTGAGTATTTTCAGTGGTGGTATGAATAAAACTGAGTGTTTCTCAAATACAAATTGTAGTTGGACTTGTTTTTTGTTTTTTTGTATTGCAACCTTCTACTTCTACTCCAGCAACAGCTTTGGAAACGTTCCAGATTACATCAGTAGCGCACTGATACACACATGTACTGCACACAAGCATTTTAGATTGATAACGTGCATTTTGATGATAAGACTTTTATTTTGAAAAAAGTTGTAAATCCAGGAATTCTACTCATGTTTGAGTATTTTAACAATGTTGTGTTCATACTTTTACTTTAGTAACTCATGGGCGTACTTCCTCCACTCCCTCTTATTTACGGGCCACCGAGAGGTGGAGCAAACATGTAAAAGAGGAGGGCTTTATCTTATCTTCACTGAATTGAAAGTTAAAGTTTGTCTCGGCGACAGCAGAGCTTCAGTCGAGACACGTCTGTTTCTCTCCAAAGAAACACTCTACTGAATCCAGCAGCTTTTCTCAACAACACAGCATAATCTCAAACACTGGTGAGTACACTACAAAGACAACATTACTATAACATATTTGGTCAAATGTTTGAATCTGAATGTTTTACATACCTCATAAAGAATTGTAAACCAAAGATGTTGTCAATGAAAGATTTGCAATAAGTATTAAACTTTTGAAACAAAACCCAGTGACTGAATTCTGGCTCGTGAACATTGTACAGAAGACATTCACAGCTAGCACTAGCATAAGGCTAATTTACAGACCTGTTTCCTGTAGTAACTCAAAGCCTCAGCTCTGCTCAGACATAAAGTGCCACTCAGGAATCTGAAATGCAAAACCATATTAAATCTAATATAGTGAATCCAGAGTAGCAGCTTCTGTCTTTTCTTCTGCATGTTTATTGAGTCTGATTCTGTATTATAATCCTCTCTGAAACTCCTCTTCCTCATCCAAGCTGACTCTCACCCATTGAAGGCCTTCAAACAAAAAGGTGTTTTTTTATTTGGTCTGGTCCCTCAGATACTTTAAATAAACGTAAAATAAAAACAGTCAATATTAATAAATGAGTTAAGTTCAATATTAAAGTGGAATTTAATACATATTTAGCTTACGTTAAAGTAGTTTCACTCTAAAACAAGAAGGAACAAGTTAACAGTGGTATATTAAGTTTAAGTGTGAAAACATCTACAATACTAAAAACTTAGCCTAATATCTGGAAAATTGTTCAAACCATAGAAGGCTGAAGGGGGCTTTAGCTAGATGACTCTTCATATCTGCCCCATTATCCATTTGAACTAAATGAAACGTTTTGGAATTCCTTTAACAGTGAACGCTGTTTTTATCTGTGAATCAACAAGCTCACACGCCACACTGCAGACCAGTCAGACTTGTTCCCCAACATGTTTGTACAGGGCGATACATTTAAATGCTCGTTACCATGGTGACCAGCGGCTCGTTGGGCAGAACGAAGGATAAGAGTTGCATGAAAAATGTACCAATGATAAATTGATTATGATTTAAGTTAATTAAAAAATTAAAAGCTACATTCAGGTACTGAAGTTGGAAACAGTGGTGTCAATACAGTGGTGTATATGCACCGCATGTTGTCAGTACAACAACAAAAAATACCTTGAATAACAAAAAATATACTATCTTTGTGAAAAGAGTTTGACACATTGGATTTGGGCATCCATTACAGTACATGAATGCCTAATATGACTCACTCATACTGATGTTATCTCTTCAAAACTTCCTGTGTCACTGACAGCGTCCCAGGCAGGTATGCAGACCAGCTGTAGACATAGTGCAGACAGGGTTTACAGGAGCCACAATGACCCATTGTTTGACTTTGAACAAATAATACAAATCATACTAAATTATCTTGTTTTGCACACTATTTCAGAGTGAAGATATGTCTACTGTCATCTTTCTGCCAACTGAAGGTCAGTTTCTGTGCTCCATCTGTCTGGATGTGTTCACTGATCCAGTCACCATACCATGTGGACACAACTTCTGTAAAGCCTGCATGTCTGAACACTAGAATATAAATGTCTCATTTAAGTGTCCCAACTGTAATAAGCTCTTCTTCCCAAGACCTGAGCTGCGCGTCAACACGTTCATCTCTGAGATGGCTGCTCAGTTCAGACAGTCAGCTCAACAGAAAGCCAGCAGCAGCAGCTCAGAGCAACACGTTGTCAAACCAGTAGAAGTTCCCTGTGACGTCTGCACTGGAACCAGACTGAAGGCCCTGAAGTCCTGCCTGGTGTGTCTGGAGTCCTACTGTGAGACTCACCTGGAGCCTCATCTGACAAGGCCAGGCCTGAAGAAACATCAGCTGATCGACCCTGAGGAGAACCTGGAAGGCAGGATGTGTGTGAAGCACGATAAACAGCTGGAGCTGTTCTGTAAGACCGACCAGGTGTGTGTCTGCATGCTCTGCACTGTTTCAGACCACAAGACACATGATGTTGTTCCTCTGAAAGAAGGATATGAAGGAAAGAAGGCTGAGCTGGGTAAGACAGAGGCTGAAATTCAGAAGATGATCCAGAAGAGACGACTGAAGATTCAGGAGATGAATCGCTCAGTGGAGCTCAGTAAGGAAGGAGCAGACAGAGAGATAGCAGATGGTGTTCAGGTGCTCAGGAAACAGATGAAGAAGCTGCTTGAGGTGGAGCTGAAGAGGGTCCAGCAGTATGAGGTGGAGGTGAGTCTTGATTCTGATACAGCACTTCCCTCTCATCCTGTCTGATGATGGAAAACAAGTGAAAGATGGTATTGTGACGAAGAATCTCCCAGACAATCCAGAGAGATTTGATTTGTGTCCTTTTGTCTTAGCAAAGCAGAGTTTCTATTCAGGAAGATGTTATTACGAGGTTCAGGTTAAAGGAAACACTGAGTGAGTTCTAGGAGTGGTCAGAGAGTCGATCAACAGGAAGGGAGAGATTGCACTGACTCCTCAGGATGGTTGTTGGGTGATATGGTTGAGGAACAAGAATGAGTACAAAGCTCTTGCTGGTCCTTCAGTCCGTCTCTCTCTGAAGTCTCAGCCTGAGAAGGTGGGGTTGTTTGTGGATTATGAGGAGGTTCTGGTCTCCTTTTATGATGTTGATGCAGCTCTGATCTACTCCTTCACTGGCTGCTTCTTCAAAGAGAAACTCTACCCTTACTTTTGTCCCAGTCTTAATCGTGGTGGCAAAAACTCTGCCTCTCTGATCATCTCTCCTGTCAACCACACCGAGTAGAACATCCATTTGATGTTTTTTGTTTCTCCGATACTTACTTCTATTATTTACAGATTTTACAATTTACAGAATATCATCCAATGTCCAGTTAATTTTAATCGCTGCATTTCCTGCCTTAAAGCTCTCCTATTATACTATTTGTAGGCATACACTGTAAAAAAAAAAAAAGGTAAAATAACGGTTATTTTCTGGCGACGGGGACGCCAGAAAATGTCCGTTGAAAAAAACTGTAAAATAAAATAAAATATGGAGATAACATGTAAAAAAACATTAACTTACCTTACCACAAGTAGCCTCTATTACTGTAATTTTACATTAAATCTTTTTCTTTTAACATATATTAATTGTTAGAATAGAGTCATAAACCTCTAGAAAACAGAATAATTATCTTTTAAAAATGATAAAGAAAAGCTAAAATACAGAAAATTACTTTTATTATTACAAAAAAGTACCGTATATCTAAGACCATTTTACAAGCAAAACACAAAGAAAAGAACGTCATTTTACTTTGCAAAAGCGTTAGTTTACATTAATTATCTAATTTTTTGCCAAAAGAATCTGTAATTTCACAAGAAATCTTCTTATAATTCCATGAAATCTTTTTCTTTTAACATATATTAATTGTTAGAAGAGTCATTTACCTCTAAAACAACAGAATAAATATGTGTTTAAATGATAATAAAAAGCTTAAAGACAGAAGATTACTGTTGTTTAAAAATATTACTGTAAATCAAAGATCATTTACATGTAAAATACAAAGAAAACATGTAATTATATTTTCACAAATGCTTAAGTTTACATTAACTGTCATGTTTTACAGAAAAAATCTGTATTCAAATACATTAATAAACTGTCAAAATAAATGCATTTACTTTCTCTAAATGTAGGTTTACTGTACTTTTACATTGTGTAAATCTTGTATTTAAAAATATAAATTGGAAAAAAGAACTCCTGAAGTATGATGATATTTGTCTGATATGATATGATGCAGCAAAGACATGTATGCAATATCATTAAAACGTTATGCCTTTGGCAACATGTTGAAAATATTTGACAATATAAATAAATGACACCACCACCATTCTTTTTTATAATTTCTTATTATTTGCAATGCCGTAACATAATTAAGAACACAATATATACACGTTATTACAATACTTTCTATATATAACCCATACATATACACACACACATACATCCATACACATAAACACAATAATAATAATAAAGCAGAATAGACCGGCAAAGAAACCTTAAACATTAGCCAACAATTTGTGCCAAAGATAACATTATATACACTTAACTCTCTTAACAATTATGTATGTGACTATGTGTGTGCGATTTTACTCTCTCCATTCAAAGTCAGCGATGTTGGTGATCAATGAAAGCACCTTCGGATTGACTGACTGCTGTTTCTTTGAAGCGTTCCTCTCCCTTTTAGTCCCCTTGTCCGGATTGATTTTGAAAAGGCACCTGTTAAGACAGAAGTACACTTAAATGTAGTGCTACAAACAATAGTTTTTATAATTACAAATTCTGTGGATGATACGGCCATTAATTGTCTTCACACTTATACAGCTTGAAGTCAAAGGGCAATACTACTCTTAAATTGACTGTTATGATCATATCTGTACACTGGACAGTATCGCAGCAGGTCTGTAAACAGGAGCAAATACTTGAGGTCATTTGAGTGTGGTAGCTACGAGTGCCATCTTGAGGGGTTTGTGTAACTGGGGCAGATGAGGTGCGTGTCAGCAGCAGAGTGAGCGGTGTAAAGCATCTTAGTTAACCAAAATAAGTATTAATGTGTTTGTTCACTGCAATAATACCGGGTTTTGGTGCAAGAAATAGTTGCTTCTTCCTTGTCAGATTCCGTTGTCATCAGGTGCTGACACTCACGCAAAGCCTCTATGGACCACACACATACACTAAGCCTGCTCCATGGCTGTATTACTGTGCTGTTGATATGAATAAGTTAAGGAAATCAACCGCTACCAAGAATCTTGTGTGTTCTTACCGACACCCCAAAGTGCAAGTCACTCCGAGTGAAACCTTCCCCCATACAGTCCTAGCTGAATCCCTATTCAATAGGACTCCTTGAAAACGATTCCTTTTTCCAAATAACTTAATTGGTTTTCTTTTGTTGTCGACAAAGGGCCCTCTTTCTGTCATTTTCATTGAGCTGAAGTAAACATACCACCGATTGGCTAAGAGTGAGTTTGGGCTTTTAGGGAGGAGCTAAAGCACACCACTGCAAAGGAAAGGGGTACGCTGAATTTACATCGCAAGACAGAACTAGAGCATAATGCAAAACAGAATGCAGCGCAATAATCTTTTTATCTCGATTATCTTGTATTGTCAGGAGCACTTATCGTGTGTCAGGAATGTGCACAATCCTCTACTCTGTGGCTTAAGATGGAATGAGTTAGAATAATTACGATTCAAGTCTTACCTCTGCAAGAACTCCAGGGTACCTCCCAGTTCTGTGGGATAGCTGATGTTGAGGCAGTAATATGCTGCAAACATCAGTGTCAGGGCGTCAACAACATTTGGGACACTGCCATTGACGATGGTCTGGTCGACGGCGACCATGAAGTGTCCAGCTGTCAGGGGAGAACTCCCTGTAGAAAAATTACAAAAAAATTATAAATGCAAAAAATATTTGGTGCAGATTGTTCATATTTGTTTGTACTGGTGATCATATGGCCAATTGCATTTATAGAATTGTGAGCTCCTGCAGCTTTCTTTTCTTTCTTAAGTGTTTCTTAATGTTAACAGTAGAAGATGGCACATCTTAAAGGGATAGTTTGGGTGTTTAAAGTGGGGTTGTATAAGGTACTTAGCCATAGTCAGTGTATTACCGAGAGTAGATGATTTCGGTATGCCCCGAGTTTGGAGATGCAGACAGGAGCAACCGCATGGAAGCAAAGCGATGTTCTGCTCTGCACAGGGTCAGCAGCAGAACATATTGTAGCCACCTTAAAGAAAGGCCCTCCTAAAAATATCGCACGCTATATTTTGAATATTTTCGTGTGTTTACTTTGCCATAAGACAGACCTTTTTAGGGAACTGAAGCTGTTGTATGCATCTATACTCTCGCCAAAGCAACCTTTGGAAAGTTTGTTTTTGTTATTGTGATTCACCAAAGTCACACAATAGCACAAACAAACTAAGCGATTGAGGCAGCAGCAGACAAGCAACTCCAGTGTTCTGTGAGGTTAAATTATTGTTTTTTGTCTGGTGGCTTTGATGAGAACATAGATGGCGACATCAGTTCTCTGTAAGAAACAGACAGTATAGCTGTGTCATGGCAAGGTAAACCAGCAAAATGTTCTAAATATATCATGCACTTAACTAATTTTTTTTGTGAGCCTTTCCTTTATGCGTCTTAAATATGTTTTGCTGCCGACCCCATCCACCTCAGTACATTGATTTGCTTCTGTGCGGTAATTCCTGTCTGCATCTCCAAACTGGGGGAATGCCGACCATCATCTACTGTGGCCGTAATACACTGACTATGGATAAGTACCTCATACAACCCCACTTCAAAACATCCGGTCTGAGTGTCTGTATTTAGGCTATCCACTTCATTGTAGACTTATTGTAGGAGCTTTAAACTTCCAACATTTGAAAATAAATAATAATAATTCACACCCTCACCAAAACGTATGCCATTTGTATTAACACAGCCAAATGATGGGAACATTTAAAATATTCCAAGCCAATGTAGCCATGCACAAGGATTAAAAGGCGGGGGAATAATAATAATAATAATAAGAATCATACCACACACAACGATGCATGGTGAGCTTGGCAGGTCATCAACTTCCGATGACAGACAAGTTTCATCAACTTTCAGGAACATCTTGGCCTGGTCTTCATTGAAATGCCTCAAAAGAAGCATCAGACATCCGGGAAGATCAGCATCTAGATGCCTTGCTTTGGCTATTTCCATGTCTGATAGGATGTCCTCTATTTTGCTCTTCTTCTCACGGGACATGAGGTATGACACAACTCTTCTACATTTGCTTGACATAGCTTCTTTGTCAACATCCATACCTGTGAGTTCTTTGAAGTGAGCCATCATGCCGCACATCTCAAACAGATATGGCCAGTCTCTTAGCAGAACCGGGGTTTCCATTCCCTTTATGATATCACTTCTCTGAGTGTAGAATGTTGCCACCATTTTCTCCTCAATCCTTTTGGTGTCCTTGCTCCTCGTTATGTGCATGTTCTTTAATTCTAATTTGAACTGTTCTTGAGTCTCCCCAGTTTCACCTGGTGGTGGTCGCTGTGGCTGCCAATTAATACACCCATAGGTATCGAGTCTCATTGTCTTGGGAGGTTGGTCTTCACCCTCACTTGCGCTTGTTGCCTTTCTTTTTAGGAAAAGGGAGGTTGTTCCCCTTTTTAAATTGTCCACTCTGCTCTGCAGCTGCTTGGTTAGAGAGTCATAACCGCTACCTACAACTATGTCTTCAATGTAGTCTCGAAATGACATTGGATACATTAAAACCATCTCCCTGGCAATTTCACTTAGGTGTTTTTTTTTCCTGGCATAGGGCAGATGGTTAGGATCTCCCCTGCGATCAGGCGAATCACCTCACGCCTCTCACATCCTGTTGGTCGCTCGTTGTTTACAAGCTTTCTTGTTATCTCTGATGGCATTTTACTCCAGGGGATCTCAAAATTGAAGTGCCAGTTATTGTTCAATGGAGTTCGTCTATGCAGAGTTGAGGTAGACGGGGCACTTGAGGTAGACGGGGCGCTTGAGGTAGACGGGGCGCTTGAGGTAGACGGGGCGCTTGAAGTAGACAGTGGAGAGTTGGAATAGTCTGCAGAGTATTCGCCTGCAAAGAGAACCAAATGATATACAAATGGTGATTAAATACATTTTTGCATTTATTATTGGCCCTAAACATAATATTTCTACAACGCACAGAACATTCTTGATAGATTTTGGCTATACTAGATGTCAATCAATCAATCAATCAATGTTTAGTTATATAGCCCAATATCACAAATGTTACATTTGTCTCAGTGGTCTTCACAGTGTGTACAGAATATCAGTATGACAATACGACACCCTCTGTCCTTAGACCCTCACATCGTACAAGGAAAAACTTCCAAAGAAAACCCAGTTTAAAGGGAAAAATGGGAGAAACCTCAGGGAGAGCAACAGAGGAGGGATCCCTCTCCCAGGACGGACAGACGTGCAATAGATGCCGTGTGTAAATTGAAAAGATAATACATTTGCAACATAGGTAGTCCAAATGTTTGGAAATGCATGTGTGTATAATAGGAAGATGAATCCACGAGGATATCCATCCAGGACCTATGATCCAGGACCACAGCCACGACTCAAGATCCAGCGCTCGCGATCCAGGACACAGGACCGCAGGATCATCCATGACTCCGGATCCCAGCGTATATAGACACCAAAAAGAAAGACATTTGGGGAAGCTGGGTTAATCGGAACATGAGTGTACACGGGTATAGACAGAGAGAAGGAAGAAGTAAGATGTCCCCCGACAAACTAAGCCTATATCAGCAAAACTAGGGGCTGAATCTAATCAGCCCTAACTATAAGCTTTATCAAAAAGGAAGGTCTTAAGCGCACTCTTAAAAACGGATAGGGTGTCTGCTGCCCGAACACAAACTGGAAGCTGATTCCACAAATGTGGAGCTTGATAAGAAAAGGCTCTGGCTACCATTGTACTTTTAAAGATTCTAGGAACAACCAACAACCCTGCATTCTTGGAACGCAATGCCCTAGTAGGACAGTAGGGTATAATGAGTTCTTTAAGGTAAGATGGCGCCTGCCCATTAAGGGCTTTGTAGGCGAGAAGAAGAATTTTAAATTATATCCTGTGTTCTATAGGGAGCCAGTGTAAGGCAGCCAGAACAGGAGTAATGTGGTACCTTTTCCTAACTCTGGTTAGTACACGAGCCGCAGCATTTTGAATCAGCTGAAGCGACTTGATTGACTTCTTGGTACTCCCTGATAATAAAGAGTTACAATAATCCAGCCTAGAAGTAACAAATGCATGGACTAGTTTCTCTGCATCGTTTTGAGGCAAGATATGCCTGATTTTTGCAATGTTACGTAGATGGAAGTAGGCGGTCCTTGAAATTGATTTTATGTGGGCGTTAAATGATAAATCCTGATCAAATATAACACCAAGATTCCTTACAGTCTCACTGGAGGCCAAATTAATGCCATCCATAGTTAGTATGTCTTTAGATAATTTGTTTCGTAGATTCTTCGGGCCAAGTACAATAACTTCAGTTTTGGTCGTGTTTAACATCAAAAAGTTTAAGGTCATCCACGTTTTTAAGTCCTTAAGGCAGTCTTGAATTGTATTTAGATGATTAATTTCATCAGGCTTGATTGATAAATATAGTTGAGTATCATCCGCATAACAATGAAAGTTTACAGAATGATTCCTTATAATATTGCCTAACGGAAGCATATATAATGTGAACAAAATAGGTCCGAGCACTGAGCCCTGTGGCACTCCATGGCTAACTTTGGTTTGCGTGGAAGATTCATCGTTAACACGTACAAACTGAGAGCGTTCAGATAGATAGGACCTAAACCAGCCTAAAGCAGTTCCCTGTATGCCAACTAAGTGCTCTAGTCTTTGCAATAAGATATCATGGTCGATAGTATCAAATGCAGCACTAAGATCGAGCAAAACAAGAATAGAGACAAGTCCCTTGTCTGAGGCTATTAGAATATCATTTGTGACTTTAACCAGAGCTGTCTCTGTGCTATGATGTGTTCTAAAGCCAGACTGAAAATCTTCAAATAAATCATTGTTTTTTAAGTAATCACACAACTGTTTTGCGACCGCTTTCTCAAGAATGTTTGAGAGGAACGGAAGATTAGAAATAGGTCTATAGTTGGCTAAAACCTCTGGATCGAGGTTGTGCTTTTTAAGAAGCGGTTTTATCACTGCTACTTTGAATGATTGTGGAACATAGCCTGATAATAAAGACATATTCATAATATTTAATAAAGAAGTGCTAATTAATGGAAAAACTTCCTTCAACAGCTTAGTTGGAATTGGGTCTAACATGCACGTTGATGGTTTAGAAGAGAGAATCATTGAATGTATTTGTTCAAGGTTAATGGCTGAAAAGCATTCTAGTTTACTATCTAGTGTAATATTAGAACTTACGATTCCGGGAGCTGTTGATAACACTATACTGGTCGAAGGCAAGAGGTCATTAATTTTGTTTCTAAGAGTAACAATTTTATCGTTAAAAAAGCACATAAAATCATTACTACTGAGTGCTAAGGGAATAGAAGGCTCAATCGAGCTGTGGCTCTCTGTCAGCCTGGCTACAGTGCTGAAAAGAAATCTTGCATTATTCTTATTCTCATCTATTAATGAAGAGTAGTAGGCTGCTCTCGCTTTACGCAGTGCTTTCTTATATTCATTGAGAGTAATATGCCAAATTAAACGAGATTCTTCAAGTTTAGTGGAACGCCATATCCTTTCAAGTTGTCTAGACTTTTGCTTTATTTTGCGGGTTTTGGCATTATGCCATGGAGCTAATCTATGTTGTTTTATTTTCTTCTTTTTCAAAGGAGCAACAGAGTCTAATTTTATTCGCAGCGCATCTATAGCACTATCAACAACATGATCAATTTGGGGTGGTGTACATTTTGTATAAGTTTCCTCCCCTAAATGCAGACATGCTATCGAGTTAAGTATTGGTTGAATCTCTTCCTTAAATGTGGCTATAGCACTAACAGATAGGTTTCTGCTGCAAGAGCTTTTGACTAATGCTTTGTAGTCTAGTAACAGTACTTCAAAAGTTACTAAGAAATGGTCGGATAAAGCAGGATTATGCGGTTCGACTAATAGTTGCTCAATTTCAATACCATAAGTCAGAACAAGGTCGAGAGTGTGATTATAACAGTGGGTTGGTTTATTTACACTCTGACAGAAACCAACAGAATCTAATATAGAGTTAAATGCAACAGTAAGGCTATTTTTATCATCGTCAACATGAATATTAAAGTCACCTACGATAATTACTTTGTCTGTTTTAAGAACCAAAGTTGATAAAAACTCAAGAGAATTCTGATAAGAATTCTGAATAAGGACCTGGTGCACGATACACTGTAACAAATAAGATTGGCTGCAAAGTTTTCCAGGTCGGATGCGTAAGACTAAAAACGAGGCTTTCAAAAGAGGTATAATTACATAATAATAATAATAATAATAATAATATATTTTATTTATAAGCGCACTTTTCATTTGCGTAAACAAAACTCAAAGTGCTACAAAATTAAAAATTAAAAAGGGTGAAACAAAACAAAAATAAAAAAAAACAATTAAAACAACATAATAAAAGCTGTGACATTCATGCCCGCATGGCATAATGTGGGGGATTTAAAAATCTAGTTAAAGGCTATTCTAAAAAGATGCGTTTTTAGGCCTTTTTTGAAAGCCTCCACAGTCTGTGGTGTCCTCAGCTGGCTTGGGAGGGCATTCCACAATCTCGGAGCAGCGGAGCAGAAGGCTCGGTCTCCCATGGTCTTCAGTTTTGTCCTTGGTGGGATGAGGAGGTTTGCCTTTACTGAACGTAGGTTCCTCGTGGAGGTTTGTGGGGTGAGCAATTCCTTGATGTAGGAGGGAGCATTTCCATATATGCACTGATGAGTGAAGAGGGTGATTTTGTAGTCAATCCTGAGTGAGACCGGGAGCCAGTGCAGTGATTTGAGGATGGGTGTGATGTGTTCGTACTTCCGCACTCTCATCAGGATCCTAGCAGCTGTGTTTTGGATGTATTGCAGCTTCTGGATGTTCTTGCTAGGAATCCCAATGAGAAGTGCGTTACAGTAGTCCAGCCTGGAGGAGACAAAGGCGTGGACAAGCTTTTCAGCATCTGGCAGACTGAGTGTGGGGCGGAGTTTCGCAATATTTCTCAGGTGGTAGAAAGAGGTCTTGCATATTTGCTTGATGTGGGCCTCAAAGGTCAGGTGAGGATCCATTTTAACTCCCAGATTGGTAACCGTTGTTGAGAGTGGAATGTTCTGACCGGAGAAGGTGATGCTGGTGATGGCAGATGAACAGACCTGATGTGGAGTGCCAATAAGAATGGCTTCAGTCTTGGAGCTGTTTAGCTGGAGGAAGTTGTGCTTCATCCACACCTTTATCTCCTCCAGGCATCTGGTTATTGTGGATGATGGCAGAGGTGCAGAGGGGGTTGGGTTTGCTCTGATGTAGAGTTGTGTGTCATCAGCATAGCAATGGAAAGATATTCCATGCCGGCTGATGACACGACCAAGGGGGGATATGTATATGGTGAAAAGGGTGGGGCCAAGGACTGATCCTTGGGGGACACCGCAAGTCACAGAGTGAGTTCTTGATTTAGCCGCTCCCAAGGTGACGTGCTCAGTCCTCCCGGTGAGATAGGAGGTGAACCAGTTTAAGGCAGAGTCAGAGAGTCCAATTGTAGTGTGAAGACGGTGGAGTAGGATGTCATGGTCGACGGTATCAAATGCTGCAGTTAGATCCAGGAGGATGAGGAGAGATGGAGATCCGGTGTCAGCTGTCATCAGCAGGTCATTGGTCACCCTGACTAAGGCAGTTTCTGTACTGTGGCCCTGGCGGAAACCAGACTGGAATTTTTCAAATAGTTTATTCAGTGTTAGATGTTCCTGGATCTGAATGGCAACTACTTTCTCCAGTACCTTGGATAGGAATGGCAGGTTGGAGATGGGTCTGTAATTGGCTAGGACTTCAGGGTCTAAAGTGGGTTTTTTGAGGAGTGGTTTGATGACAGCAGCTTTTAATGGTGGTGGAACATGACCAGACTGGATGGACTGGTTTATCACTGAAGTGATCAGCGGACTTATGGCATCAATGTTCGATTTAACCAAAGCTGTGGGAAAGGGGTCCAGGGCACAGGTGGAGGGTTTCATCTTTTTGATGATGGCCTCAACTTCATGCTGCGAGATGTTAGTGAAGCAGCAAAGAGGCTGGGTCGGTCCAGGCTGGGGGTTGACGGTCAGGACTAGCAGAGCAGCGGAGTTTGTGAGGAGAGAGCGGATGGTCTCTACCTTTTTCCTGAAAAATGTGATGAAATTATCACACTGCTCCTCTGTGGTGTCTTTGTGTAGCGGAGTCTGAGGTTTGAGGAGATGGTTTACATTTTGGTTTAGTATTGATAAGTAAACTTGAGTCAAAGATTGCTGCAACTCCACCTCCTCGGCCCGTGCCTCGAGCAATATGAGTGTTGACATGGCTGGGTGGAGTGGCCTCATTTATGCTGACATATTCTTCATGTCTCAACCAAGTTTCAGTGAGACAGCATATATCAATATTATAATCTGATATTAAATCATTTACCAATATTGCTTTAGATGCTAGAGATCTTATGTTTAAGAGACCACATTTAATGTTCCTGTTTTGTTGCACTGTAGTAGTTGTTACATTTACTTTTATTAGGTTATTATGTATGACACCTCTATTAGGTTTTACCTTAAATTATCCTTGGGCAGACACACACACCGCTAATATTGGGTATTTTATTGGGTTCGGAATTCCTATGGGTGACTGCCTAGGAGAGAGGGCAGAGAAGCGTGTAAGACTGCGACTCTGCCTCCTGGTCTCAACTCCAGTTTGTCATGGATTACGTCCACAAAGCCCTGAAATGTTTGCCGAAATGAGATCTGCACCTTTCAAAGTAGGGTGAATGCCGTCTCTCTTAATCAGACCAGGTTTTCCCCAGAAGGCTGTCCAATTATTTACGAAGCCCACATTGTTTGCTGGGCACCACCAAGACAACCAGCGCTGAAATGATGACATGCGGCTATACATGTCATCATTGATCAGATTGGGGAGGGGACCAGAGAAGATTACGGTGTCCGACATTGTTTTAGCATAACTACACACCGACTCCACATTAAGTTTGGTGCATTCTGATTGGCGTAAACGAACATCATTACCACCGACGTGAATAACAATCCTACTGTATTTACGTTTATCTTTAGCCAGCAGTTTAAGATGCGCCTCAACGTCGCCCGCTCTGGGCCCCGGAATGCATGTGACTGTGGAGGCTTCGGTCTCTAAATTCACGTGTCTCATAATAGAGCTACCAATAACCAGAGTTGGCTTCTCAGCGGGTGTCTCGCTGAGTGGGGAATATCTGTTAGATACGTGAACGGGTTGGTGGGGACCTGCGGGTTTTGCGTTATGCCCCTTCTGAACAGTCACCCAGCCTCCCTGCTGCTCGGGAGTTGCCGGGGGACGGCTAAGAGGAGCTACATTTTGCCGGTCCGCACATGCTAACATGGGCTTTACTTTAGTTGAGTTACTTTCTAAGATGCGGAGCCGGGCTTCTATGGCTATGATTCCCGCCTCCAACCTAACAACTATACTACATTTAACACATGTATCCTTACCAGTAAGGGAGGCCGGGAAGTAACCAAACATGAGACAGGAAGAGCAGGAAATAGCACCAGAAGGTGGGGAAAGAGCCATGGCTAGCTATCAAGCTAAAGTAGCTACCGTTAGCAAACCCGAAAAGAGTGTAGGCAACTGTGGAGTTACAGTCGCTAAGAGAAGGAGAGTTGTGAGTGCTTAAGCTGTAGTAACGTGTGATTACAACGTCAGGCAGTTGCCGTGATCAAGAGTTTTAAAACGATCGATTAAGTTTAAGTTAATAAGCTATCAGCAACAGAACAGGCACACGGGATACCCGGAGATGACAACAACAACAACAACCGGAAGTTACAACGTGCAACGTGCTCACCGCAATAGGTTCCTCCTTCCGCTCAGTCAATGACACACAGAGATGTGACTCTCGTCATGCATCTCATAAACCTCTATTGTTTTAAAAATCTCTATAAACCTGGTCACAGAGCTCAATCAAATAGTTTATCTTACAACTGGTTTGATGCCTACACCTGGCCTATGGGTAAAATGAAAATATTTCAGAGGAGATAAAGTAAAAGCAGGCATCGACCAGGTACCAGGTTTTTAATAGGTGGGGAAGCAGTAGGGCTTGGCGATATATCTACTGTTTAAACCAGTGGTCGCCAACCAGTCGATCGCGAGTGTGATTATGGAGCCTTCATTGTAACAGTAATTCAGATGCAATTAGCCTATAAAAGGCCTCAAATTGGAAGCCCGTCTTTTTCACTCAATTCTGCAATAGGTAGATCTCACCTTTCACCTAGGCCAAGGTCGGTGATCTTGGGCTTAAAAAGGTTGGCGACCACTGGTTTAAGGTATATCGATATAAGATGAAACAATACCATATATATCGATATAGTTTGATGTTCTGTTGCATAACCTGTTTTCTCTGTAAAGCTGTGCCAGTGTGTTTGCCTCTCTTCTCTGACACTCTGCGTGACCTCCCCCTCCCTTATTTTGGTTGGAGTGCAGCAAAGCAGGAGTTAGTCCTGGACTGACTAGAATGATAACGTTGCTAAATGATGAAGTTACTCCATTGGTCGAAGTGAGTTATAACTTTAGACCATCAGCCGACAGTGATTCTGCTGGTTATGTCGCCTCCGCGATCAATCAGCTGATCAACTTCCTCAATACACACGCAGATGTTTTTTTTCCTGTAGGACTATGACATTTATTTTTTCCTGTATACCATTTTTATAAAGTCATTTATATTTTCTCATACATACTTGCGGGTGAATAGTCTCTGCGTGGATTTTCACTTCTCATTATTGTTCTTGGTGTGGCCATAGGTGTTTCTGTCTCAGCTCTGGGAGGCGGGTCAGGAATCCCACTGGCATCGTTTTCAGCTGGATAAAAGACACAAAATAGGAATTAGGCCTGCCATCATGTTTTCTCATTACAAAGCTTGTTTTGCAAGACCACAATATTACAATTCGGATGATCTCAAATGTAGTGAGGATGTTGTGCTTTTATTTTCAACATTAAAAAGAAACATCGTTTTTACAACTCACAAATAAGTATACTTACATAAAGCTTTAACACTGGCAATCAGTTTTCTAGCGTCGATTGGCCTCATGACGTTTTTGAGATCTGCCTCGATGAGATATTTCAGGTCTTCCAGGGTGTCCACTCCCATTTGTTGAAGAGCCTCCAACACCAGCTCGTTTGTACTTGAGTTTGGCAGCACAGAGCTAATGAAGCCAGCTACAAGATCACCCTCTGCATCATCCATAACTCAAAACAGAATAAAAAAATTAAAAATAAGCCTGCAATACGGAGAGAGAACACCAAGAGGGGAGCATGTAACAACTACCAATAGTAATCCAACAACAGCTCTCTGTTTTGCTATGAACAGTAATAGAGTGCCACAGTTATCTAATGACAGTAAACGTAAATAGCAGTAACAATGATTAGTAACAGTAAATAGTATTATTTAAAAGTAGTAATAGTAAATGGTAATAGTAAAAAGTAGTAATAGTAAATCAACTGTTTTGCTCCATAGCAATCCAACAATAAATCCCCATACGTGTTTTTTACGATGGTATTCCAACAGAAGCTTTCCATTTATTACAACACATTAGGGAGTTGTTGACCTATTACAGACATATGATCTTAGCCCTGATTTCAAGCATTTAAGGACCTCCTGTGCCAAGTTCAACACACTCTAGTTTTCCATAGTCTGTAGGGTAACCATGCTTATATTACCTGATACAGCTCTTACAGGCGCAGCTCGCCATAAAAACACTCATTGTCATGTATCCCCCTTACTCTGTATCTACTATGCTGTGTTTGAGAGAAATGACTCTAGTTCCACAAAGAGCATAAGCAGGCAATGGATAGTAATCCAATAATAGCTCTCCATTTATGCACCTCATGCCCCCACTTGCTGTGTGAATCTCATATAGTCCCAAGTCTGGTAAATATGATGAACCATGAGGTGTTACAAGGAAGTACACATTCTTATTGTCCATTATTAACACGAGTTCTATTTGTGCAAACTCTGTTGGCATGCCAGGACCGATGCACAGAAAGAAGCTCTTTCTGTAAAGAGTGCCTTTCCACTGTATCTCAGTAGACACTACAAGATCACAGTCCCCAGGAAAGCTTGCTTCTACTGCACTGCGTACTGCATCACTGTACAACTCTGCATGGAAAGGGGTGGATTGCTTCACTTGCAAAGTAGGAGCAAAGACGGAACTTGAGCTTAGATAGGTTTGCAGAAGTTGGTGGCTATTTGCAAGTGTCTGGCACACATTTTTTGAAGTTTTGGGTTCTTCGCACACATCTTTTGAAGTAAGAATGCTTGCTTTCAAATCTCATTGTCCACAATCTTATGAGTGGGCCAAACTTGAGTATCAAAGCAGGATAGTGGACAATATAATGGTGCTTTGGTTTGAGTTTTTGATCAGGAAACATCTCTTTTCTTGTCTCTAGATACTCCACAATGAGAACATTGAGCAAAGCAACTTGAGAGAGAGATATTGTAGGGGCACATATTAATTCCACAATTTCTTTCAGTTGGACTGTCAGCTGCCATACCGGATCATCTGTGTCTGGGATCTTTTCACCTATTATAATAGGAAGAAGTCTCAGGAGAGACCAGTTCTCTGCTGCCTGGCCACCTATTTTAACTCCCTTTTCAACTACCACTGAGGGAGTAGAAGCAGCATCAGATCCCTGATAGCTAAACTGCGCGATTCTCCGGTTTAGCTGACTGTAGGTGAAGAATTTCTTAACTTTTACAAAGTACTTGATGTAAATAGCCAAGTCATATGCCACAATTCCTTCAAACACATCATGACCAATACACGGTGGGAGACCAGGCTGACAGACGTGAAAGTAGGTGAGGAAATTGAAAACAGAGTCAAATTTCAAACCTCTGCTTTCTGTCGGGTCACCACATTGTAGCTCTTCTACTGCCTCATTGTAGTTTTGCACTGTTCGAGGTGGGGCACCTTTCTGAAGATCTTCAAGCTCCCTTCTAGTTACAAGGCAATATCTACAGAAGTAAGTAGAGGTACTGAAATTCTCTGTGAAACCTCCGATACTGTGAGACCCCAAATTATCTCCAGCAATGCAAAGAATACTTGCCTTAACAACCTGCCCAGATATCACAAGCCCATTTGTCTCCAGGTCCTTGATATCTGACAGCATCGTGGAGAAAACTTTTTCCTGGCCAAAATATTTAAAATCTACCTCTCTACACAAAAGCAAAAGCTGTAAATGTTCAACCATGGAACGATACATCGGGTCAAAGTTGGCCAGTGTGAAGTAAACCCCAAGTACCTTGTATTTTTTTTTTGCTGACCCAAGAGGATTAACAATCTCAAAGGCATCTTGATACAGTATGATTTTTAGACGTATACCTGACTCCATGAACAGTGCATTACACTTGTATACAGAGCCATCTCTTACATCATTTAGAACATGTGCAGAAGTGTCATCTACCGACTTGGTACATTCTTGCCACACAATAGGGTCTTTAAGCAAAGTCTCCAAAGTCTTTTTTATGGGGATATACTGAGCAAATCGTTCCTTTTGATTTTCATCAGTGCCTAAACTAGCTTGAGGATGCACATAAGAGAAGTTTGTCTGAAAATATTGCCTTCTCAAATACTCAGTAGAGAGTGTACGGCTACAGGGTGCATGCAAACTAGTGTCAGTTAAACTTGTCAAGACATCTTTGATTTCTGACTGTGTCAAGTTGGTATTAGCTTGCAGGGCACCTTTCATTTGATTTCCTGTGTACTGGTGACACACACTATTGAGAGTGTTTACTTGTTCCACAATCATCTGAATAGTGGAGGAAGGTACAAGGTACTTAGCCTGCAACTTCATGTAAAACATACACACATTTCTCATATATAACCCTTTCATATCAGCAGGGTCCAGGGTATCCATAGGTTCGTCATGTTCAAAAACATCTGACTGTGAGCAACATCCGAGTAATTGCTAGGCAAAGAGTCAACAAAATGCGAAGCCGAAACTTGCACAGATGTAGCATTTTTATGTTTTCTAGAAACGTGTGTAGCAAAAGAGGACCTAATTGAAAAGGCTTTGCCACAACCTTTGAATGGACACTGCACTTCTTCTTTCTTTGAAACATGAGTCTTCAAATGATCTAAAAGATCTTTCAGATCAACGCATTGTTTCTGGCAATGACGATTTTCACATTTCAGCGGCCCATTTACTGTTTCACATAGTGAAACAGATGATTGTCTATGGTGGCGATAAATGTGACTTTTAAAAGAATTATATTTTGCAAACTTTAATTTGCACCCAACTATGCAACAGGCATATTGACCATGTGCTTCATTTTTGTGTAATTCTTGATGACTCACATATCCCTTCACTGTTAGGATAGCAAAGCCACATGTAGGACATGTGAAAGAATTGATCAAACTTGTCATATTGTCTTACTTTAGGATCTCTGGCTGCTTATTATTGCTGTTAGCCAACGTTGAAATTCCTTGTATAGCAGCAAACAGCTGAGGGAGAAAAGAGACAAGTTTGCATATGGTTAGTTACAAATAACTTAAATAACACAGCACCAGCTTTAAGCACAGTAATACCACTTTAACTGAGATTTGTATATATATATATATATATTAGGGCTGTCAGTCGATTAAAATAGTTAATCGCGATTAATCGCACATTTTTTACCTGTTCTAAATGTACCTTAGAGGGATCTTTTTCAAGTTTTTAATAGTCTTATCATCATATGAGTGGACAAATATGCTTTATGCAAATGTTTGTTTCATTTGAACAATGACAAATATTCTCATGAATATTCTCAACACAACAACCTCTGAACATTACAAATATTCACCTCAATTCAACCTGGAACCTCTCTCATACAATGTGTGTGTGTGTGTGTGTGTGTGTGTGTGTGTGTGTGTGTGTGTGTGTGTGTGTGTGTGTGTGTGTGTGTGTGTGTGTGTGTGTGTGTGTGTGTGTGTGTGTGTGTGTGTGTGTGTGTGTGTGTGTGTGTGTGTGTGTGTGTGCGTACTGTGATGGGTCGTTGGAGCTATGTGCAACTCAAGGCATATGCTCGAACAAGAGCTGCAATCATGTTGCGCACATCTGTGCTGAGTGTGCTGACTTCTAGTACAATGTCCCGCTCTCTGCTTCCTGCATCAAGTCAAGTGCTCGGCGCAGTTGTGGCAAAATGCCGCTCCTCTGTTTTCATTGAAACAGCTCTAATATCCGTTAGCGCAGCTTGCTAGCACCAGATGCTAACAACAACAACAATACACGTAAGGTGTGTGCGTTCTCGCTCGCGCCACACATACACCTCCCGATGGCCAGTCCGGGCCTGCCGGTGAGCGTGGAAGTGTGGTCTGCCACAAGCGGGAGGCAGGAGCGGGGCTGTCAGCATCAGCTTGTAGATGGTATTTTAAACTCGATGCGCTTTGAAACATACGTTAATCGCGTTAAAATAATTAGTGGCGTTAATATTTGTTTGCGTTAACGCCATTGACAGCCCTAATGATAATACTTTTCTACTTTTACTTGAGTAACATTTTGAATGCACGACTTTTACTTTAACAGAGTATTCCTGCACTCTGGTACTTCTACTCAAGTACACGATCTGAGTACTTCTACTTTTACTCCAGTACAAGATCTGAGTACTTCTACTTTTACTCCAGTACAAGATCTATCTGAGTACTTCTACTTTTAATCGAGTACAAGACCTATACTACACAGTAGGGCTGTGCAATTAATCGTATTTTAATCGCGATTACGATTATGGCTTGCGACGATTATGAAAACAGCATAATTGACAAAATACGATTATTTTGCTGGGTGCGCGTTCGCCCCTCCCTGAAAGCCCACTCGGCCACGTGGGAGTGACATGTGTTGTGAGTGTTCAGCGCGAGCGAAGATGTCAGAACAAGAGCAGCAACTCGTTAAAAAGAAGGGTAAAACTATTTCCAAGTACTTTGCCATGACATTTCACATCGCTAAAGATATGTGCCCAGTTAGCACTGTTAGCAACCAGGGCTTTAAGCAACTTGTCAACACGTTGGATAAGCGTTACGCGATGCCGTCTCGGTATTATTTCAGCAGGTCTGCGCTGCCTGCACTATATGACAAATGCCGTGGGGAAGTTGAGAGAGATGCGGCTTCAGCTGACTACTTTGCCACCACAACAGACCTGTGGTCTAGCCCAGGGGTGCGCAACCAGTCGATCGCGAGATGTGTCTAAAAATAGAACAACAATATTCTGTTTTATCGTTAATGTCCTGTAACATAATCTTCCTGTGCCAGAATAATGCACTTGAACGCATCAAAGCTTTGTGATTGGCCGGCGTCACCCCATGTGTCGGGGCGTGGCTGAGGGTCTTCAGTCCAGGTGGCTTGTCACCTGCCTGCGCTCATCTCTGAAACCAGACCATGTAAACAGGCTGGTGTTTCTTGCAAACAATCTTTAAGAGATGACATGAGCAGCCCTACCAGCATTTGCCATGGTGGCCTAAACATTTTTATTTGGTCTTAAATTGTAGTTCAACATGTATTTCCTGTTACTTCTGGACCATGACGGTTGGCCAACCTTCAACGTTTAACTGAGTGGAATATGTTGAATATGTTTTACCAAAATGTTGGCTATATGTTAAGGAGTTTTCAGTAGGTTGTGACAGTGCACTGCATCATTTTTGATTTAATTTATTTTAGTCTAATTTATTTTTATTTATCATATTAATATATGTTTAGTATGGTTTTGGAAGTGCGCTCCAACATATTTGTTGATCTTGTTTATTGGTAAAATATTATTTGTTTTAAAGTTCAATAAATGGTCAATGAATAATCGTCAAAATAATCGTGATATCAATTATTGACCCAAATAATCGTGATTATGATTTTTGCCATAATCGCACAGCCCTACTACACAGTGACAATGTATGCTAGTTAGCTACGTTTCAGTCCACATCACGCTCAAGCTTCATTATAATATATAACACAAAAGTAACACCATGCGTGTGTAACGGGTCACAACCATAAGTGACCTGTTAATTGATTAAATTACCAAGAAAATCTTTAATTTATAACTAATATTTATTTATACACATGTTTAACTCCGTTACACGTGGCGCATAACACCTCGTCGCCGCAGATTACTCCGGGTCCCAGACCCGCAGGTCTAGCAGGCCCCCCCCATAAACCAACAATATTTTTATTGCAGATCTACATGAATCACACAAACAATCTATTTTGGATTCAAAACGGCACGTTTGCATCCCTGTAAAGTACCGTAACGATACCCATCCATTGTCTAGCTAGCTCAGCTGCTACCTAGCTACCATAACGTTAGCTAACATTACTTACTTTGTTTTCGGTCGTTAATCAAAATGAACACCATAGCTAGGACTTTGACGTTTGCAATGTTTTGAGTTGTATGTTTTGTATCCGTTGATAAATAGTTTTAACGTTACCTCTCAAAATGCTGCTTCCTCTCCCGGCTGGCGATGTGCTGTGTATTCAGAGAGAGCCGCGTGGCATGTGGTTACTGCGTGGTCTGTGGCTTTGCGCATGCTCTGTGCGTACATTAGCGCATGGTCTCTGCCTGGTTTCTGCGTGCCTGGGTCACATCCATGGCCTGGGTGCAGCAGATCTCGTCTCTGATTGGCTGCAAATCGATTGCCCTGAAAATGCTTTGATGTAGATGTGTCGTTTGCTGGCTCCTCCGATCTTTGTATTATTTTAAGAATTCGTAACACCACACCATGAACATTCATTTAAAAGTAAAACAAATATGATGGCGGGCAAACTATTTACATTATAATTATAATTTGTTTGTTCTTTGGATTGTATGTTTTAGTCATGCACTGTAGGCTACTGCCTTCCTGATTGCTTTATTTTTGAGAAACCTATTCTGCACCTACCTTGGTTTTAAGAGAGTCCAATACCCTATGAGACTGTTCAGTCTCATAAAACATGCTCAATTAACTTATTGAAAACACAAGCTCACAATCAAGTCAGATGGGAGATCTACAGAAGCAAAGTGTGATAGACAAAGATGCATTACTGAGATTATTTTTTAAACAAACAGAAAATAAATCTTTGTTATTCCACGAGGCCGTTGTACCTACATTCACTTATTAATCCATAATGTAGGTACTTAACCTTCAACTACCTTCTGCCTGAAATCCCTGTGACATTGTTGTAACCAACAACATTATCACAATACATATTTAAGCTAAATGACTTTGATTGTAAAAGAATTGTAAAAGCTTGTAAAAGCTGTATTAGCTTCGTCAACATGCTTTGGTGAAGGCCTATTCTTTCAATATGATGGACTTGAATAGTTGGATATTATTAGACGTCTAAAAGGACAACATTTGATAGTTTGTTAGTAGAGTTGCTTTACTTTAATTGCAATGCTAATACCAATTTAGCATAGTGGTAGCACTAACTGCTAACAAGGTTTTGATACAGTATTCAGAGGCTGTAAGTGCCTGCTAGCATGTTCAATGTTTTGGGCTGAATTGTACTAGGCCTAGGGGAAGATGCTAATGTTATTTAACTTCTAGATCCTTTCATTTTTCACTTAAAGTGAAACTCAATAATTGTTTTGCATGCTCTCCGCCAATCACTCTGTTTTTTAAATATTGAGGTAAGTCACACATTTTAGAACATTGATACATTTCATAACAAACGCGGTGCAGTTGTAGCAATAGCTACGAGAATGCACTCTGTGTTAGCTGCACAAGGCACTTTGCATATAGCTTCACGTCTCTGATGATCTGAAAAGCTAAATGTCAGAAATGTACACAGCTTTTTCTTGTGTTGAAAGAGATTAGCAGCTCAATGTTACTTGGGTTGTGAACGCACAACAGTTGGTTGTGTGTTAGTTGAGTTGCTTTACTGTAATTGCAATGCTAATACCAATTTAGCAGGTAGCTAACTGCTAACAAGGTTTTGATTTTCAGAGTAGATTGGCTGTAAGTGCTTGCTAGCATGTTCAATGTGATGAGCTTATGCTAGGGTGATAAGGCCTAGGGGGAGATGCTAATGTTATTTAACTTCCAGATCCTTTCATTTTTCGCTTACGGTGAAACTCAATATGGTTTTTACATAGGCTACTGCATGTATATGCTCTGTGTGTTTGTGCATGTACATATCCTCCCTGTGTGTGTAATGTGTGTAAACACAACAGAGTGGGAAAAGACATTTCCCTCTGAGGGATGAATATATTATATCTCCTTCTTCTTCTTCTTCTTCTTAGAAATCATAAGTGAATGGCCACATTAGGTTTGCCTGCAGTGAATGCTAACACCTATGAGCTAGTATATAGATGTATCATGGCATAGCCAGATGTCTCTCATAACCCACAGTCTATGGCTGTTACTGGTGGGAATAGCATCATTTTATATCTGAATTGTGCTCGGAATTTGCACCCAACATGTTAATAACAGTTTTGTTTAACTCTATGGTTGTACACAGTTTTTATAACAATGACATTCACATATTTAACAATTAAATCTTCAAATTAATACAATTGTAGCAATAAAGTGAAAGTCAAAATGTGTTAAAATGTAGTTTTGTTGTTGTTGCTATAATAGGATAGTCAATACCTGTGTTTTTTCAGTTTATCAATGTAAAGTAGTGGTTAAACTAGAAAATGCATTTCTTGCAGAAAATGCGTGCGAATGCTGGAAACTGTGAACATTTACGGCTGAATTTAGCTGAAAATGCAGAAAAAGCTGAATATGTTATTAGCTGAATAGTAGCTGCTTTTAGCTAAAAAAAAATGCAGAAAAAGCTTAATATTTAAAAGAAAAGGTTTAAAAAAAGGTGTAAACAACTACGTGTATAGCCCCAATGTCCTGAAATAGCTGAATAATGTAATAGTTGAATGGTTTATAGCTGAAATTAGGCTGAAGGAGTTAGATATTAGCTGTAAGTAGTAGTGAATGAATGTGTACAAACACCTGTGTGTGGTGTAAACCCAGAGATCAAAGTTTAACATGATGACGACTTAAGACGATTTACCAAATGCAGAGAGAGAGAGAAAGAGAGAGAGAAATGCAGTGTGTGTGGTAGATAGCTGTTCAGTGTGAGAGAGAGAGAGAGAGAGAGAGAGGAGAGCGAGAGAGAGAGAGAGAGAGAGGAGAGAGAGAGAGAGAGAGAGAGAGAGTGTGTGTGTGTGTGTGTGTGTGTGTGTGTGTGTGTGGTGTGTGTGTGTGTGTGTGTGTGTGTGTCTGTGTGTGAGATATAGTGTGAGAGAGTGTGTGTGTGTGTGTGTGTGTGTGTGTGTATATGTGTGGTGTGTGTGTGTGTGTGTGTATGAGAGAGTGAGAGAGAGAGAGTGAGAGAGGGTGTATGTGTGTGTGTGTGTGTGTGTGTGTGTGTGTGTGTGTGTGTGTGTGTGTGTGGTCTATGTGTGTGAGAGATAGAGAGAGAGAATGTGTGTGTCTGTGTATGTGTGTGAGAGAGAGAGAGAGAGAATGTGTGTGTCTGTGTGTGTGTGAGAGAGAGAGAGAGCGAGAGCGAGAGAGAGAGTGTGCATGTATGTGAGAGAGAGTCTTTAAAAAGCTGAATATTTTAAAAAGTATAACATATTTTGAAAAGGTTGAACGTTTCCCATCATGTGTTGAAAAGGCTGAATAGTTTGATATCTGAATGGTTCCTGCAGCTGAAATTAGGCTGAAGGAGTTACATAAAGATATTACATGTAAGTAGTAGTGATTGAATGTTTACAAACACCTGTGTGTGTAAACCCAGAGATCAAAGGGTTCCATGGTGTCTGCTCTGATTGGATGATGTCACTCACGTGTGTGTGGCTCCAATCTTCCAACACCAACACCATGACAACCATCTGCAGCACTGAGTCCCATAAGAATGCATTGAGGAGTATATCTGACAATGTTGCCACCTGTTCAAAAACTATGGCTCCTATAAAAAAGAATGAGCAGACCGTGAGCATCAGGGAACCCCAATGAACTGATATATGTTGTTTTTTTTGGTTTTGTGTGTAAAATGTGGAGATGGGAGCAGTTTGTCTAAAGTGTACTTCTCCCTGCTGGGAAGAAACTTCCGGAACAATTTAACATGGCAATCAATTGGGAGCTAGCTGGACTTTTTCTCTCTTCATGCCCTCAAGAGGCATTTTGTTTAATATGTTTTCTTAATGTCTTCTTATTTTCCAAGCTAGGAGAGATTTTCCTACGTTTTCCATGAAAAAATATGTCTGAGGAGTGTAGGATTTGGGAATTATGGCAAGTTTAAAACATTTTTGGGGGAGAATTTCAGGCACTGCTGCACTCTGTTTTGAGATCAAAGCACTCTAGAGTTAACGAGCTGCTCCATCAACTCCAATGTTAAGATCTGGAAAAGGCCTCTCTACCAAGCTCCAAACTAAATTCAATATCTCAAAAAGTTGAAAAGATATCAAAATTATTTTATACAAGTTTTATAGCTGAAGGTATTGTGATCATTTGAAAGTTGGAATGAAGTGTCTGGCTGAAATTATGTGGAAGGAGATGCATTTGGCGCAAAGTGTAGGAAAAGTGGATTTGAAGGCATCTCCCATTGACTTCAATGTTACAAAAATAGTTTAAAAAGCTGAATATTTCAAAAAGTATGACATATTTTTGAAAAAGTTGAAGGTTTCTTATCAATTGCTGAAAAGGCTGAATAGTTTAATATTTGAATGGTTTCTGTAGCTGAAAATAAGCTGAAGTTATGGAGAGCCAAAGTATTGGCTGAAATAATAATAAGAGGAAGAATAAAGTTTTTTTGAAGCACTATAGTGGAATGCTGTAAACAGCATTCGCACTAATTAAGCAAAATTACAAAATATTTCTTTCTTTACTCATATTTTCTTGCAATTATACATTTTATAAATTATTATTAACAGTATATTGTATGTATTTGACAGTGATATATAGCCAAAACAAAAGTATTTTTTGGTAAAATTACAGAAAATGCAGCTAATTTTGCCAACAGAAAATCCTTTATATTTACGGTTAGTTTTTTTAAATCCACATTTAAAAACTGCTAAAAAACAGATAAATAATGTATTCCATTTTTACAGTTTTTTTTTGTTAAAATACATGACACATTTCAATAAACGGTTTATTCTTGTAAATTGAATATGATTTCCTGTAATTATGAAATACAATAAAAAACTGTATTTTTTTCTGGGGAAAAACTGTAAAAAAACTTTTTAAACTTTTTTACAGTGTACATTATAGGTTTGAAAGATATGTCTGTTTCAAGATCATGCATTTTAGACATCCCTCATATCCCTTTATTCCAGCCCTGTTACAGAAACGCTGATTCAGGGTCGTAGCTTTACATTTGAACTCGGCTGATGCTGGCCCCGCCCCCTTTTGAGCTCGGCAAGGCAAGCATTGAGGCCTCTTTGTAAAGATTCTCTGCTGGCAGATTGTCAGCTAAATGCTGCCATGATTAAATGCCATGATTTGTTCACATCAAGGATTATTTCTGAAACAGTATGGAGCTCAAATGCTTTTTCTCTTGTGGGTTTACCACTAGCTGAGTATCTTTTTATCTCATGCTTTTTTTTTGTTACACCAGTGGCGAGCCGTGACTTTCATACCTAGGCCCTCTGACCCCCACCCTCGATTTATTACGCCACAGCGTATACTTCAGCGGAATATCAAAACAACGGCCCGGGGTGCAAAACGCAGCAATGAAAGCGACCCTCTACCACACAAAACACCTGTAGATAACCCCATTTGTGTTCTTTGAAATTGAAAAGGATATTGCATTGTGTTTGTTACTTTCGTTGCAGTTGTATGTCTTAAGTGTAATTTGGCATGCTTTTAATTTGAAGGAGAGTTAACGCTATTGACAGGAAGTTGTTGTTATGGAAACAAGAAAAGTTTCACAGCGGTCGGAACTTGTCATAAAGTCCGCGATAATAACACCCACCCATTTAGAGGGAAGATATGATTGGTCAATTGTACGGTCATTTGACATTACTCTCTCGTTCAGTTACTATAGCGGGCCCTCTGTGAATTCATAGCTGGACCGCCTGGACGTCCAACAGCTCCTCTCTTCACAGACGAGCTTCTTTCATTTAACCATTCACATTCCAACAGAAACTGAATAGGCAGATTCGAAGAATTTATTTCTTTGGAAATGTTATTTTAAATGCAATTAAATAAAGTTATTTTGATAAAACTAATGAAAAATATATATATTTTTTAAATATTATTTTGTAGATTATTTTAGGCCCTCACAGAGGGCCTGGGCCTAGAGGGCCCTGACGGCTCGCCACTGTGTTACACATACCCTCTCCAGTACAGGTTAGCTCTGAGTGTTAGCGATGCTAATGTAAACACAGACCATATTACTTCCAAAACACATCATGCATTGTTTCTGATAGCAACTTTCTGATAGCAACTTTCTGATAGGGCTGTGGGTGTAAAGCCAGTCCACATTTCCGATATTACGTCATATCGGATGCAAATCTGGATCAGCTCCGTTCCCCCGTTTTTAGAGATTTGGGTATGGAGGAAGAGAGATGATTTTGTTTCCTGACACTTTGAGTTCCCTGACAAATATCTATGCATACAAGACATGAAAAGGTGCATTTTGCAAGATAGGAGACCTTTGACCAATGTTAAACAATGACTAATCAGCATTTGTTTGTTCTGTGAATGTGCCGAATTAAATATTCACAGTGTTTGATTATTTTATATACAAGTGTTATTCTGCAGCAATATCTCGGAAAAGTAATTTTCAAATTTTCATCCGCATACTTTATAGATATTTTAGTGTACTGATCTGTAAAATATCTGCAAAAAAAAATGTCAATGATGGCAATTGAAAGAAACTGTGCAGTTTACAGTCGTGGGTTTCATAACAATGTTCCCAAACATTATTATGGTGTTTGATGATATTTGCTAGAGTTGGGATCATAAGTTTGATGTTTATGTATAATGTTTAATTTACATCAATGCATTTAAGAAACGTATTTGGTCTTGGTTTACCATTGCTTAGAGCTATCCAATCTATTTGAACAACCATGTGTTAAATCACTGCTGACTCGTCTTGATTTCTTCCAATGAGCAGAGGTTTCAAAAATAAATAAAGATCTTTAACAGCATTCAATTCATTTTAAAGTTTTTATTTTGCACTTTCACCATAGAGGCCTCTCCTTCACTGTGATTGGTCCAACAGCTGTTTCCTGTTCCCACCGAGCCTCTGCAACACAGAAACCCTTAATGATTAGTAAACATCACAGCCTCCCATTTGTACCTCAAAAAAAACATTTAGTAAAAAAGGTATCCCATAATGTATTGGATTATCTAAGTAAATAGGTTGAGGGACCTTCAGCATAGTTTTTAAATACAAACATCCCCCTACATTTTCACCTGAAAATCTACTACCAAAGTAGGTAGCTTATTTGTTTTTAAGTCTCTCGAGTTTACATTGTTAACCTTCTTTAAAAAACACCCATACATATTGCTTTGGCCAAACAAAAATGGTTGGGTTGTATTATTGAAAGTAGATACAAATTCCCACAACTTAACATAGAAAATAAATTAGTTTCCAAATGAAAGGCCATGTCTAATTATTTTAACTTGATATTTTGCACACATTTGTGTTATAATGGATAATATTGGTTAAGGATAATTCAGTTGAGGTTGTCAAATGTTATAATGGAACATTAAGGTAATTTATAAAGGAGCTTAGAAAGTCAGTAATATATAAAACTTATCCATCCTCACCGGATCCAGTCATGTGACTTCCTGTCCTACAGTCTGTGTCACAGCAGGAACACGCTCCATGGTTGCCGCTGGCCTCCCTCCACCTGTCAATCAAAAGCTCTGACCTTACTACTGATACAGTTTCTAAAATGTGGTAAATAAGAATCCAAAGCAATGTGATCAATTTCGCTTTGACTTTTAGAACTTCAACAGGCAAACATGTCACATCGAAGTCATTTAAACCCTCTCTTCGCAGTGTTGATGGGAGTTGTAGTGTTGATAGAGTCTTACCCGTTGGAGAAGGAACAGGCCTTATTGGTGGCATCAACAGCGGCGGAAGCTGGCGCAGCTCTCACATTGCAGGTGATGTAGATCTAATGCACAGGAGGTGTTCAGTCTTCTTAGAAAACAGCCATCGTCTTATATAAAACAGGAAGTTTGCGATATTTAAATCTCACCACGCCACGCTGGTCCTCTTGAAACTTGAATGCCTCGACCTGAAACTGCAGTCTGTCTTCATGCGCCCGTGGGAGGAATTGAGAGCTGGAGTCGGTTAGCTGACTGTCAAATAGGCACCTGAACACAACACAGGACAGACAAGACATCTGAATGCAAAACAGAAGACATACAAGACACCTGAACACCTATAAGGGCTTTAAGACTGACACCTGAAAGCAATACAGAGGGCTGTATGACGGACAAGACACAGGTAACTGTCACTCAGTCTAAACCAAATAGTTAAAAAGATGCAGTCATAAATAATATCCCTTTCTCCCCAATAGAAAAAAAAAAAATCTATGATCTGTGATAGTGCAAAAATGTTGCCACTTCAAAACTTCTGGACACAAAATGTCTCCTATATCACTAAAGGACATTTCTAAGTATTTGTGCCTTTATAACGTTACACATCAAATTTTGTTTGTAATCCATTGAACGAGATTTGTATTTGTCGTGATGGTCTTACTTTTTTTAACCCTTATGTTGTGTTCGGTTTTTTTTTGTTTTTTTTTAAATCGGAGCAAGGCTTCAGGATATCCTCCACCACAGCTATATAAACACTACAAAACTGATTTTGACAATTCTCGCCAAGTCTGAGAGTCTCTAAAAAAGAAATGGTGTATAATTTGGCCCAATCAAGATTCATCTTTGACTTTAGACACCGGTAAAAGCTTTTGAACACAACACAAGGGTTAAACTAAGATTTTAAAAGAGTGTATTTATACTGACCCGTTATTTCCCAGGAAGGCGTATCGGGGGACGGTGTCGATGTTCGGGATCACGGTGGCCACACAGCTGTCCACCATCACTCTGAGGGGGACGTGATGAAACTGTTTGACTGAAACTTCAAACTTCATCATGTCTCCCAGCAGGAACTGAGCGGACGGACGGGTCGACTGCCAATCATCTGAGGCAAAGAATACACCTTTATTTTACTGGTAATCTAACAAAATACTCCATCAATGTTTCCTATTAAAAGAAACTAACTGTTTATAAAATTGTACAGTAGTGTATTAAAGTACTTTTTTAAATGCAACAACTTCACACAACATAATTTACCACTTGCAAAAAGACTGCAATGTGTCATTTTACTTTACCGTTTACAGATTGTCGTTTACTGAACTTTTGAGCCATCTCAAATGCAAAACTTGTAATAAAGTATTGGCTTACAGTCGATTGCTACTTTTATGTATTTTAATATACTTCTCGTCTTTCATGAATGTCAATTTTGACACTAAAGGAAATACATTTAAAAAAAATCACTGGTCATATAAATGTTTGAGTAGCATGGAAATGTACCAACAGGACATAGTAGAAAAGTTACTTAATATAATTAATGAAGCTGGAAAAGGAAACACCCACCAGTCATGAGTCTTAAAGAGAAGGAGAGTGTTTCCTCTGAAGATTTGGTGGCACTGAACGGACTCGATGTTGGATTTAACTGCACGCTGCTTACATCATGCTTCCTTAAAACAAGAGACATTTACACCTTTATTCGGAAACACGTTTTCAAAAAGTCCAGACATCAAGAACATTTTTACTGCAATTCATGGTACAATGTTTGGATAATTGTATGAGTAGTAAAAGGGCAATACCAAAGTCAAGAAAATCCACCCTACTCCAATTCACTGGCAATGATTGAAAATTCTAGACTACATTTGATCAAGTAACTTCCAGGTTTATCCAAAATATAAATATCAGAAAACAAAATTATGGTCAAAGCTACGCCTTTCAAATAAGCTCCACTTTTACCAGCTGTAACCATTAAATGAACAGACGGCAACAATTATGAGCCAATAGATTTTAGGTTTATACTTATGTGAAGGCTTTGATGTTCAAAAACAAACTACATTGCTCATACTGTCAGTCTGAATATCCCTTATTATTTTAATCTAATGTACTTTGAGGACTCTGGCTGTTCTAGTATTGTATATTCATGGGTAATTTCAAATATCGCATCAGCGAAATTATATGTCATATAATGACTTACTGCACAGTCCGTGGGATGGCACTGACAAAGTCATTTAACTAAAATGTTTGAGATTTTCTTCCATTATTGACAAAAGGAAAATCTTTCTGGTTCACTATTGTGTAACATCTGACCTCTGGTATTGGCACTGGATGCTGACGCTGACCTCTCTGGTCCGAAGGATCTGACTGTCCCCAAGAGGAGCGGGTATGTAGTGCAGCATGAAGGCGTAGATGAACGAGTCCTCCGACATCTGAAACACAGGTTACTGCAGGGTAAAGGCTGAGAAAACATTACATTAATGTTTGTTTTTGACATCTTTGTAAATTATAAAATGCTTGGTGGTTGTACAAATGGTCATCGACTAAGCTGCTCTGAAGCCCATTTCATCTCCTAATTTTGGTTTTACATTCATGTTCTGGTACAGTTTCCACAGCCCCACACACAAAAGAAAACACAGCAAAAGCAAGAAGAGACATATGCATTTTGATCTTGGTGTGAACTGCCTCTTTCAACCCTCACCACAAGCTCGCTGCCACATCCGTGCAGTTCCGACTCAAAGACGAGGACCTGAGCGTCTTCCCCGGTGGCCGGACATCCTCCCAGCGTGACTTCTGCTGCGCTGACATGTTTCCCGATCCCCAGCAGGTCTTTCATGGCCTCGACCCGGACGGAGTTCTCCCCGCAGACGGCGCTGACGCTGTCAAACGCCACCGGGGCCTTCAGCTCAAAATCTTGAGGGTATTGGGATTCTTCCTCAGCAGGCAGGTCCGGATACTTCCAAGACATCGGTTCACGGAAAGACTGCTTCAACTGATTGAGAGCTAGGAAGCAGGGGGGATATTATCCATCAGTTTCATTAAAGTCCCCCATTATACAGTTTTCTCTTTACACAGAGGGGACACATGTTGAAGTAGAAGAGACATGAAGAAGAGGGGACACATGTTGATGTAGAAGAGACATTGAGAAGTGGATTTTGCACAATAGGTGACTTTTAATTTTGCCTATACGTAAAACACAAGAGTGTAGCTACTTGGAGTTAATAACACTATTTGTCAACCAATTAGTTGTTTGAACTATCCATTCAGCTTTAATCAATACCATGACAAAGATTTCTGATGTTTTTTTCCCCTCCTGTACTACTACCAACATTGTGGACACGTGTATTGTCTGCACTGGTGCATACATGAACACAGCAAGAGGAATTAAGACGTATTAGAATATAAAATAGTAAAGAAATATTTTTCAAAAATCTTAAATTTAAGAATTGTTTACAAGAAATATAAATCAAACGAGGTAGGGCATGTCAAATGTTGTGCAGTGTAGCAGAAACAAAAGTTAGTCTTCATTAGTGAGGTTTCTTAACAGCCACGGGGCCAATGAACTTCAGTTAACAGGTTACACAAACATGTGACTTATTTACTTTATCCATGAAGTACGAATAGAAATGTTGCAACTATTACACAAAAGATATTGAATAAATCATTTACAGTTAAACTAACAGCGTTGTTAAATCCATCGCTTGCGCACCTTAGAACAGTGTTTCTCAAACTTGTTCATACCACGGACCACCTAACTCCACAAATATCCCACAACACATCGTTTTTCTAGAACAGATTATAAATGTTACCAATATACTCACGGACCACTAGGGGCGCTCACCAGTGGTCCGCGGACCACACTTTCAGAAGCACTGCCTTAGAACATATTAGCAGAGTGTTTGAGTTACTTTGTGGTCAGTTCTGAATCTACATTTAAAAGACACATGACGAGACATGTTTTCCACTGATATACATCATTTCTAATATATGACTCGTGTAAAATATCCTCCCGCCCAAAAGAAACAAAACATAAGTAACTATTCGAAAAATCAGATTGTTCTCAGACAATTTTTGAAGTATGCAACAACAAAAATCAGTAGAATACCATACAATTGAAGCACAGAGATATTGGGGATTATTTGCACCCAACACTTCAACACGTGCCTGGTCTTTGAGCAACATTTCAGTAACAATTACTCTACCTTTTTGCATCTGGACTTTAGGCTGCTCTCGGATCTGTTCTCCATATCTGCCGACTGACGGCCGAACGCCCCAGTTAAAGTTCTGAGGTGCCGCCAGAGCTCCACACACCACACAGAAGACGATTAGCAAGGATACCTTCATGCTGACTAGTTTGCTCTGCATTTTCTCTGTCTCACTCTCCACTGCAGCAGCTTGATTTTATAGAGCAGCTGTCAGAGTGACCTGATTGCTCTCCAGCTGTGCCTCGTTCACCTGCAGCAGCCTGATGAGACTCAGCTGCGTTCAAACACGCACAACTGTTCCTTCATTCAAAAAAAATTAAGAGATCGTTCAAAGCGACCACAGATGTCAAATCTGTCAGGCTGAGTTTGAGAGAAATGACTCTACTGCAGCAGCAGCCCTGCAGAATCATTTTATTCCATGTAAATTATATATATAATGAGTCCAGCCAAGGTCACACTAACACTTAAGTTATGTCTTTCATAAGCAATAAAACAATAAAGTATCACTCACAAACATACATGTGTTCATCAGTCCCGTATATTACACATTTAAATGATTTGAAGACACATTTATATATTGTATATTCACATGATTTATTATTATATTATATTTATTTACTGTATGAATTATGTAAAATATCCAGAGGAAAAAAATATATATATTCCAAAATATCAGAATATTTTTGCATGATTTTATAAAGTTATAAGAGACTATTCAGAACAAATTGATAATTGGTTTGTATAGAAAAATAAAATATTAATAATCTGAAAATAATATATACTACACAACTATTGGGAAAAAGTATGGAAACCTTGAAATGAAATTGTGAGAGGAACTATTTTTTTGTTATGTATTGGGTTTCTTTTTTTTGTTGACTTTTTGATTAGATGTGTGTGTGTGTGTGCGTGTGTGTGTGTGTGTGTTTGTGTGTGTGTGTGTGTGTGTGTGTGTGTTTGTGTTTGTGTTTTAGCATTAGCATTCTCTCTCTATGTTTATTTTCTGTATGTCTCCTGGGACTTTAGCTGCTCACCTTCACTGATATTAATGAGCCCTCTCTGTTCTTTATTTCCTACTTAAGCCAGTAAGAGATGTGTGTGTGTGTGTGTGTGTGTGTGTGTGTGGTGTAAGTGTGTGTGTGTGTGTGTGTGTGTGTGCGTGTGTGTGTGTGCGTGTGTGTGTGTGTGTGTGTTAAAGGTTCAGTAGTTTAACGTTGACGTGGCTTTTTTTTGTGTTTCTTTTTATTTCTGGAAGGCGAAGCAGTTTGTTAATGATGATGATGGTGGCAGCACGTTTTTGGGACGACCTTGATGAAGAAGCAGTGCGTTTTTAGATGACTGGGGTTACGTAAGGTAACCCAGCTTCTATGAGTGTAGGCGCAGCCCTCTAAGGCTATCGCTATTGGGTAATCCCCACTGCACGTGTGCAGCACTGACAGACTTATTCCACGCCCACCTACGACGTGGGCCCCACCTCCGGGCTCACTTCCATATTAATAGGAAGTTGGCCCTACAATCCACTCCAACAGCTTTTCTTCAGCTATTTGCGGAACCAGTGGGGCCCGAACCTTAGAGGGCTGCGCCTATACTCATAGAAGCTGGGTTACAGTACGTAACCCCAGTGCTATATCGTATAAGGCTTCGCCCTCTAAGGCTATCACTATTGGGTTAAGGGCGAAGCAGGATGTAGTCTACGCCCCACTGGTTCCGTCCGTTACCAGAAGCACAAAACACACCTACTCAGTTAATAACCCATGTCCATTTCGCTGTGCCTAAATGGAGCATCCCATTCCCAGGGAATATAGCATTTAAAAAGTAATCTGCCTGCTCCGCCGTAGATGTCATAGTCTCCACCATGGTGTGGAACTGTGGTCCAAATAGTCCGTCCGGACTGATTGGAGCCTCCAGCAGATCCTTTCCTGCCCCCTCCAGTATATTCCCCTGCTGTAGCCAGAGATACCAGTGGACCTGTGCCACCCATGCCGCAATCTGCGCCTGCGAGACTGCGCCTGCGAGACTGCGCTTGCGAGACTGCGCCTGCGAGACTGCGCCTGCGAGACTGCGACTGCTGCGCACAGTGTAAGTGCAGTACTGGCCGCCTTCCCTATCTCCTCAGCCTCCACTGAGGACATAGTTTTTGACCGCTCCGACATTTTCACCATGGAGTTTGACAGCAACGCTATATTGTTCGCCGCCGCTGACGCCTGAAACGCACACTGGTGCATTCTGTCCGTCTGTCGGGCGACAAACCGATCTTTGGTGGCAGCCGGCATGGGTTACCATCCGGTAACTGCGCTGGCCTGCCTAGCCCCAAAGAACGCCGTGAGGTTCGGCTCTAGAGGAGGCACGGTCGGGAAACCTAAATCCGTGAATCCCACCACTCTCGTGAGGGGCACGTATGTCCCTATCGGAGCCCTCATTGCTCCAGGGTCCTCCGCCGCCCCCTCCTGGTACTTCCTTATGGGAAGCGTGGCCAGACCGGGTCACTCCTTACCCTGTGTACCCGGGAGAACACCCGGCTCTCCTGAACCAGGGGAATGGGGAGATTTCTCCAGGCGGCCGCCTTGGATATAATCTCCGGAAGTTCCAGGAGAATCCCGCCAATCGACGGCAACCCCGTGTTGGCGGAGATAGGGATCATGGGATCATACACCGGACCTACACCAGGTCCCCTACCTGTCTCCTCCGTCCGGAGGGGAGAGATAATGGGGGACTCCTCACCCAGTGAGCCCTGAATGGAGGGGACGTAGTCGTCCGACTCGTGCCCGCCATTCGGATCCAGGAAATCAAGGGCTTTGTCCCCGGAGTACTCCCCCTGGACGGGCCAATCGTCCTCGGCAGCTGCAGCAGCGAGAGCGTCCGCTCTCTGCTGTCTGAGGGCCAGCGGCAGCCGGGCACAATGCGAGCATGATACCCCGGGAGTGAGAGCAGCGTTAGCATGCTCTATTTCCAGGCAGGACTCACACTGTGAGTGCCTGTCAAAGCTCATAATGTAGCCCGACCCGCATACGAGGCAATCCCTAAACGCAACCTTGACTTTCCTGCCCAGTCTCCATCTTACCAGAAAAACAAAGCTTTTTAGGAGGAATGTTTGTTTTTCAGTAAGTAGCTCTTGAAAGAACTGGTTTTGCCTGTCAATGCTTCTGCAACGGAGTGCTGAAGAAAAGTAGGAGCGGATTGTAGGGCCTACTTCCTATTAATATGGAAGTGAGCCTGGAGGTAGGGCCCACGTCATAGGTGGGCATGGAATATGTCTGTCAGTGCTGCACACGTGCAGAGGGGATTACCCAATAGCGATAGCCTTAGAGGGTGAAGCCTTATACGATATAGAACTGCTGTGATGGGACTGGCAAAAGGAAAAGGAACCAAAAATAATAAGAAGAAATTAAATGACAATGTTCTAATGTTCTATTCTCTGGGACACTTGACGTTCGGGGATTATGAAGTTGACCAAATTCGTTATTGTTGGAAACTTATCTAAAATGTAAGTTTTCTCGACTTATTTGAACAATATGATCACATGATTCCTTCAGATATTACTGGGATAGCTACGTTTCTGTTTCTGTTGTGTTTTGAGCTTCTTGGAGGGTTTTGTTTATGCAGCGCTTTTCGTAAATGCTGTTGTAGTAGATGTTTCTTCATTGGCACACTTGTGTATTTATATCTGAATACATTTTGAAGCTGCAGCGTGTTCCTCCTAATGTAAGTGTTTTGTGCCGTTGTAGCGTTTTGGCACCTGTCGGCCACCGTAGATTCTGCCTCTCAGTGAATCAATGTATTCAGTATGGCTCACCCTTCACGGATTGTCCTGGTTTTGTATGTTATTCTTTGTGGTTTTTTTCATGCTTTTATCAGAATTTCCCAGTTTTGTATCCATTTATTTTGTCCAATGTTCTCTTTCCTTTTAGCCCTGGTTGTGTTATATGTTTGTTGAATATTCTCAGGTATTTTATATTGAATATTCTACCGTGATTTAACTTAAAGTTTTGTCCAATTTTCTTGGTTGTTTTAGCTCTTTTATGTCCACTGTCGTCTGTTCTTTAGCCTCAGTTCTGTCTTATATTCTCTGTTGTTTTAGCCCTGGTTTAGTTGAATATTTACTTTTCTTTATCGATGGATGTACCTAATATTTTTTGCTCTGTTTTCGTTCAATATTTCTGTTGATTTATCCTAACTTTTGTCCATTATTCTCTGATTTGGTCAAATCTTTTCTGGTGTTTTAATCTTAGGTTTATCTAATATTAAATTAATTCCTTCCTAAACTCACACAAAAACACACCCACACTCCTTCCTCTGTCCACTGTCAATATCTTCCCTCAACCTCCTCCTCTACCTTCTTAATTTGCAGCACTTGACCTCTGACCTCTGTATGGATCCAGACCTCTTCAGTTCATTTTGGCCTCAGCGAGAGTCTGGATTTTTCTGGCTCCGGCAAACATCCACAGCTTTGTCTTAGACACTCAGAGGTCAAAGGTTAACAGGATCAGGAGCTGATCAGTAGTATCAGTTTGTCCGATTAACTGTGGGGATATCGAATTCTGCTGATAGGAAACACAGCTGACTGTCTCTTGAAACAAATTAACCAGAAAAATGTCAATATGTGCTGACTGTTTCCTCTCCTAGTCTCTTTGATCAATATCTAAAGATGGCCAGTATTATTTACAATTGTAGTCAATGGGAATAATTGTCTGTTTTTAGCACATGTGCAAACAAATTGGTGCAAGAAATACCTAACCCTAATTTAATCAAGTAAGAGAAGACGTTACCTCAGTGTAGAAATACAAGTTCTGCGTACAAACTTTACGTTAAAGTGTGACAAATATTGCAATTAAAAATATTTACTCAAAGTATCAAAAATAAAAGCACTTATCCTTCGGAATAGCCCATTTCAGAAAAATACATACCATTATTAAATCATTGGATTATAATCTAGAATTATATTTAAAACAATATAAATATATTTCATAGAAATATATTTTTTGTTGGAGCTGGTGTAGTTGGGGATAGTTTTGATTGCTTTACATACAGATGTGTATCTTAAAGGAGACCTATTATGCAAAATGCACTTTTGCACGTCTTTTATAAATGAATATGTGTCCCCGGTGTGTCAGGGAACTCACCAAGTGTCAGAAAATAAAACCCTCTCTCTTTTCCTCCGTACCCAAATCTCTAAAAACGGGGAACAACGGAGCTGATTATTATTTGAATGTTTCTGATGTCAGTAAAGGGGTGCTCCGCCTATATGGGCAACTCTCCACCTATCAGGGGAATGAGAGACCGCTCGAAAGCGCTGAAGACGCTGTAGTACATATGCCAGGCCTGTAAGTGGCGCTGTAGTCTGCCACAAAAGCAGAATCAGCCCTTGCAAAAGCAGTATAATATACTACATCTTTAAAGTAACCCTCCCAACCCCTGATTAGGACTCAGATCAGTTTCTCAGGTAAAAACAGCAATTTGTAGAAATCTATGAAAACTAAATGATGTACACAGACTACTACCACACAAGATTGTACCACAGTTAGGTCGCTACTCTTGTAATACATCATAATATATTAAATATGTAACAGTATTGTTGTTAGCGCTGCACATGTTTGCTCACTATGTGTCATCAATCGAGCTCCCACAGGCAGTTCTTATTGTTAACACTGCATACAATCACACCCTCAAAGCATGTGAAGCCCTAACTGCATCTGTATACTTTATCTCATGCTTTATTTATTTATTTCTTCATTTCTTTCTATCGAACTCTCTCCTTATTAGTGGTTCCTGCATAAGTCCGTTGGCAAGGTCACCGTTTCCCCAGCAACACTTTGCAGGCTGGATGATGGCGAGAATAATGACGAAGAGAAAACATCAACTGCATCAGGAGAAAATAGGAAGAAAAAAACATTTTATCGAGAAGATTAGAGCCTGAAGGAAAGAAAAGGTGTGCTCAGTATCAGCAGGCTGAACTTTTTCTCAGCTGAAGGACTTTTAAAATCTTTAGGGGAGCAATTGGGTTTAAGAAGACGCAAAACTACGGTGGCTGACAGGTGCAAACGTGCTACAATTAAGAGAAAGGCGCTTCAGTTTAAAAAACAATGCAATCATATAAACACAAATGTGCCAAAAGACACATCTTCACCAACTTGACGATACATGCACAGCAAACTAAAAGCGCTTCAAATAAAAAACGCTGCACAGTTACAGAAGGAATCATGTGATCAAATTATTATAATAAACTGATATGACATTAAGATTAGTTTCCAACAACCGTGACTGTTGGCCGACTTTAAAATATCTGAATGGCAAACAGCGCTCTGGTCCCAGTTGTGCGTCACATTTAGTCTCCTGGTGTCCTTAATATGAAAATGAGGACACAAAAAAGCAACAAATAAACGATAAATGATTGGCACAGCGGTGAATCTGATATCCAGACTGTGTTGTGTGTGCAGGTGTCTCATTTCTCGTCTGGTATAAAACAATCAGGCTGACCAGAAGGGATATTTACGATTGTCGTTGTCCAGTCAGTCGGTGTAATAAAATATTTGTTTTGGAGAAGGACCGCAATTAGATTTATTTTTAATGAAAAAGTAAAGGCAGGATCCCAACACATAACAAAAACCGGTAAAGTAGTTAAAATAACTAAGCTAAAATAGAAGTTCAAGGTTCAAGAGCCAAAAGACAATACGGCCATCTTCACCGGCGCATTACACAGTCAAGTTGATACTAACATTGAAACTGAAAGAGAGGGCGAGGTACAAAAAGCCATGTGAAGTGTAAGTGATTTTTTAAAGAAGCGTGCCATTTTCTACAAGAGAGAAGCGTTACTTGATCAAGACACCTTACACCAGGGGTAGGCAAGTAAGTTTGGCCGTGGGCCAATTTTTTGCTGAGCCACAAGATGGCGGGCCAGAACATAATCAAAGCCTAATTCAAGGAATTGATTTTGGTAAGAGGGCGCAGCGCCCCTGTTCCCCGGTTCAGAAAAAACTCTGATATCGCTGATAACCCTCCCCATCAACACTCTGATGCGTAGTCAGATCCGCTGATTGGTTCACTGATGATATAGGCGCCCAATCCAGAGCCTCTGGCTAGACCCGCCCAAAGGGAGGCTCGTCCTCTCTAGCCCCATTTCAGTCCCAAAGTCAAGGCTATTATCTGTATTTTAACAGACTTATCTTTTAAATTGAGGTGTATTTATTGTTCTCTTCAAAGTTAATTTTTCTCTGAAATTGTAGGGAAGATGGTCCTCCCTTTCCTCGATGGACGAGCCTCCACTGAGTAAAGTAGAGTTATTAACTAGGGAGCAGTGTTATTTAACATACTTTTATTCTGATAAGTATTGTCAAGTTCTCTGGGTTTTTGGCATTTATTTGAGTGTTTGCCCACATTTGAGAGGCTTGAGGGGCAACAGAGGACGCATGGACAACTGGAATCCTTTTTCCTTTTCTTTATTTCAACTTTTCAAGGACACATTAGGATTCTTTCAGGTTGAAAACCTTTAAAAAAATTTAAAGGACAAAATAAATCAATTACAGCGTAAAAAACTTGTTTTTCGGGTGTTTTGTTTGATTTTAAATAAACAGAGTCTTGGTTTTCAGAATATGGAACTTTTATTTCCAAAATCACACGATAAATACATGTTTGAAGCTTGTAAAGGGAATATGACAGCTCTCCCTCGCGCTCTGCTCTTCCACTGCGCCGCTTCCCCTCCCTCCGCTGACATTATGAATGTATGTCGGGACAGCATTTATTTTACCGGACAAATTCGAAACTTACCGGTCATGTTTCAATAATAATAATAATAAGAATGGTGTAGCAAAGTTTCCGTTAGCAGGTAATCACCGGACTATGACAGGATATGCTGATGTTTAAAACTCAGTTAATGGGAGTAATTGTTATATTGCTTCAGTTTATAATCGTTACAGATCGAAAACTTCAGATTCATTTTTCAATAAATGATTCCACAAACAACAAACAACATAATTATTACATTCAAACAAACTACTTGTAGTAGATGAAGTACATTATTCAAACGTTTACATTAACTTTGGATAATAACACGGGAGAAACGGATCCTCTCTTTTCCCCTCTCCCTCTCTCTCTCTCCTGACAGCCAGTCAGTTTCTCATGCAGCTGGTAAACAGTGGGCGGGGCTTCAGGTGATTATGCAGCAGCTGATATGATCTCTCTCGGTCCGGTTATACTTCACTCGCGTTTATGTCCATATCGATCAGATCCAGCTCCCCTGTTCGGCCTTTATAGAGAGCACCGATCAAACTATTAAGAGTGAATATCGGCCGATAATGTCCGGCGGCCGATCGATCGGAGCATCCCTAATTAGACATTTTGACCAACAGGTTTTGAATTTACCGGTTTTTAATGAATTTTACCAGATAAAAACCGGTAATTACCGGCTAACAGAAACCCTGATGTGCGACTCAAGGTCCTATGTTGTAAAAAAAAAAAAAAATCTCAAAATATTATTTTATTTTTGATTCTCAAAATTACGGGCCAAATATTATTGCTGGCGGGCCAACAATGGCCCGCGGGCCGCCTATTGCCGACCCATGCCTTACACTGACACCTTTAGAACTTCATAGACAGGGTTTGGGATAGTAGGCCTAGAATAGAGTCAATTGACTCGGCCCTCACACCAAAGTGCACTGGTTTTAGATAACGCTATACTGGGTTGAGGTCAGATTAGACTTGTTTTTCACCCTAGATTCTGGTCGTTTGTGGTCAAGTTACATTAGGTTTAAGACAGTTTGTTCCCGGATAAGATCATTTAAAATGTTTCGATTAAAAGTCTCCTCATCATTTCAATCATTTTTTATTTGAACAAAATATCTCAGGAAAAGTTTTGACGTTGTTTTGTCATCGAGCGTCTCAGCATTTCTCAAGGCGAACTCTGAGCCGACAGCAGAAGTCTTCTCAGCGGATGGATCGATATTTATTATGAAATGAGATTCTGTTCGAGGTCTGTTGGTGAGTCTGTCAACTGAGATGAGTTCATTTCTTCTGCAGAGGTGAGACATCGAGCCACCGTCTGTCTGTCTGATTTGAGAACACCCTCCGTCAGCAGCAGGGTGAAGAACGCTGTGATCTTTGATATAAGTCCTGTCACAATGTTTCGACTGCCTGCTCGTCATCTGGATGTCCACTCTAAAGAGAGACACGTAGCTGATCTGAATATTAATCATCTCAATAATGACTCACCTGATTCTGTGGATTTTTTTCACTGTTACAATTAGCAAAAACTTCCTAAAAACGTGTCATTATTAATAAACAAACACCACATTGATTGTTGCAGTGCATAATAAATATACGCCTGGAAACTTGTGAGCTCGTTAGGAACACAGGACATTTCTTTCTTGGCTTTCTTGGGTTGCAGGAAAAGATCAAGTCATGTAAGAATCATGATCTTGCCTGAAGAAAAGTTTCTAAATCAATACACTTCCTAAAATAAGTATTTCTTACTTTTATTTACACACAAACCAACGATATATAACTACTGATATTCAGCAATCCTGCTCACAAGAACCTCTAATTACAGACAAGCATCATTTTGGGATTTGTAGAAAATTAGGATACTGCTTGTACGTTATTTTGTAAACCATTTTTGTGTTAATTGCCAGGTTTCTAAGAAATAAAAAGCCTAGCAACTTTAGTTTTGACAGAGGCAGCATTTGTATTTGTTTGTAATAGCCATAATGTCAAACACAAACCAATGGAGCTACAGTATGATAGCTTTAAAAGTTGTTTTCATCCTGTAGTACCACACTTCACATGTTCCTGACAAGTTAAGAAACTGAAAACACTGTCTCTGAGTTTCCTTCCTTCAGCTGTCAATCTCTAAAACCATTGCAATACATTTTGAAGTGGGAAAGAAACTCATTGATCCAATGTGTTTCCGGTGACGCCGCAGCCTTGAACAAACGACCGAAGGCCGTCTGAGTTTATTGCAGGTGGAGGACTCGGCGTCTTTTTCTGATGGAAATGTCAATCTGGACACCAACGCCTCGCCTCGGCTTTCCATCACACCTGGCAGCGATATTATTGTCCTGACACAGGTGTGTGAGCCGCTGACGGATGAGGCGGTTCCTCTCAAAAAGAAATGGAGAAGCTCTGGAGAAATGAAAAAGTGGAGTGAGGCTGTCAGAGATGAACAGCTGTCTGCTGTCAGACAACATGAAACATCACCGACAACAACAGAGGGACTGTATATCTGCAGGGAGTCTGGGGCCTTGAAATATTCTTTCTTTGCTGGGTTTAGTGGATAAAACGTAAACTCAATAGTTCAAAGAACGGGGAAAGTCTATATTTTGTGGAGCATTACAACTGATGAGTGAGAGTGTTTACAGCTCTGTGAATTGTTCTTGTTATTTAGTTGCAACTTAAAGGTGGGGTAGGTAAGTTTGAGAAACCGGCTCGAGATCGCTAGAATTTGAAAATACACAACCGGAGAAAATCTCCCACTTCCTCACAGAGCCCCTCCTCCAACACACACGAACGCGCACATGACCAATGAGGGCACGAGATAAGTGTGTGCCCCGATGGAAGGCTGACAGGCAGGTAGGCCACTTTTTACAGTATTACGGCTTCTACAGATGACATTTTTTTATGGATTTGTTGTCAAAGCACTTCAGATATTCATTGCTATCGGGATGTTAAGAGCATTCCATGGAATATAACAAAAAGTGTATCTCGAGCCGGTTTCTCAAACTTACCTGCCCCACCTTTAAAGGAAAAATATAATATAATAAACCTTAAAATGACAATTTGTATATTTTGTTAGCTTTAGGGGCCCTGTTATGCTCACGTTCAGGTTCATGTTAGTGTCTCTACATGTCTCCATGCTTTAATGTTTAAAAAGCTCTTTATTTTTCTCATACTGTCTGTGCTGCAGCACTTCTTTTCACCCTCTGTCTGAAACCAGAGCCCAGTCTGCTCTGATTGGTTAGCTGGCCTGCTCTGTTGTGATTGGTCAACCACTTATGCGGCTTTCACACCAGCGCTTTTCAGTTTCTAGCTTCGAGCGGGAGCTTTTCTGGTTCAGCTCCGTTTTCCCTTTTCAGCTCCCGCTCTGTGCACACCGCCCACTGGCGCCCCAGAGCTGCCCCTGCTGCGTCATGACGTCACCGTTTACATCGCTGATTTGCTCCCTAACGGCAGCCATTACGGCGCTCACAACAACAACAACAACTGCGTCGGGTCGATGATCGCGTTGCTTTTAATCACACGAAGCCAGAATAAATTGAATAACGACTTCTCCAACCTTATGCTTTGCTCCAGAGTGCCGTGGTTCATTGTTTCTGCAGCATTTTACCGACCACTGCAGTGCTGCTCTTCCACAGGAGTTTATTCTCCCGTTAGCTCCCGGTTAGCTCGCACTGCAGCGGCCGCTCTAAAGTATTCACTGTCCGACTCACACAAGCAGCTGATGCATATCCCCAGTTCCCCTTAGCCTAAGTGAATGTGTGTCAGTCTGAATTGACACTGTTTGGTATCACAACGCTGTTATGAAAGTTTCTCTGGTATAAAACGGGTGATGTTGGCATAGCAACCGAAGCTAAACTGACTACTTGCATCCGATAGCTGCAATAATACAAAACAACACGTCTGCCTCTCTCCACAATGATCGATAACAGTGAACGGATGGTCAAAGTAAGGCACAAATAAACAGAATCACACGAAGCCTGGTTAGTGTTGCCTGACTTTATAAAGTGTGTTTATAGGCACTACTGCTTGTAGGCAGGCATAACAGTCGACCCATGTTCAGGGGAGGTGGCTTTAGTTTCCTGCACGCCTCGACGTAAGAGAGACGTAAGTGACGCCACCTCTTAGCTCCAAAGCTCTTGCCTCTGGACCGAAAAAAATTTGGAGCTGGAAATGAAGCGGATTCCGGAGCTAAGAGCCGGCGCCGCTGCGGTGTGAACAGGAAAACCCGGCGCTTTTCAGGCTCTAGCTCCGAGCCGGAGCTGAAAAGGCGCTGGTGTGAAAGGGGCATTAGAGATGTCCCGCCTCTTAGGAAAGAGAAAACGCCCAAAATGATAACATTGCCCCTTTAAAGTAGCAAACAAAAACTGAATGAGTAAAAGTCAGAAAAGCTCCCTGTGAAGTTTTGTTGTTGTTTTCTTAACAACTAAAACATTTGCATATAAACAGGTGAATGGAAACACATCCATAAGGGTCCTTGAATTATTTTTGATTGCTACCATGTGCGGTTATGGGTGAATTAGAGTGAGAGGGTGTAACGAACAGGTGTCTCCCAGTGATTTTCAGATTGTTTCTCAGCAGTTTCGGGGCTGAGGAGGTGCGGCAGATAATGAGGGTTCATGCTCTTTAATAAGAGGCAGACTTCTAATCAATTAGTGCTAATAGCTGACTATTTATATCAGACGAACGTGGCATAATGAGACTCGCCCTCAATTACAGCATGTGTCATTATATCATTGATGTTCATCCTGGTTTTAATTCACAGAGAAGGAGGAGGCTGTTTAAAGTGAAGATAAATGTAGGTGGAGTTTCTCTAGTATCCTCGTGGTTCCCTATTAAAACAAAAAGCCTTACCGTGTGAAAATGATTTATTGACGGACAGAAAAAAAGTTGGCAATTTTTGAAGCCATAATGCTCAAAATTCTCCAACAAAGTGAGAATTTATCCGACAGTTTTAAATTCAAATAAAGTTAGAAAACGTATTATAATTAATTACAATAATAAAACAAGATAAAAAACATAATAATTAAAACACTTGTCCAATAAAATAAAGAAATACAACATAAAATATGTATTTAAACATACAGTTGAATAGAACCATTTGCAATAATAGGATAAAGTAAATTAAGGAATATAAATATCTGCATAAACATAATAGGTTCAAGGAAGGAACGAAGGTAGGAATGTAGAAATCAAGGACAGAAGGAATGAAGGAAGGAAGAAGGGAAGGGAATTATAGAAATAAAGAAAGGAAGCGAGGATGGAAGGAGGGAAGGAAAGAAAGAAAGAAAGAAGGAAGGAAGGTATGAAGGAAGAAAGGAAAAGAGAGAAAGAAAAGAAGAAAGAGTTGTTAAAAGGAAGGAAAATACATTTTTATACATTTGTATACATTTATACATCGTTTATACATTTATTTGTATAAACATAATGAGCAATAAAAAACTAATACAAATATTTATATAAACATGAGAAGTAAAAGTAAAAATGTGCAAAGGGAGATAAAATTAAATACATTAACAATATTTTATAGACTTAAAGGAGGGGTAGGTTTGAGAAACCGGCTTGAGATACACTTGTTGTTATATTCCATGGAATGCTATTAACATCCCGATAGCAATGAATATCTTAACCTGTTAGGTGAAAACAATCAGTCTAAATTTACAATCGGGACGGAAATGTTCGGATTTCCAAAGGGAGGTTCTGTGAATAAATTAAAGATCAAGAACCGAAATAATTGAACTATTCATATCTTAGACTGCACTGTAACTTTTATCTTTTAATGTTTATTTTGTATTAGCTTTTCTTTTTAATGACTGATTTTAAATGCCATTTTCTTAATGTCTTTCATTTTTTGTTTTTCTTTTAATGTTTCTTTTATTATCTTTTACTGTTTTTAAATGCCTTTATCTGAATGTCTTTCATTTTTGTAAAGCACCTTGAATTGCCTGGTGCTGAAAGGTGCTATATAAATAAACTTGCCTTGCCTTGCCGTAGGCCCCAAGCCTGTTTTTCAGGTTTCAGGCTCGAAAATGACATTCCCTGAACACATGACCATATCTTCCCTTCTAAAAGGGTTAAATTAATAAAAAAAATTCTCAAAGTAATGATAAACCTGTGAGTTGGATGTAGAAAAATCAGAATCAATATAGATACTTTCTATTTTAAAGAAAATTCAGATTGAACATGGTAAAAAACTGTAAATTATAGTGTCCGTCCAAAATATATGTTTTACTTATAGTGAAAACTAACCTTGGATGATGGGTTAGAAGACTAAAAGCTTTAGGAATCCAAAGTACAACATATAATAAGTACCCTGTATCAAGATTGATGCAAAACAAGTCATATTTGACCTTTTTAGACAGATTTAGCAAAACTCTTCTGGGGCCATTTGGGTGGATTTTCCATATCTCTGCCCCCCCTTGTTCGATTTTGACATGTGACATCTCTTTCTGACATGTCAGAGCCAATAGAATCCAAGGGAAATCGTCCCGCACACACTCATGTAAAAAAAAATTGTGGCCTCTCTGAGCATTCTAGCTCCCAGGAGAGGGGAGAAATATCGCTGCTCTGATATCAAGCAACGGAAAAGCTATTTTATTGCTTATGGATTATCAGAACATTTCAAAGGGGACGCAGTCACATTGGATTAACCTATGGATTAACTACACCATTGTTTTTTTAATCGTTTTAATGCCATTGAAGACCAGTTTAGACCAGACAAAGACGAAGGTAAGCCATGTTAGCGTTGTGGGCTACCTAGCGCCACATGTTTTGATGTTTTTGTTAATAACGTCACGAGTTTGTATCTTTCAGTGTTGATGTGGGCACCGTTAGATTCTGTGTCTCCTTGCGATCATGAACGATGTGTTGGATGTGCACCTAGGATAAGTAATAAGGGAGCTAGGAGTGATTATCGGTGCAGTAATAGGTCAGCATTTTTCGCTCAGGGGTAATTTAGATGCTTCTTATGAGACTTGTGTTTTATTTTGGTAAAAATGGTTTGTATCGTCAGTTAGCTGAGATTATTCCCGTTAATCTGGTATAACACATTAATAGGTTCTTAAATATTAAGATCCCCTGAGACACAGTGTCGTGAAAAAAAAAACAAGGGTACCCGCCGGCGGGGACCTTGGGGCTTAACAGGATGCTTTGACAAAAAATCCATAAAAATATCTCATCTGTAGAAGCCGTGGCGCTTCAAAAAGCACGACCAATCATCTGAGCCGGCCCGGCTAAAGTAACTGGATGGCCTACCTGCCTGTCAGCCTTCCATCTGTGCACAAACTTATCTCGTGCCCTCATTGGTCATGTGCGCGTTCGTGTGTGTTGGAGGAGGGGCTCTGTGAGGAAGTGGCAGATTTTCTCCGGTTGTGTATTTTCAAATTCTAGAGCAGTCGAGCTGGTTTCTCCAAAATTACCAACCCCACCTTTAATAATAATAATAATACATTTTATTTATATAGGCGCCTTTCAAGTGAAAACACCAGCAGAAAAACAAGACAATATAATCAATACTTAAAAATGAAAGTAAAAATGTACAACAGCAGGAGGAACATCTGTGACACATCCTTGTCTTTGTGTCTCTCACAGAGGTCGGCAGCAGCAGGGTTAGTAAATGGATTTCTGTGTGTATCCAGTACCAGGTCGTGACCTCTGACCTCCATCTCTTTTTATTTGTGTTCCTCTCTTCCACGCAGATCTCTGGGCGCCTGGTAATTGGACGCCGGTCTCGCTCCTCTCTCTGCAGGAAGTCATCAGCAGCGTCGGATAATAAGGCGAAGGCCACGAGCGCCTGCAGCGACTCATTACTCACAGAAATGACTCCGACCTCGACGAGCAGTTTAAACACAATCGCTGTGAAGGGATGTGACTCACTACATGCTGCAAGAACTCGCACTTCAGTTTTTTCGTTTCAAAAAAACTTTATTCTTCTACGTCTTCAGGTGTCTCACATTACATTTCCTTACTAGCTGCTTATATTTTTTTGTTTGATCCTTGTATTATTTACAGTGGCGGCTGGTGGAAATGATTTTAGGTGGGGCTATTGTAATGGTGAATAAACCACACGGGGAACATTTTGAGAAATGACCCCTTACATTATGACTTCTGGTGATGTTAGAGATATGAGAAGACTGATCAATACCTCCATAATCTTCAGTGTGGTTAGCTATGAATCTTGCAACACTTCCAAACACCTTGTCCTCGACGTAGCTTCTACAGTAAACTGTGCAACAGTACAGTAGGCCCACACAAACTGCAGAACACCGGTTCTTTGGGAACACTCAAATGATTTAATTCCCATTTAAAATCAGGAGACTAAATACAAACATTATATGCAGACACAGACGTGGTTCAGAAACACAGAAATATTAGAAAACAGACCATTAAGGCAAAAAATATAGTTTGATGGATGCTGTCAAATATACAATAATGTGTGTGTGTGTGTGTGTGTGTGTTTATTTATCACAGGCACATAGTATCTGTCCCCAGCTGTTTGAAGAGCAAGCATTGGAAACAAAAGACAGCACCTGTTTGCATCCAGCTAGTCACACACACAGTTACAATCACACTCCCTGTAATTGACATAATTAATAGATAGTTAGCTTCTCACCATCATTCGCTGTGGCCCACTGATGTTAACGATCGTAACTGAAAGGCTGCCTGTCAAACGTAAACATTCAGCCACGTGACTCGCAAACTCTCGCGAGAGTTTTACACAAGATGGATCCTTTCTAGTCATAACCAACTCTCGGGCGCTGAAATTGTCGCCCTTTGAGCATCAGATCTGACGATGCTGATTGGCTGAAATTATGTTTCGGCAGCGTAGTTTACAGAAAGCAACAGTCAGCAATGTGTTGGATGCTGCTGGGGCTGAGTGAGGGCTCCTTTCTTAGCGCCCAGACGAGAGAGGGTAATGATACACGCTGCGGCCAGGCAGGAAACATGTGACTTATCAGTAACTTTAGACATCGTAACACAATTTTAAACGACATTTTATTTTAGATTATACATTTTACTGATAGCAACTATACAATATTTACCTTGTTCGTTAACATTTTTTAATTTTTTTTAATGACAATCAAACATGTGGGAAGAGGGGGGGCGGCGCCCCTATTGCCCCTATGGGCCGGCCGCCACTGATTATTCATCTTTTTTTCTTCCTTCCTTCCTTCCTTCATTCCTCTCTTCAATTATGGCTTCTTCCTTTCATCCTTCCCTTCTTCCATTATTTCTCTATTTTCCTGCCCTCCTGCCCTCCTTCCTTTCTTCTGTTCTTCCTTCCTTCCTTCCTTCCATTCTACCTTCCTTCCCTCCTTCCTTCCCTTCTTCCATTATTCCTCTATTGTCCTGCCCTCCTGCCCTCCTTCCTTCCTTCTGTCCTTCCCTCCTTCCTTTCTTCTTTCCTTCCATTATTTCGTTATTTTCCTTCCTTTTTCATACCTTCTAACAAGTCTCCCTTTCCTTCTTTCTTCCTTCCTCTTTCCTTCTTTTTATCCTTCCCTCCTTCCATTATTTCTCTATTTCCCGTCCTTTCCTTCTACAAGTCTCCCATCCCTTCTTCCTTCCTACATTCATTCTGTCCTAGCTTCCTCCTTCCTTGTTTCTGTCTTTACTTCCTTTCTTCTACCAATGACGAAGGTGATCTGATGGCTAGAAGCTAACACATACTAACAATCGATTCCTCTCTTTAATATTTTAATTAAAAGATTTCAGATTTGCTTTAATGTAAAGTCTTCATTCAGAGACTCCTCTTTGTTCAACGTGTTATGTCCGTTGGAGGAGTTATTAAAGACTCGAGCTATTTGAGTCTGTGCAGCAGATGTGCACTGATCATTATCTGCTCATTTCGGTCACTCCCATCCATCTTTGAAACAAAACATCTTTCATTCTTTTAAAACGTCCTCTGTAACTGATCCAGTCAGAAAATAACCAATGTTTTACTTATCAAACACTTCTCTTTTTATTTCTATTTCCTTTGGTCTTGCCTTCGATGACATTCAATCGTCAGCACATGGAAACACAATCAAACACCTTCGTAGAACCACAATGTTATAATGAACTTTCATTAATTATAAAAACTATGCTTTATTTTCTATAAAAGTCAAATAATCTAACACCCACATATATGAAGTTTAGACAAAGTTGATGACATATCTTTAACCCTTAGATGCATAAGTGGGTGTTTTTTGACCCGGTGAGGTGGTTTTCTTGGAGTATCTTTGTAATTACATTTTTTTTATCATTTCATAATCAGGCTATTCCTCAAAAAACATGTTTTGGATATCATGCCATTCACATTTTTAATTTACATTTTAAGAAATTGTAGTTTTTGTATTACTAACCCAAGCTTCCATAAGTGGGTCAAAAATGACCCGCATGCATTTCCTATGGAATCCTATGGGAAAACGTTTTTTTTCAAAATGTAAAAAAAAATGTGAAATTATAAATAGTGAAAAAATAAATAAATATAACATATTTCTAATGTGAACCAAAATATAATACTAAATATTATACAAGTGATTTTTCTAACCAAAATTACGAAAATGGCCTAAAAACACACATTATTCTAATGCGGGTCCTTTTTGACCCACTTATGGAAGAGTGTAGGGTCCAGTCACTCGGGAATCTAAGGGTTAATCAGTTCAAATCCTGTTGATCAACTAAAACGAGTTTTGGTTGGACTAGTAGCTAAAATGCTAACATGCTAGTGCTAGCCAGCCACACAATCCAAAGAAAATCATATGTTTTCTTGGTTGCTCTAAAACAAAAACAAAGGTAAGACAAGACAAGACAAGACAATAAAGACTAGCTAACAAAGCATATCAGGTTTGTTTGGTTTCTCAAGAGTGAACAACGAAACAAACACAAAATGAGACAAGAAAACATAAGGCTAGCTTTCGAGCTTTTTTACTCACTCAGGTCTTTGTTGACTGTCAATGTGTCCTTTTTATTTAATTAATCTAAAAACTACATTTGTTCAACAATAAAACAACTAACTAATATTATTCCACCCTTTCCTATGGATTTCCATCTTTGTGCTATAATCAAATCAAATCAAGTTTTATTTATATAGCACATTTATAAACGATTTTTGGTCGACAAAGTGCTGTACATATAATAAAAATAGCCTACAGTAGAGACACTTTACAGCAAATACAACAACACAGATTATTCAGAATATCAGTATGAGAAAACAACACCCTCTATCCTTAGACCCTCTGTCCTTAGACTCTCTATCCTTAGACCCTCTGTCCTTAGACCCTCTGTCCTTAGACCCTCACATCCATCCATCCATCTTCTCCCGCTTATCCGTGGTCGGGTCGCGGGGGTAGCAGTTCCAGCAGAGAGCCCCAAACTTTCTTTTCCCTGGCGACATCAACCAGCTCTGACTGGGGGATCCCAAGGCGCTCCCAGGCCAGCGAAGAGATATAATCCCTCCACCTGGTCCTAGGTCTACCCCTTGGTCTCTTCCCAGCTGGACGTGCCTGGAACACCTCCCTAGGGAGGCGCCCAGGTGGCATCCTAACTAGGTGCCCGAACCACCTCAACTGGCTTCTTTCGACGCGAAGGAGGAGCGGCTCAACTCCGAGTCCCTCCCTGATGACCGAACTTCTCACCTTATCTCTAAGGGAGACACCAGCCACCCGGCGGAGGAAACCCATCTCGGCCGCTTGCATCCGCGATCTCGTTCTTTCGGTCATGACCCATCCTTCATGACCATAGGTGAGGGTAGGAACGAAAATGGCCCGGTAGACAGAGAGCTTTGCCTTCTGGCTCAGCTCCCTTTTCGTCACAACGGTGCGGTAAAGCGACTGCAATACCGCTCCCGCTGCTCCGATTCTCCGGCCCATCTCACGCTCCATTGTTCCCTCACTCGAGAACAAGACCCCGAGATACTTGAACTCCTTCACTTGGGGTAAGGACTCATTCCCTACTTGGAGTGGACAGTCCATCGGTTTCCTGCTGAGAACCATGGCCTCAGATTTGGAGGTGCTGATCCTCATCCCAGCCGCTTCACACTCGGTTGCGAACCGATCCAGTGAGTGCTGAAGGTCGCAGACCGATGAAGCCATCAGAACCACATCATCTGCAAAAAGCAGTGGTGCAATCCTTAGTCCACCGAACTGCAGACCCCCCCCCCCACGACTACGCCTCGAAATCCGATCCATGTATATTACAAACAGGATTGGTGACAAAGCGCAGCCCTGGCGGAGGCCAACCCTCACCGGAAATGGGTCCGACTTACTGCCGAGGACCCGGACACAGCTCTCGCTTTGGGAGTACAGAGATTGGATGGCCCTGAGTAGAGACCCCCTCACCCCATACTCCCGCAGCATCTCCCACAGTAACTCCCTGGGAACCCGGTCATACGCCTTCTCCAAGTCTACAAAACACATGTAGACCGGATAAGCGTACTCCCAGGCCCCCTCCAGGATCCTTGCGAGAGTAAAAAGCTGATCCGTCGTTCCACGACCAGGACGGAATCCGCATTGTTCCTCCTCAATCTGAGGTTCGACAATCGGCCTGACCCTCCTTTCAAGTACCTTGGAGTAAACTTTCCCGGGGAGGCTGAGTAGTGTGATGCCTCTGTAATTGGCACACACCCTCTGATCCCCCTTTTTGAAAAGGGGGACCACCACCCCGGTCTGCCACTCCTTCGGTACTGTTTCCGACTTCCACGCAACGTTGATGAGACGTGTCAACCATGACAGTCCCTCAACACCCAGAGCCTTCAGCATTTCCGGGCGGATCTCATCCACCCCCGGGGCTTTGCCACTGTGGAGTTGTTTGACGACCTCAGTGACCTCCCCCCGGGAGATTGGTGTTGATCCCCCGTCATACTCCGGGTTCAGGAGTTCCTCAAAGTGTTCCTTCCAACGTCCCAACACTCCATCAGTTGAGGTCAACAACGTCCCATCCTTACTGTACACAGCTTGGATGGTTCCCTGCTTCCCCCTCCTGAGGTGTCGGACAGTTTTCCAGAACAACTTTGGTGCCGCCCGAAAGTCCTTCTCCATGTCTTCTCCAAACTTCTCCCACACCCGCTGCTTTGCCTCGGCCACGGATGAGGCTGCTGCCCTTCGGGCCTGTCGGTACCTTGCAATTGCCTCGGGAGTCCCCCGGGATAACAAATCCCTGAAGGCCTCCTTCTTCAGTCGGACGGCTTCCCTGACCACCGGTGTCCACCAGGAGGTTCGAGGGTTACCGCCCCTTGAGGCACCTAGGACCTTGAGACCACAGCTCCCCGCCGCGGCTTCGGCAATAGAGGCTTTGAACACCGACCACTCTGGTTCTATGTCCCCAACCTCCACAGGAATGCCCGAAAAGCTCCGCCGGAGGTGTGAGTTGAAGGCCTCCTGAACTTGGGCCTCCTCCAGACGTTCCCAGTTCACCCGAACTACACGTTTGGGCTTACCAGGTCTATCCAGAGGCTTCCCCCGCCACTCGACCCAACTCACCACCAGATGGTGATCAGTTGACAACTCCTTCCCTCTCTTTACCCGAGTGTCCAAAACATACGGCCTCAGGTCCGATGATACGATAACGAAATCGATCATGGACCTTCTGCCTAGGGTGCTCTGGTACCACGTACACTTATGAGCATCCTTATGTTCGAACATGGTGTTTGTTATGGCCAATCCATGACTAGCACAGAAGTCCAGTAACAAACCACCACTCCGGTTCAGATCAGGGGGGCCGTTCCTCCCAATCACGCCCCTCCAAGTGTCTCCATCATTGCCCACATGTGCGTTGAAGTCTCCCAGCAAGACTAAGGAGTCCCCTTCAGGAGCCCCATACAGGACTCTTTCCAGGGTCTCCAAGAAGGCCGAATACTCTGAACTGCTGTTGGGTGCATAAGCACACACAACAGTCAGAGTTTTCCCCCCCATAACCCGCAGGAGTAGGGAGGCGACCCTCTCGTCCACTGGGGTAAACTCCAACAACGAAGCACCTAACCGGGGACTTGTGAGTACATTTTACAGCATATAGACCGAATGTTAGGAAATGCATGTGTCTGTAATAAGAAGATGAATCCACGAGGATGTCAGCTACAGTCCTGAGGAAGCCATAAGAGAAGCAGCATGACGAGACCCAAAGCAGGACCGCAGAGACAGGTTCAGCCACGACCCTAAATCCACGACTTAATCCAGAACTCAGGATAGAGGATCCAGGACACAGGACTACAACAAGAGGATCAGTCTCGACTCCGGATCCCGGTGTAGATATAGATACAAAACAAGAAAAAAAAGAATCATAATGTTCCTTTCTTAAAACACACATTACTTCACTCTGTAATTGTATTTCCGGCCGCGACACACGATTACACCCGGAGGCCGGAAGACAAAAGAGCAATAAGAGCTTTTCGCCGATAAGACTTTGATTTATCCTGTCCTTTTATCACCTGCTTCTCAGAGACACCTGGAGGCATTATACCCGCCGACACACACCAAACCTTCCCTCCATTTATCTGTGGAGTTAACATGCCAGGAGACAGAAACACGGAACACGGTTTCTCTACAGCCCATGTTCAGCAGAACAGATGGTGCTGCCTGGTGTGGCACCCCCACTATAACTTTCTCCATGATAGTTGTACTGTCACCAAAACCACACTGGTGTTTGCTGTCCCCCTCTAGTTTGTGCAAACAAAAGCATTTTACTCTGGGCTCAGCAGGTGAAACACTAACGAGGGGCATGCATAGCACAGCATAACACCGGGGCTTCGTTGCGGGGAAACGTTGGCGCTATTCCGAGTTTGTTCTGCTTTCAGATTTTTCCATCTTTGTCAAAAGAAATCCGTCATAGATGGAAAATATTCGGTCAACGCGACCTCTGCCCCCACTATAACTTTGTGTGGTTCTTCTGTCACCAAAATCACACTGGTGTTTGCTGTCCCCCTCTAGTTTGTGCACACAAACACATTTTACTCTGTGCTCAGCAGGTGAGAAACTAAAGAGGGACTTCCACATGTAAAAAAATGTAGAAAGAATGTTCTAAAAATATTTGAAATTTGTCTAAAAATGCCTGAAAACTTAACAAAATATATATGTAGGAAAATGATATCTAAAATGTCTGAAAATGTTCAGATAACATGTGAAACAGTTGTGAAATCTTCACAAAATGGTATGAAACATTTCCCAAGGAACATGCAAACAATATTTGAACAATTCCCAAAAGAAAGCGTTACAAATCCACCAAGAAAACAAACATATCCTGATTTCACAGAACCTGATGCATTGCTGCAAATAAAACTAGCCAACAGAATACAAATATAGTTATTCATATTAATCCATAAACCTGATTTTATGGCACAATCTATTGTATTACTTAAGTATTTGCTGATAATAATACTAGTTCTACTTACTTGAATTAAGAACTTTAACTAGTTTGGATTATTGTCACAGTGCTAGTCTTACTTTCTCTCTCAGTCTCATGAAATAAAGTCAGTAAAGTTGATGAAATACTGATGATAAATGAGGGTCAGTGATTGGTTTACACACTGCAGCACGGAGTGGATCACAGAGTGTATGAACCTGCAGACTCATCACTTTAATTTATTCAGCCACAGATTCATATTTCTTCGGCGGAGAAACCTTAGCGGCGTCTCATTACACAAATTAATTCATGGGACGTTTATAAATGAGCTTTATTCCCTTATTTCTAAATGGAGAAACGCACTTATAAAGAAAAAGAAACACTGGATCCAGCAGGACTTCTGGAAATTAAAACCCCGCCGAGACACTGATTGAAAACTAATTCTGTTAAAGGAGGGTTAGGAGACAATAAAGATTTGTTATACAATGAATTTAAAGATACAGCAGTACACGTGATATATTTGTATTAATTTTTTAGGACCCGGTCCAGGGAACCCAGACTTAACGTATTTCGTTGAGGGAAATTTCGAGGCTGCACATGTGTAGACTCCGCGGTCTTAACATCCCCACAATGCTTTGCGCACGGACCAATTTCCCAAATCTTTGTCGGAAGATTTAAGGCGGGGCCTCTCATATGACGCACACCTGCACACTTGCTAGTCTGTTCCACTCTTTGTTCTCCGAATGCCATGAGGATTCTTGCCTAGCCTATGATGGACCTGACTTGGAGGACAAGGAAGCGTCCTCGACATTGAGAAACACCCATACACTCACACACACTCACACACAGGGGGAGGGAGAATGGCTTAGCAACAAACACACATATACAGTAAAGACCCAGAGTCATCACAGTTTATTCACAGTTTTCTGCCTACCTATAGCCGTTACAAACGTTGACTTTAATTAAATGTCAACAAAGGAATAATATCAAGTTGAACCTAATATTTTTTAATTAAACTTGATATTATTGCTTTCAATCAAGCGGCCGAGATGGGTTTTCTCCGCAGGGTGGCTGGTGTCTCCCTTAGGGATAAGGTGAGAAGTTCAGTCATCCGGGAGGGACTCGGAGTTGAGCCGCTCCTCCTTCGCGTCGAAAGGAGCCAGTTGAGGTGGTTCGGGCACCTAGTTAGGATGCCACCTGGACGCCTCCCTAGGGAGGTGTTCCAGACACGTCCAGCTGGGAAGAGACCAAGGGGGAGACCTAGGACCAGGTGGAGGGGTTATATCTCTTCGCTGGCCTGGGAGCGCCTTGGGACCCCCCAGTCAGAGCTGGTTGATGTGGGGAAAAGAACGTTTGGGGCTCTCTGCTGGAACTGCTACCCCCGAGACCCGCCCACGGATAAGCGGGAGAAGATGGATGCATGCTTTCAACTAACCTAATGCAGTAATGTGAAATGTGTTTGTGAAAGCTGTTGGCATGATACATTTAATGAAAGTCAACGTTTTAGCTTTGTCAGTGTATCTTCCATATTGTGTGTGTTTTCCTGCACATTTCTAGGAACACGTGCAGTCTTCGAGCCTCTTATTTTTACGATTTTGGTTATTACCAATAACAACATCCATCATATACTTCAACAACATCTTAGGAAATGAACAGAACTTGCACGCTATCAATGCTAATATAATTCTGGCATTAACAATCCCAATGTGCAAAGTAAACCAAAGGAAAGAATTTGTGCAAATATGCGAAATCGCGCCATATTCACATAAATAACTAACCATGACGTCACATCGTTGGATCAGAAATGGCGGCGCGAGTAGAGTGAGGTTCTTTCCTCTTGGATGAGACCAGTTCTCCTGCAGCTGGAGGCAGTTTGAAGGTCAGTGCAGTGTGACGGAGGTGAAGATTAAACACCTCCACGCGAGCCGCGTTAATCCCTCTGACCTTTATCCGGATATCTTATTACAGCGAGGGGAAAGTCTGGAGGAACTTTTTATATATCTAGTTAATCCACTTCCCTGAAAGCAAAGCACGTTTCAGCACACACAGCTTTCTAAATCAGATTCGGAGGCAACGTTTACTGAAATATCTTTAAATAATTAAATAATACACACAATATTTAGTTTAGTAGTTCAGGAAAAGTAGCATTTTCAACTTTTTTGTTCAATGCCTCAAATGATTGAACCAATGGTTTAGTGTGCAGACGGTAAAGGAGCACAACCAGAATTAAAATGCTGTGAAGATTATCCAGGGAATATTTGAATGATAATTCTGTATTTTTCCACACCAGTGAAAAGTACAGAATACCTGAAAGAAATCAGAAAAACCTGTAAAATATTTTAAAAACAATAAAGAAAAGAAAGAATTTCCCAATTTATGTGTTAAGAAATTGTAAACAGAAAGTCTGAAAAAAGACATGAAACATGCACTTCCTGTCTCGTAGATTAGTCTCACTGTGTTTTAACTCCAGTGTGTGTGTGTGTGTGTGTGTGTGTGTGTGTGTGTGTGTGTGTGTGTGAGTGTGTGAGTGTGTGAGTGCCCTGTGATGTATCACTGCTGTGTTCTCTTTAATTAATCCTCCTCCTGTAAAGCAGTAAAGTGAGTGTAATAATTCCACCCAGGCCGCTCTGATCTGCCTAATGTGCTGCTCTACCTCTGACTTAATTAAAGCCAGATCATAAATCCAGAGACTTCAGAGACGCTGGCTGAATAATGCGGCCATTAGACGATAAGGAAGGACTCAGCAGGGGGGCGGAGTCTACATGGAGGGGGAGGGGCTTAATCTCAGCTAAAACTCACCTGTGAACATACCTGAAACATCTGCAGATTATTAAAAGCAGTAACATATCTCAAATCTCTGTACAATGACAATAAAGGAAATTGATTAAATTCTGAAACATTTAATAGATTTAGCTTCTGTGAAGATGTGCTGCTTTTTCTTTCATAACTGATTTATTTCTGCATTTTACTCTCAATACATACAAGTACATTTCCTCATAAAACTACATATTATACCGTTTAGTAATACTTCTACTTAAGCTAAGTATCTAAATTAGAGCCGGGACTCGATTAAAAAAATTAATCTAATTAGAGGCTTTGTAATTAATTAATCGAAATTAATCGCATTTTTAATCAAATATACATATTTGACCTGAGAACAGCGAGAAGCAATTTTCACATGGATTTTACTCCAAGTGGTCTACAGTCGAGTGCAATCCAGTGAGCCAGGGAGCTGGTTATTCTCTCAGACGTGGACTGACTTATCCTGGCCCTGAAACCAGTCATCTGGTTGAGTGTGGGTTGGGTCAGGGTGTGGTTCCTTGCACTCGGAGTCGGGCTAACGTCCACGCTAGCTGATACATGCTTTGCATTTAGGTGATACTTTAGGCTTGATGTGCTGCGGTGATATACAAATTCTTTTTTGCATAATTTGCACACAACCGTGCTCTTATCGACGCTTCCATCCGTCCGTTTTTTAAAACAAGATGTCCCATCCACGGGGCCGACCGAAGCGGTCTCATCAGCTTGTTCGTTCATGTTTGACTATTGTTCACCGTGGTTTGTTGTGGTTTGAAGTCCCATGCTGAAGTCATGAACGTTAGTTGGTGCTCCAGTATAATTGGTACGCCTGAAACTCATCCAGTGAGAAACGTTCCGCTGTGCAAAAATAAGTGCGATTAAAGTGCGTTCATTTTTTTAAAGCGTTCATTTTTGTGTAATTAATTCATCTTAATTAACGCGTTAAAGTCCCGGCCCTAATCTAAATACTTTCCCCACACCTGCTTGTCTTTGTGTTTTGCTGTGAATTGTTGAAGACTCATTCAGTAGAATCTCTTCCACACACGTTCTGCTCATCACACACACAGAGAACATTTCCCTGCTGCTGAGTTAATAAAGCTGCCGGAGGAAGAAACACAGCTCGAACACTAAAGACACAACGAAGAAAACCCAACCCTCTGCTCTGAATTAGAGAGCAGGTTTCTCCATCTAATAGGAATCAGGAGAATCGCTCCTCGTTTAAAATCCATCTGCTGTTGTCTGTGCATTTCTTTTGAGGATCTGCATTAGTTTCCTGCTGACTGAAGAGCTTCCTCTGCTTGCTTCATGCCTGTAAAATCACAGTCACAGAGTTTTAAATGCACATGGATCGGATGTCCGTGAAATGACCCCAAACCCAACTCCGAAGGGTTTTAATGGGGCGTACAGTTTATTCCTCGTGAAAGAATGACGACGTCTCTGTTCATACAAAATAAAAAGCCACCTCAGTCTTTGTCACAGATCATTTAAGGGTGCTAACTTTGTTACTGTTAAGAGTGCATGTGCTTAAGTGAGTAACTTGAAGATCAAAACACAGTTCCCTTTCACACAAACTATAACAACTCTGATAAAACAACATTTCATAAATCACAAAACCTAGTGCATTCTGGGCTTTTCCCTTTCCTGTTAAATAGGTTTGTGTCCATGTACATGTCTGCAAAGGCTAACATACCAAAGTTGGTTGACCAATCACAACAGAGCCAGCCAGCTAACCAATCAGAGCAGACTGGGCTCTGGTTTCAGACAGAGGGTGAAAAGAGGAGAAAATATGAGAAAAATAAAGAGCTTTTTGAACTATAATGCATGGAAAACTTGTCAAATAGTAGAGGCACTAAACACTCATATGAACGCGAAAATAAACATGATATGTCCTCTTTAAAAAAATAGAAATGAATAGAACGGTGAAATAAAAGATGAATGACATAATGTGTTGCGATACTTCAAACTTGAGGCGTGAGCAGTAGGTACCGGAGAAAATTGGAGTGGGAGTTTCAAAACCTGCTCTGCACTCAATCAAAAACCCTCTCCGCTCTGACTGGGTCACGGGTTTGTGTCAGGTGTTCATTTCAGACCCAGTGAAACAGACAGATTTCATTTCCTGTTCCAGACACCCCACGAGTCCTGACAGCGTTTGTGTTGAGCCCTCTGCTCAGACTCGTCTCCGATAGCTGACTGACGGCCCTGTGGACAGCTAATCGATGGCGGGAAAACATCAGCAATAATCACCGTCGCCAGAGGCCCAGAGAGCGCGACCTGACGGAGACAGTTCCCCGTCAGAGTGTCTCTGACAGGTGAGAGCTGTGGGAGCTTTGATAAGAGTCTCAAAGCAATCGGCTGGATGGATTCACTCAGAGAGGAGAGACTACGGCGTCAAAACCAAACGTCTCCATCGAATAACAACTGTTTCATCTCCAGACATCCAGCAGGAGGACAACATGATACAGCATAAACAACTTTTCAGGTGATGGGTGAAATGAAAAGAGTGTATGCTATATGTTTCCTGATCGCTCCTGATTTAATGTTCCTTATACTAAATACATATTCAATACAATATATGAAACATTACAAGTGGAGGAAGTATTCCTTACCTTGGTAAAGTAGCAAATACCACACTCTATTATGATATTTGCTGTAGTCCTTCCCGTAGTGTGTTATACGTTTGTGTACATGTCCCACACACTATCTATTGGCTCGTGCTCCAACAAATGATAGGCTAAGTGGTAGGACATCTCTAAGGGCTTGACCAATCACAACAGAGCTAATCAGAGCGGACTGGGCTCTGGTTTCAGACAGAGGGTGAAAAGAGGTGCTGCAGCACAGGCAGTATGAGAAAAAGTCTTTAAAGTAGAGACACTACATAATGATATACACCTGAACATCAGCAGGAGAGGACTCTTTAAAGTAGAGACACTACATACTGATATACACCTGAACATCAGCAGGAGAGGACTCTTTAAAGTAGAGACACTACATACTGATATACACCTGAACATCAGCAGGAGAGGACTCTTTAAAGTAGAGACACTACATACTGATATACACCTGAACATCAGCAGGAGAGGACTCTTTAAAGTAGAGACACTACATACTGATATACACCTGAACATCAGCAGGAGAGGACTGTTTAAAGTAGAGACACTACATACTGATACACACCTGAACATCGGCAGGAGAGGACTCTTTAAAGTAGAGACACTACATACTGATATACACCTGAACATCAACAGAAGAGGACTCTTTAAAGTAGAGACACTACATACTGATATACACCTGAACATCAGCAGGAGAGGACTCTTTAAAGTAGAGACACTACATACTGATATACACCTGAACATCAGCAGGAGAGGACTCTTTAAAGTAGAGACACTACATACTGATATACACCTGAACATCAGCAGGAGAGGACTCTTTAAAGTAGAGACATTACATACTGATATACACCTGAACCTCAGCAGGAGAGGACTCTTTATTATATATTATTATAAAATATCTTTATTCTTATTATATATCCATGTCGGATTCCCTCGACAGAAAGCAATGGGATTTCTCCATAGGATTTGGGAAAATAGCTCAAAATAAGGTCTGTGGAAAACGAACCTGTTAGATAAATGCACGTTCTGTTCAGCCGGATAATATCCACATGTCTATCCTACTTTTATTATTTTCGAATCCTAAATCTAATGGGGTCAGAGGGCCTAGGTATAAAAGTCACGGCTTGCCACTGGTCCTCACAAAGCATGAATACTGGAATGCACACACACACCATCCTCTCCACATGCTCGCATTTTCAACACTTGTATTCACAGCAGGTTGATTGACAGGTGAGAAGGATCGCAGATGACCTCTCATCGTGTGAGAGACATCAGAGCGCGTAGAAGTCAGAGTGCAAGTAAACACACCATGAAGGGGAGAAGAGAGCGAGACAGAGAGGAGCGACCCTGAAGGCATCATCGCTCAGCAAGAAACAAACAACTGATTAACAAAATGCTCAAGCAATAATTCATTAATTCATATTAAATGTATGTCCTTTCATTTATGTAGAATGTTCTCATGACTTTTGATTATTAAGAGTTATAGGCTAATTTGTAATACGTTTTCTTAAACAATTCCTTTATGCTGTGTTAATAATAATAACTATTACAATATATTAGTCATACTAACAATACATATAACATACACACGCACGCACGCACACACACACACACACACACACACGCACGCACGCACGCACGCACGCACGCACACACACACACACACACACACACACACACACACACACACACACACACACACACACACACACACACACACACACACACACACACACACACACACACACACACACACACACACACACACACACACACACACACACACACACACACACACACACACACACACACACACCGCATCGGTCTTGCAGCCAGTAGATGGATTTTACACGTGGGATTGTAAACGGTGTGACGTCAGTTAGTGATGAAAGAGAGAAAGAGAGAGAGAGAGTGTGTGTGTGTGTGTGTGTGTGTGTGTGTGTGTGTGTGTGAGAGAGAGAGAGAGAGAGAGAGAGAGAGAGAGAGAGAGAGAGAGAGAGAGAGAGAGAGAGAGAGGAGGCTGCAGATCGCGGTAAGATCTTCAGAACCGGAGGCAGCAGCTGCACCTCCTCCTCCTCCTCTTCCTCCTCTTCCTCATCAACTCTGCTCCAGCGGGCAGCCAGGCACCGAGCAGCCGGTCTGCAGGACATCAATCCCGGCTGGAACTAGTGCAACATGCCCGCTGATCGTCAGCTACACTCGGTGTCGTTTATTCCACTTGTGGTGGGAATTACGCGGACTGAGACTCCCGGTGGATCTGAAGCAGCTGCCTGATCATTTCTTCTTCTTCTATTTCAATCTGTCCACCCTGCTGATGTCAAGTCGGAAGGTTCCTAAAGACGATCTGGATATGCACCATGTCTTTAACTAAGGACGGACTTTTACTGCTTTAAGAAAAAGAAAATGTGCAACAAAACAGACTTCATCCATAATGACTGTTTTTCATTAAAAGCAGCATTGCCGTGTTGTTGCATGTTTAACTTCATTTATAAAGTCTCGCTTTGAAGATAAGTAATCACGGTGTTGCTTCTCTTCACTTCTGGGGGGATTTCGGAGACTCTTGAGGACTGGGACTGGGACACTCCACATCCGGAGCAGATTGTGTGTTTTTGAAGAACATGCTGCGGTGGAGGGGAAGCACAAACCTCTGCTGCGTGTACCCTCCTGTGTTCTGTGTCTACTTTCATCAGTCCTAAATATTTGGACGCTTCAAGGCCCTCCACAATTTGCATGTTAACATATTCAATGGCTGATCACCACTTCCATTGAATTCTGAGTGGGTTAGTCAACTTTGTAACACCTATGATGTTCCCGGTCAAACATGAACACCATATGAAATGAATACGTAACCCTGGTTGATGATCTTCCATCAGACGGTACACACCCACAGATCCACAACATGTTCATTTACATTTCCAGTGTCTATCCTTTGTATATTCACTGCAGTTATTCCTGTAAACCAGTAGTCTGAGACATTTTTTACAGCTTATTAAATATAATTTGGTGATGATTACTAGAGTTTGTGTTAATGTAATCAGTTAAAACAGACCGGTGACATTTGACCGAGAACACCAAAGAAAAGGGGTGAAGCGTACTGTATACGACAGGACGGTTGAAGAGCCTCCCCCGCTGTGGATTTGTAACAGCTGGCACCTGGAGATGCCACCTGTCTCTGGGATGGATGCGTTTCAGTGAGGAGGCTCCAGGATATTCACAGTTTGGACTTTTTGGACAGAGTTTCTCCCTCATGCAGCTCCTCCGGCTGGCCTGGGCTCTGACTGCCGCCGCGGCCTGCTTCCTGGTCCTCCTGATCCTCCACAACCACATCCTCAGAGAAGGTACGCCTGTGTGTGTGTGTGTGTGTGTGTGTGTGTGTGTGTGTGTGTGTGTGTGTGTGTGTGTGTGAGTGTGTGTGTGTGTGTGTGAGCACTGCAAACTTTAGTTCATAAATGTAATAATCATCAACTGTTTTGAGGTGTTTTTCTCTAGTTTGAGCGTCTGTATAATACACTGCTTTCTCCGTTGTACATATCATTGTAATAAAAACATCTATCTCATTCAATCACTGGCCCTCCAGTACAAGTGGTCTAGAACCTCCATTGCCTTAAATGTGACACAAAGTTTGACCTTACACACACACACACACGCACGCATACACACATACACGCACGCGCACACACGCGCACACACCCACACACACACGAAAAAACGTACACGCGTTGACTTTAATTAAATGCACTATGTCAAAAGATTACCCGTATGAGGTTAACTGAAAGCAATAATATTACGTTTTAAATTAAAAATATTAGGTTTAACTCGATATTATTATAATATATTAACCAAATACAGTTATGTGACATTTGATGACATAATACTTCAATTTAAGTCAACGCTTTTGGATTTTTTTCTGTGTGTGTGTGTGTGTGTGATTACGTGTACAACGGAGAAAAAGCAGTGTAATATACAGAGGCTCAAACTAGAGAATAGAAACCTTAAACGGTTGATGATTAATCCATTTATCATCTAAACGGTGTGAACGAATGAATGCATGCTGTAGGAGCCAACATGCTAAGTTAACCTGTCCTTATTGCTTCCTTATTCTCATCATTTGTTAACACCACGCACATTGGTGATTGATCACTTCTGGTAATTGTCACATGGGTGTGGTTAATGGCATGTAGGTAGGATGACAATGGGCGTGAGCTTAGCTGTGGGATCTTTTGTTGACTCTACGGTTCTGCTTGGTTATTGTCTGTTCATCTGTTTTATTTAAAATCCTTAACTTCAGTACAAAGTTTATTATAAAGACACGTCACAGAGATGAGCAAAGTTTAACCTCTGACCGGCTGCAGTCATTGGGAACAAAGCCGCCACACATGCCTTACAGTTTCCTTGCCATACTGTCTACCTATCAGTGGCGGACTGGCCATCGGTACTGAAGTGGGCCGGTCGGACGATGTGGGCCGCCCCCGTCGACAATTTATTGCCGGTATTTACTAGCGGTACCGAAGTGGGCCGGTCGAGAGTCCCGGGCTGATTTTTGTCCCAGTCCGCCCCTGATACCTATATATATATATCACATGTTATACTGCCGCTCTCCATCCCCCTGAAACCCCCCCTCTACACCTGCACACCTGCTCACTCTCTCTCCGTCGACTCACTCCCTCTCAGCAGACTGTCGGCCATCTGTTCAGCCGCTTTGACTTGTAGCTTCTCGCCCACCAGACTGTTTACCCTCCGCCTGACCCTGTTTATTTCGCCCGCATGCTGGAGGACATATTCAGATGTTTTACTGCATTTAAATGACTAATACGCCACTTAGGACAAGTCCTGGATCCAAAACCAATCCAAGTTAAAGTGAGTGTTATCAACCAAATGTACTTTTCTATTATGTCTGATTTTTCTTGATTTATAATAAATTGATGTTGTGTGTTATGGCATGGACGTTTTAACTAATAATAATAATAATAATAATAATACTACATGATACTTGTATAGCGCTTTTCTAGAAACTCAAAGACACTTACAAAAAACAACAACAAAAAGAGATAAACAAAAAGAGATAGGGGGGGGTGGTCAGTGGTTGAATGCAGTGTTGAACAGGTGGGTTTTGAGTGATGTTTTGAATGCTGTGAGGGAGGAAGAATCTCTGATGGATTGGGGTAGTGAGTTCCAGAGGGTGGGTGCAGCAACGGAGAAGGCTCTGCCGCTCTACTGTTGGGTAGGTCATATATACGACAGCAATGCATCTTATTCTTGAAGATCATCATATGTTTGTTTTTCTAAATGTTTGGCTAAACTTTCGGGAAATGTTCAGCCATTGTTCTACGAACAGTTTTCACACCCATTTTTTCACAAAGCTATCTGAACATTTTTGGACCAGTTTTCAGACTTTCTACATTTATTGTTCCAGAGTTTTCACACATTTCTCAATTGTTGTTTACACTTGTGCTTCTATTGGCTAGCCCTCCAACACATTGTACGGGATAAGGGGCGGGACATTTCTAAGCGGTTGCCCAATCACAACAAAGCCGGCCAGCTAACCAATCAGAGCAGACTTGGCTCTGGTTTCAGACAAAGGGTGAAAAGAGGTGCTGCAGCACAGACAGTATGAGACAAATAAAGCGCTTTTTGAACATTAAAGCATGGAGACATGTAGAGACACTACATACTGATATACACCTGAACATCAGCAGGAGAGGACTCTTTAAAGTAGAGACACTACATGCTGATATACACCTGAACATCAGCAGGAGAGGAGTCTTTAAAGTAGAGACACTACATACTAATATACACCTGAATATCAGCAGGAGAGGACTCTTTAAAGTAGAGACACTACATACTGATATACACCTGAACATCAGCAGGAGATGACTCTTTAAAGTAGAGACACTACATACTGATATACACCTGAACATCAGCAGGAGAGGACTCTTTAAAGTAGAGACACTACATACTGATATACACCTGAACATCAGCAGGAGATTACTCTTTAAAGTAGAGACACTACATACTGATATACACCTGAACATCAGCAGGAGAGGACTCTTTAAAGTAGAGACACTACATACTGATATACACCTGAACATCAGCAGGAGAGGACTCTTTAAAGTAGAGACACTACATACTAATATACACCTGAATATCAGCAGGAGAGGACTCTTTAAAGTAGAGACACTACATACTGATATACACCTGAACATCAGCAGGAGATGACTCTTTAAAGTAGAGACACTACATACTGATATACACCTGAACATCAGCAGGAGAGGACTCTTTAAAGTAGAGACACTACATACTGATATACACCTGAACATCAGCAGGAGATTACTCTTTAAAGTAGAGACACTACATACTGATATACACCTGAACATCAGCAGGAGAGGACTCTTTAAAGTAGAGACACTATATACTGATATACACCTGAACATCAGCAGGAGATGACTCTTTAAAGTAGAGACACTACATACTGATATACACCTGAACATCAGCAGGAGAGGACTCTTTAAAGTAGAGACACTACATACTGATATACACCTGAACATCAGCAGGAGAGGACTCTTTAAAGTAGAGACACTACATACTGATATACACCTGAACATCAGCGGGAGAGGACTCTTTAAAGTAGAGACACTACATACTGATATACACCTGAACATCAGCGGGAGAGGACTCTTTAAAGTAGAGACACTATATACTGATATACACTTGAACATCAGCAGGAGATGACTCTTTAAAGTAGAGACACTACATACTGATATACACCTGAACATCAGCAGGAGAGGACTCTTTAAAGTAGAGACACTACATACTGATATACACCTGAACATCAGCAGGAGAGGACTCTTTAAAGTAGAGGCACTTCATACTGATATACACCTGCACATCAGCAGGAGAGGACTCTTTAAAGTAGAGACACTACATACTGATATACACCTGAACATCAGCAGGAGAGGACTCTTTAAAGTAGAGACACTACATACTGATATACACCTGAACATCAGCAAGAGAGGACTCTTTAAAGTAGAGACACTACATACTGATATACACCTGACTATCAACAGGAGAGGACTCTTTCAAGTAGAGACACTACATACTGATATACACCTGAACATCAGCAGGAGAGGACTCTTTAAAGTAGAGACACTATATACTGATATACACCTGAACATCAGCGGGAGAGGACTCTTTAAAGTAGAGACACTATATACTGATATACACTTGAACATCAGCAGGAGATGACTCTTTACAGTAGAGACACTACATACTGATATACACCTGAACATCAGCAGGAGAGGACTCTTTAAAGTAGAGACACTACATACTGATATACACCTGAACATCAGCAGGAGAGGACTCTTTAAAGTAGAGGCACTTCATACTGATATACACCTGCACATCAGCGGGAGAGGACTCTTTAAAGTAGAGACACTATATACTGATATACACTTGAACATCAGCAGGAGATGACTCTTTAAAGTAGAGACACTACATACTGATATACACCTGAACATCAGCAGGAGAGGACTCTTTAAAGTAGAGACACTACATACTGATATACACCTGAACATCAGCAGGAGAGGACTCTTTAAAGTAGAGGCACTTCATACTGATATACACCTGCACATCAGCAGGAGAGGACTCTTTAAAGTAGAGACACTACATACTGATATACACCTGAACATCAGCAGGAGAGGACTCTTTAAAGTAGAGACACTACATACTGATATACACCTGAACATCAGCAAGAGAGGACTCTTTAAAGTAGAGACACTACATACTGATATACACCTGACTATCAACAGGAGAGGACTCTTTCAAGTAGAGACACTACATACTGATATACACCTGAACATCAGCAGGAGAGGACTCTTTAAAGTAGAGACACTATATACTGATATACACCTGAACATCAGCGGGAGAGGACTCTTTAAAGTAGAGACACTATATACTGATATACACTTGAACATCAGCAGGAGATGACTCTTTAAAGTAGAGACACTACATACTGATATACACCTGAACATCAGCAGGAGAGGACTCTTTAAAGTAGAGACACTACATACTGATATACACCTGAACATCAGCAGGAGAGGACTCTTTAAAGTAGAGGCACTTCATACTGATATACACCTGCACATCAGCAGGAGAGGACTCTTTAAAGTAGAGACACTACATACTGATATGCACCTGAACATCAGCAGGAGAGGACTCTTTAAAGTAGAGACACTACATACTGATATACACCTGAACATCAGCAGGAGAGGACTCTTTAAAGTAGAGACACTACATACTGATATACACCTGAACATCATCAGGAGAGGCCTCTTTAAAGTAGAGATACTACATACTGATATACACCTGAACATCAGTAGGAGAGGACTCTTTAAAGTAGAGACACCACATACTGATATACACCTGAACATCAGCAGGAGAGGACTCTTTAAAGTAGAGACACTACATACTAATATACACCTGAACATCAGCAGGAGAGGACTCTTTAAAGTAGAGACACTACATGCTGATATACACCTGGACATCAGCAGGAGAGGACTCTTTAAAGTAGAGACACTACATACTAATATACACCTGAACATCAGCAGGAGAGGACTCTTTAAAGTAGAGACACTACATACTGATATACACCTGCACATCAGCAGGAGAGGACTCTTTAAAGTAGATACACTACATACTGATATACACCTGAACATCAGCAGGAGAGGACTCTTTAAAGTAGAGACACTACATACTGATATACACCTGAACATCAGCAGGAGAGGACTCTTTAAAGTTGAGACACTACATACTGATATACACCTGAACATCAGCAGGAGAGGACTCTTTAAAGTAGAGACACTACATACTGATATATACACCTGAACATCAGCAGGAGAGGACTCTTTAAAGTAGAGACACTACATACTGATATACACCTGAACATCAGCAGGAGAGGACTCTTTAAAGTAGAGACACTACATACTGATATACACCTGAACATCAGCAGGAGAGGACTCTTTAAAGTTGAGACACTACATACTGATATACACCTGAACATCAGCAGGAGAGGACTCTTTAAAGTAGAGACACTACATACTGATATACACCTGAACATCAGCAGAAGAGGACTCTTTAAAGTAGAGACACTATATACTGATATAGCCTACACCTGAACATCAGCAGGAGAGGACTCTTTAAAGTAGAGACACTACATACTGATATACACCTGCACATCAGCAGGAGAGGACTCTTTAAAGTAGATACACTACATACTGATATACACCTGAACATCAGCAGGAGAGGACTCTTTAAAGTAGAGACACTACATACTGATATACACCTGAACATCAGCAGGAGAGGACTCTTTAAAGTAGAGACACTACATACTGATATATACACCTGAACATCAGCAGGAGAGGACTCTTTAAAGTAGAGACACTACATACTGATATACACCTGAACATCAGCAGGAGAGGACTCTTTAAAGTAGAGACACTACATACTGATATACACCTGAACATCAGCAGGAGAGGACTCTTTAAAGTAGAGACACTACATACTGATATACACCTGAACATCAGCAGAAGAGGACTCTTTAAAGTAGAGACACTATATACTGATATAGCCTACACCTGAACATCAGCAGGAGAGGACTCTTTAAAGTAGAGACACTACATACTGATATACACCTGAACATCAGCAGGAGATTTTTTAAAAATACAGATTTCAGTATGTTGAGTCTCTGAGCCATTTCTTTTCCTCACAGACGGGAAAAAAAGCGTTTCAGGCAGAGGGGGGAGGGAACACTAACACCTATAGAACTACCTCACCACCTTCAAAAAACTCACCTCTTCAATCTGGCTTTTAATGTGTGATTGTTTTTGTATTATTTGACTTTAACTTTAACTATATATTTATTTGTTGTTCCTTTCTTTTCTTTTCTTTTCACTATATCTGTAAAGCGTCTTTGAGCACCTGTAAAAGCGCTAACAAAATACATCTATTAGTATTATTACATTACAGATTACATTACATTACATTACATTTAGCTGACGCTTTTATCCAAAGCGACTTACAATAAGTGCGTTCGACCAACAAAATACAAACTTGAAGAAAACAGAATCATATAAGTACATCAGGTTTCATAGAGCAAAAACATTTCAAGTGCTACTCAACTGGCTTTAGATAAACCAGCCCTTTATTAGTATATATTATTATTAGAACTACAGGGAAGGGAAGACAAAAGCAGAATACGGCCTCCTTAGAAAATACTTATTGTTTCTAGACCAGCAGCAGTCCTTATTACGAGCCTAAAGTAACTACAAAAAGACAATCATTATATTTTCTTTTCTTTGGCTCGCTGTGCGGTTTCTAAACAGCCTCATTAACCGCCATCAGCCGATCAGCAAACAGTCGTGGAAACCAATCCCAGCCTCATCATTATTCCTCCGCCTCCTCTCAGGACGCGGTGACTCCCGCGCTGTGATTATTGTTCTCATTTTCAATTTGCAGCGGATTTAAGAAAGATGAAAGCTCATATCGACTCGATGTCAGCATGTCCTCCTCTCGCTCGTGTTCAGGAATAGATTACATGTCAGCTGTGATTGAGAAGACAGAAGTCCGAGCAGAGAAAGCAACGAGCGGTGATTTAATGATCGTGTCTGCTGTAAGGTGATGTGTGCAGACCTTATGATTCATCTGTGAGACCAATCACAGTCGGACAACGACGATAGTTTGAGTTGAATCTCCGCAGGCAGGAAGTCATTACAGCAAGACTGCTGCTGCGAAAACAATATCAAGTAATGCAAGCTATAAACACAGATTACATAACACATTATCTTTGTCTCACGGTTTTTTTCGAGATGGAGGAAAATGTTGTACTTATTCCCCAAAACATTTATTTATGAAGGAAAATTAAAGATCCTTTGAAGGTTTATTTATGTATTTTTTGTTGTTGTCTTTATTAGGATCCCCATTAGCACTAGCATGAGCATTGGCTATTCTTCCTGGGGTCCTCACACACTCAAAACATACATACAACAAAATTAAAACAAAACAAAACAGCTCATAATTTCATGCAATTTACAGAGAAATGAAGTGGAAACTAAAATGGTCATCCAGTTATCGCCATCCTAAGGCCAAACAAAAGTAAATACAAATAAGTGTACATAATAATATATGCATACATAGCCACAGGCACAGTTCAAATGTACTTTGTAATACTTAAATATGATTTTAGCAACCTTTTGAAATGTACTTGAGAATGTTCCTGAATGATGTGGACGGATAAAGAGTTCCAGCGGACCATGGCTCTGTAACTGTTTTCTGTCCCATATTTGATCTAGATGTGGGTAATACAAACCTTCCTTCTATTGTATGTCGTGTTTGATAGTTATGTTGAGCATATTGCACAGGACTCCCTGGAAGAAGAGATCTTGTATCTCAATGGGACATTCCTGGATAAATAAAGGATACAAAAAAAATAATAATAATTGCGCTATAAACCTTTGTGATAATATATCTGGTGAGTGAGTCACTCGTTTATTTTATTGATATTTATTATTAATATTATGCTGTTTGAGGGAAACATGATTCGATGCTTTTAGGTATCTGGAGATGATTTGAAAATACTTTTTTTTAAACAGTTTTACAAAAAATATGTGTTTACAAAGAAACAAAACAGGATTTACGAAAACAAATAAACTCTTACTTGTTGTAATCATAAGCCCACAACACTTTAAGATCTTGAACATTAGACCTAAACATCCCTGGGTAACTCGAAAGAATAATCTTATTTCTACTGAAAATGTTTGCTATTTATCTTTAAATCCACTTAGTGTTGTCTATTTTTCTCTTTACTTTCAGCTGCATGTTACAGTCCTCATAGAATAATTGAGTTGTCAATTCTGTACCCATGGAGAGCTTTAGTTACCCGTGAAAAAACAAAACCATGCCTTTCTAGTATTGCTCACAAATAAAGGAAAGACTATTAGAAACACTTAACCCTTAGATAAATAAGTGAGTCTTTTTGGACCCGGTGAGGTGGTTTTCTTGTAGTATCTTTGTAATTACATTTTTTTATCATTTCATACTCCAGCTATTCCTCAAAAAACATGTTTTGGATATCGTGCCATTCACATTTTAAATTTACATTTTAAGAAATTGTAGTTTTTGTATTTCTACCCCAAGCTTCCACAAGTGGGTCAAAAATGACCCGCATGCATTTCCTATGGGATCCTTTGGGAACCTTTGATTCGTATCACCTGTTGCTGTCAGGAATACATTCACTGTAGGACACACAGACTACATCACAAGTGACACCGCTCAGGAAGATTATTTTAAACAGCAAGATCTGATACCTGTCAGTATCATAATAATAATGATAATAATAATAATAATAATAATAATACATTATATTTTTATAGGGCTTTTCAAGGACTCAACATCGCTTCCCAATATAAGGGAAGGTTGGGGGGGGGGGGTATAGGACTATCAAACTTGATCAACCGGCATGGATTGATGGGGGGGGGGGCTATGAGTAGACAAGAGGAGAAGAGATGAGTTTTGAAAAGGGACTGGAATACTGTGAGGGTCTCAGAATAGCGGAGATCTTTGTTCAAAACGTTTTCTTTCAAAATGTAAAAAAAAATTCAAAAATTCTAAATTGTGAAAAATTAAATATTTCTAGTGTGAACCAAAATATAATACTAAATATTATAAAAGTGATTTTTCTTAACCAAAATGACAAAAATGGCATAAAAACACATATTATTCTAATACGAGTCCTTTTAGACCCACTTGTGGAAGAGAGTAGGGTCCGGGCACCCTAAGGCCATCTCAGGGTTAAAAGAAGAAAACGATGGATGTGCAAGAGAGTAAATATTGTGCAAATCATAATAATGTTATGTTTAAATACATTTAAATGATTGTTTTGATGTATTTGCCTTTTCCAAGGTTTTTCTTTTACCTTGGAGGAAGGTGTTTTTAAGGTACGACACATTCATGTCCTCACAACCTTCAATACGATCATAAAATATTCACGACTGCTCAAAACATCACATTTATTTTTATTACACCACTTTACTTTTTAAGGGATTTGGCGGCACATTAGCTTAAATGTCACTCTGGTGTTAAACTGGACATGAATACAGAAACACAGCGATCAATGAGAGCTCAACATGATATATGACATTAGCGTCGCAATTATTACACGTACCTCACAAGTGCACGTATCGTTTTCAGGGTTATTTCACAGCATACACCCCTGAGATTATTTTGTTTAGTTCTTTATTATTTTCAAAAAAAAAAAAATATATTTTTTTTAAATATCTTTGATTTAGATTTTATTTATTTTAATTTGTTGTATTTAATAAATATATATATATATATATAAAAAAAAAATACAAATAGGTAACATGATGCAATACATTAAAGTGCCAGACAATGCCTCCACTTTTATTAATTAGCATCCAACAAACCCTCCTAAACCACAGAGCTGATATCCATCATATATCTCAACCTGTCCTCCCTGCTGAGGTTTTGTGTGTGTGTGTGTGTGTGTGTGTGTGTGTGTGTGTTGGCGTTCAAAACGTTGACCTCAGTGTCAGATATGATTATGCTCAGAGGATGAAGTTTAAAGTCTCCTAGATATTAAGCTCCAACACCTTTCACTGTGACCCTTTAAAAATAAAAAATACATAAAGTGCTGCGTGCAAAAAGTGTCTGTGTTCATGCGGAGATGAGGAGGAAGAGGAGGAAGAGGAGGAGGAGGAGGAGGAGGAGGAGGAGGAGGTGATAACCATCATCAGCTTTTAGCAGAGTTGAGGTTCATTAGCGCCCATTTAGCCTCGAGGCTCACAGGAGGAGAGCACAGCCGACAGGAAGCAGAAGTGGTGCTAATGCAAACTGTCAGCATTCATTATGAGCTTCATCTGAACTGCACACGGAGATCTGAACACTGTTTGAAAAGCAGTGGCGGAGGAAGAATTCAGATGGTTTGAAACGGTTCTATTAGGATTGTAGTTTTCCCATTCCTGTAGTCGCGTGTCACGGCCCGTCCACACAGCGGCGTGCGTTGAAGCTTCCAACGCTTCTGCCCGTTCACTTTGAATGGGGTGACGTCACCTTTAGCCGAACTGCATTTTGGGAAGCGACGTGGAGCGTTGCTGGCTTCAAAAGTTCAGCAATGTTCAACTTTTGACGCCTCGGCAGAAGCGTCAGCCAATGAAATCCCGTTTATGCAAATCTGCCAGTACAAGCGCTAGCCAATCAAACCGTGTGTATGCTGGGAGAGACTACGCAGGTCATTTCCTCATATTCCAAAAAATGGAGCGGTAGTGAATCACCCGGTGCTGTTTGATCAGTCTCTGTTCCTCTACCGGGATACAAACCGGAGGAGCCAGGCATGGAGGGAGGAGGCAGAGACAGGGGGTAAAACTGGTAGGTTTTCGCCTGTTTGGGGATTTTATATCCAGTTTACTTCGTTTTAACATTGCTTTTGCTTTGTATGTCGGGGGCGGGAGATTCATGTGATTGGTTGTTGGTCGCGTTGCTCGCAAAAAATCCCCAAGCTTCAGACACGCCCACCGCCAAGCGTCAACGCACGCCGCTGTGTAGACGGGCCGTTACAAAGGTTTGTGTGCATGGAAATGGTCCTTTTTGAACCTTCAGGCATGGAGACATGTCACAGTAGAGACACTACTTACTAATATGAATATGTCCTCTTTAACTTAAGGAGATGTAGGAAAAATAAAGTTTGCAGGTTGTCTTACAAAAAATAGTAGGCATACTCTAAGAAGTTGTTTGTTTCCCATTTGGTTAAAACATATGCTTCAATCTGCTGATCAATGGGACTCTGCCCTTGCAGGTCGTAGTGTTTCCTGAGAGTCTCCACATCTTTAAGTTGTTTTTGCGAGAAACTAAATGACCTCCTGTTGGAATTGAATATGATGTTGTTGTTTTTCACGCTCTGACTCAACTGATCCTTCCATAATGCAACATGCCAGATACTTAAGACATAAACAAAGTTGTATTAAATAGTGCAACGCCAATGGTGCACGCAAGATGCAGGAATAAGTGAACTATATACATGTAAAGACAATTAAAATGAAACTGACTGTCAAATTGAATACTGCAAAGTGAACTCTAACACTATTGTAATAATACATTAAAAAAGTGTTACGGAAAGACCCAGCTTTCCTGACTGAGCGCCTGGTCCTTTTTGAAAGAGGGGAGGGGGGGTGCATGTCTCTATTGATGAACGTTCATCAGCATGCAGGGGGGCCTCGTCCGTCACTGCGACCGAGTTCAGCTTCTGATTCACCCGACGTTCATCCAGAAGAGAAGAGATTCGTATTATCGTTTATACGGCCAGACTTCAAAGTATGGCCAGGGTTAGGGGTAAAGTAAATACAAAATAAATAATGATCTTAGTCAACGAACACTGATGTGGATTTGACAACAAATGTTGAACCATCATGTGAAAGCACCACTTTAAATACGTTGTGCTCAGTGGTGTCCTTCTATAGGAGACAAGCATTACAACAATGACTAATCAACTTAGGATTTCTACACAACAACCAAAAAGAGAGGGATTTTAACATCTTTCCATCGATTAACGTTATGTTTCGATAAAGATTTCTGAAATAGAGTGATATTTTTTAGTCCAAAATCATTCTTATTTTAGCTAACTTTGCAGCATGGTTTAATTAGTGGCAGTCTGTTGGTCTGCTGGCCCACCACTTCCACGTGAAAAGGCTACACATGTAGGGTTGTGTCGTTTGCATGACTCAATTTGCATTATTCGATATATACATGTTACATAACACATCATTGATTTGATTCTATTATCAATATGTGCTTTTTTTGTGTGTATAAGCGCTTTTACATGGACACAATGCAGTATACTATGAGTACCTGGATGGTACAAAACGATTAGTGTACATCCCCTGTCAATGATGTCCAGTTCTTGAGAATGGTAGCAGTGGTTGAAGTCAATTTTAATACAATTGTCAAGAAAGTAAACAACCCGACAGATATTTTCTGCGGGGGACAAATTAGGTTTTTAATAAATGCATTTCAAATCTGCCATTAAAAGAAGAAGAGTGGGTCAGAAGCAAGTTCTATAGAGACACTACTTTACTACCACTGTTGCGTACAGTGTACTTATGCATGTGTTTGAAGTATCCACAATTATAACATTTACAAGAAGCCTACGAACCAATCAGATGGAAGGATTCTGTTTCCGTGGTAACTGTGGTATAATTTCAGCAAAAGTGAGCGAGTGAGACTGACTGACATGAAACAATCAGCCGAGAGTTCAGACGTTCGGCAGCCGTCACTCTGAACCCAGGCGTGTTGGAGGTTTCTTCCTCTTTCATTCTGAAACTTTTATCACAGGAGAGTTGGAGTCTTTAATGGTCATGTCTCAGCTGGTTGAGACTGGAATCTGTTCATTCATTTACCCAAGCTCACAAAGAAAATGCAACACTGTGAACCGAACCTAATTCTGTCTTTTCAGAAGTAGTAGAAGAAGAAATTACCCGAACCTCTGAATCTGTCAATCTTTCAAACAGTAGCAGTTTGTCAGCTGTGGCACTAATGAGCGAAATAACTAGAAGCCTTTGCCTCATGCAGGAAAACAGCATGAAAACAATACTTTTCAAACACCTGGGAAGATGTTCTTTCTTTTATTTTGGCAGGAATGAAATCTAAGTTCTCAGAAAGATGAGTCAGCGCTTCAGTTGACAATAAAGTCTGAAAGCAGAACTCTTTATGGTATTATTTTCTCTGATCTAGTCAGAATTAATCACCATTTGTAGCAACTTGTTAGCTCTGAAACGGAGGCAGTTAAGTTCAGAGCAAGAGACCAGAAAATAAATGCAAAGAAAACATTGCAACATTTTTGTATCTACAGAAGTTGGCTTAACGAGGGACAAAGGGTCTTTATCATGTTGTTGTTACCTGTTGTGTTGTGTTGTTGGGTCGTCACTGCAAAATATATCAATACACACTGGGTCCTGCTTACGCTGTTGGGGTTTCTTTTGAATAAATGACCAGCTACCTGCCAATTATCCTGCTTATGTCGAGGCAACTTACTAAATAACTAAGTAATTTCACACAAAAAATGTATTTAAACATATTTTATTAACTCAACTTAAAATTACAGCAACTCTGGTTGCGGTTTTCTGTGACTGTCCAAGTCTGTTCACATTTCCTTTTCCATTAACCAGTCTTTAAACACTGCCAGAGCCCATGCTGTGTTCCTGTTATTATTTACTTCCTGTCTGTCTTCTTCAGCTTTTTTACTGGGGACAGTTCTCCATAATGAATCCAAAGTATAGTGGTTCTCCACAAATATAAAAATGAATATTCAAAAAGTATTACATTGTGGTAAATGTTCAATTGAAAAAAATGTACCGGATGTCTTTCTGCGGATTGATTCAGCTGCACATGGTACTGAATTCAGAGCGTCCTTAGCAACATTCTGATATACAGATAAAACCAGTGGTGAACCGTCAGAGAATAGCCTTGAACACTGAGATAAAACTACATTAATTATATAAAAAATGTAAATAAATGGAATAAATGAGTATCGTATCTGTGTTTTCTGTAATATTACAGTGTTATGTTGATTTGTTTGTGTTTCTCGGTCCATGCATTACGTATTGGAATGGTTTTGTCACTATATCAGATATTTTTTGGGTCCCTGGGTAGAATATCCTTCAACCAAGGTATTCTATATCCTTGATATAATGCCCTGGCCCTTACACTGAATGAGAGCGTACGTTTGGATTGACAGTTTGATCAGTGGCGGCGCCAGATATTTTCTCTAGGGGGTGCTGTGGGGTAGCTTGACGTTTCATAGAGGGTGCTCAAACATTAAGGGTTCCCCATTAATGCACCAGCGCTACAGTTGAATTTTCTACTGCAACACTCCCTACACGCACACACAGTGTACCCGCGACTGTTACAATGAAGGCTCGATAATCAGCTCACGGCATATAGGTGTAAGCAGGGGTAAAGTGCTATTTTTACAAGTGTGGAGTGGACCTCACCTCCTCTAGGAGGGTCCTCACCTCCTCTAGGGGGGTCCGGGGACATGCTCCCCCGGGAAGATTTATTTTTAAATATTGAAGCCAAAAGCATCAATCTGGTGCACTTTGAGAGCAACATTAAGAGATCTATGGATACATCTCTCAACACCCATATGAAACAGAACTGTAAACAGATTTTCTATTTCTTTATGGACATTTTACAAATCACTCCCCTTTTAAAACGAACCGTTTGAGACCCACTGAAAGAACTAGACTATCTGAGAGTATTTTACTTCACCTGAGCTGAGGTTATCTGAGACTCTCAGTCTGACAGGAGAGAGTTCTCCCTCCACCTTGATGTTGAAAAAGCTCCTTATATCCGTTAGCTTGGCTAGCTAGCACCAGATCTAGCTAACAGGAAGTCACTCAAGTGTCACAAAGTAATTTAGCCTATGGGTAGGTCAAACATCGAATGGGTGCTGGCCATTGGCCTAATCATATCACCTGTGTTGGCTTTATGTTTTTGGTCAAAAATGTGTTTGTTTCACATTTGCATTGATGTAATCAATACTTTATCTAATTTAATTTAATAAAATAATAATAATAATAATAATGATTTTTGAAAAAAAACAAACACATTTCTTGGGGGTGCTTAGGGGGTGCTTTGGCAATCCTGGGGGGTGCTCCCCCCTGGCGCCGCCCCTGAGTTTGATCAACCAATCATATATTGATTTGTAGCCAATGGGCGTATTCTTTCGGAGTTCCCCTCGGTTCCAAGGTACTCTAGAAGGCCCGGTAGTTCACTGGCTCGAGACAGAGGATCCAGCGTAAGTGCTACGTGGCAATTCATTTGAAGTTTTATTTACGTCGAAATGGCAACAGGTGAAGATGATGTTGTTGTTAGTGCCCTTTTCAAGACGACCATTCAGTAACAAGATGGACATTATAAAAAAAGGCTGTCCAACGCAAAGTGACTGCCTCTGTGACGTCCGCATTTTCGAATCAGGGGGAGGGTGTGTACAGAAGGTCCAGTTGTGATAGACACGGTTCGCTACTGGATAAAACAGACCACGGAATTAGCTAATTGACCAATTCGAATTGAGTATTCCACCCAGCCATTTGTTAACTTGATGTACTTCGGTTCTTCCCTCAGGTCAGCTGTTGGCAGGGACTTGTGAGATCGTCACTCTGGATCGAGACAGCAGCCAGCCGAGGAGGACCATCGCCCGGCAGACGGCTCGCTGCGCCTGCAAGAAAGGACAGATCGCCGGGACGACTCGCGCCAGACCGACCTGCGTCGACCGTAAGACAAAAAGCATGCTAATTTAACAACAACTAAACATCACCTATCAGGCCTATCACGGTCCAACGTACCAGCATTTAACCTTTCATGTTATCTAACTTATTGTTTCCTACCAAAAGCACCGTCGTTTCACGTGTTGAACTTCTTTTTTATGGTTGGATGGTTTTCCATTGGTGGAATCATAGGAAACAGAAAGCAGTCAGGTGTTACATCTGATGTGTTCATGAGTCATTCATGAAACTTCTCCATTTGCGTCCCTCCATTACAAACTGTCTTTCCTGTTTCGCTGTATATTTCCTGTTATGTAATGAAACTAATCATTCCTATATCAGTTGAATATACCTGCGTTCACCCTACGTCTGTAACTCATTGCGTTGCATTGGACTGCATTGTCTTATTTCACAGTTTGGGGGCTTGTAGACAATCCAAATACCCAAATGTATGTGCAAAAGCACAAAAAAAGTATAATGTATCCCCTTTAACAAGTACTTATTCTTCTGTTTCTTATCCTTGATCATTATTCACTGCAACCAGTCCGTAGATGTACGTGTTTCACAGCTTGTGGCTAAACTTGCACTTTATGTAGGAAACAAACACAGATAACTGCATCCTCCCTTCGTAAATCCTCCACATCGTTTCATCTGGACCGCAGGGTTCAAAAGGTCAAAGCCCAGATTGGAACAGCCCGGTGTTGCATATCATTTCATCACCGGCTGCCTTTCTGTTTCTCTTTCTGCCATCTGGAGGCGATGAACAGCTGGAGCGACTGCTTCTGCTCTGCAGGCATCTTACAGCCTCTCCTGGAGATTTTCAGAGACTTAACAGTTGTTTATCTGAGTTGAAGAAACTCCTGCTGCTCTCCCCTCCATAAATCTTCTGTTCAATAGAAATGCAGATGCTTTCTCCTTCAGATCTTAGTTTTTCCTCACATCAGCAATGCTTTCCGTCGGGACAATTAGAACTTTAAGAAATGCTCAAGATTCAAACAAGGTGTGTTTTTCGCAAGTTCAGCGAAAATACGAAAGTAAAACGCACTTAGCACATCACTCACAGTAGAAATATGTTATACTTCATCGGATCTGCACAATCAAGATATCATATGAGAGCTGAGATTCCACAGATTCCCATGGTATATCTATCATCACTGTGCAACTCAGGGCAGCGAAGGCAAGCAAAGACAACACACAACTTCACTTTACGGGGCCAAAACGGCAAATAAAATCTTACCTTTGCTGTCTCCTGATCAAAAGTTGTGTTCAATGGCAGTAACATGCATATAAACGCTGCTGAAGGTTAATCCAATGTCTCTGTGTCACTTTGAAATTATTACTGATAATCCATCATAACATGTATTTCACTAAGAGTAGTTTTCATATATAGCTGCTATGAGAGCAACAAGAGTGTATGAGAGCTTCCGGTTTTGGGCATGCTGGCTGTGCATCACTCATTCACCAATGGTAATGTTTAGATGGATTTAGGAACTTCCCCTCGATTGTATTGGCTCTATCGGATAAAAAGAGGTGTCAATCATCAAAATCGACCTATGGGTTCCAGAGATATGGCAAATTCACCCAAATGACCCCAGAGGTGGGTTCTTTTTCTAAACCTCTCTAAAAAGGTCAAATGTTTTGAATCAATCTTGATACAGGGTACTTATTATATGTTATACTTTGAATTCCTAAAGATTTTAGTCTACTATCCCATCATTCAAGGGTGGTGTTCACTGTAAGTAATGTTTTCTTTTTTGGACGGAAACTATAATTTACATTTTTTTACTATATTCAATCTGAATTTACTTTAAAATAAAAAACATCTATATTGATTCTGACTCTTCTACATCCAACTCACAGGTGTAACCTTGCTTTGAGAAAACAGATTATTAAGTTAACCCTTTTAGAAGGGAAGATATGGACCTTTGTTCTGGGAATGTCGTTTTCTAGCCTGAAATCTGAAAAACAGGCTCGGGGGTGAAAAGGTTAAAGCTGGTGTCTTTTGAGCTAAAGTTGTTGTTGGAGCTAAAGTTGTTGTTGGAGCTAAAGTTGTTGTTGGAGCTAAAGTTGTTGTTGGAGCCAAAGAGAAACAGTTCTTATTGTTTGGGGTAAAAGTGTGTGCTGTTGGAGCTAAATACTTAATAGTTTGTGTTATGGATGTTTAAGTTTGTGTCTTTTGAGCTGTCGTTTGTGTTGTTGGAGCTGAAGAGACAACGTTTGAATTGTTGGAGCTAAAGTTGTTGTTGGAGTTAAAGACTTAAAAGTGTGTGTGTTTGGGGCTGAAGTTTGTGTTGTTTGAGGTAAAGACATCAAGTTTGTGTTTTTGGAGATGAAGCCGGGAAAAGTGTGTATTGGTGGTGGCAAAGAGAGAGTTTGCTCTGTCAGTGATCAGAGGTGTGTGAGTCGGCTGCTCGGGGTTATTTCCAGCTGCCTGTTTCTGAGCTCAGAGTCTCATCAGCAGCTTCCTGTTGTCTTTACACCCTGAATCCCTCTGAAATAAACTGGCTTACCGATCAAGAAAATGTAAATGTTTCATTATCTTTCAATGCAATGCAAGGCCAGGCAAGTGTATCTATATATTTTCGTTCATACATTAATAGCATTTGCCATGTATATAAATGTTATGTTCATAAATGTTGTATGTGACGGGACTACGGATGGAAATTAGCTCAAAGCTAAAATCCGGCTAATTTACATTTGAAAGCATTATTTTGTTTAAATGGTCATTAATGTGCACTGTCCCGGTTCAAATAAACTAATAAACTAAATGAAAAATTAGGGCATCGTGCTAAAGACACATTATAATAAATACATCGAATCACATTTCAAAAACAGTCATTAAAAAGCCAAGAGAATAGATGTATAAATGCTAAAATTGAATAAAACAGATACAAATTACAAGAATAAAAGTTAAAGAGGATTGTAAGATATGATTAGTCGTTTTATTTAATAAAAGGAAGCAACAAATAGAAGGGTCTCAATTTAAATTAAGTGAGTTTTCTGGTTGTTTGTCCCAGATATATGGAGTATAATAAATGAACGCAGATTTTACAAGAATATTAATGTACTTTTCACTTTCAGATTTAATAATTTTTTCTTTTAAAATACTGGCTAAATGTTGAGATACTGTACAGAACATGTGTGTTGACCCTTTGAATGCCTGCTCTTCACCCTTCATCGTCGTTAAAGTGTCTTTGAGCACCAGGAAAAGCGTTATAAAAATTAAATGTATTATTATTATTAATCCATTTCAAAGACAAATCATTGTTGCCGTAGAAACACTTGTTTTCTTTTTGTAAACTTTAGTCTCTCTGTAACCTTTGGAGAGCTGGTGTTGGTATTTATGTCAGTTTGTGTTTTCTGTTGCAATCTCAGGTCGCATAAACTCTGAAGCTCCTTTAATGTCTAAGGGAGAAAAACAATGAGGGGGTTTAGAAAAATAATAAATAATAAAGCAGACTTCATTCAACACAAGAGACAGAAAAAAAGCCACGGCAAAAAAAAGAAAAAAACTAAAATGTCTCCAAAACAAGAACATGTTTTTTTTCATAAATCTCATTATGGGAGCTCCTGTTGTCTTCGTCCCCCCCTCACTTTGGTGTTCGCTGTCGAATTTGACCGGTCCTGTTTTAACTGCTATTACATTCACACAAAAACCATTAATCATCACCACATTTCATTTAACTTTCAAACTGTACATATTGTATCAGAGTACTGGAATACATGAAACACTGCAGTACATATACGAAGAACAGACACTGAACATGTATTGTGTGTGCCAGGTATGATCCATGTGGGGGGATGGGCACATAAGAGCGGGAAAACACATCTAGTGTATATGTGTGTGTGTGTGTGTGTGTGTGTGTGTGTGTGTGTGTGTGTGTGTGTGTGTGTGGGTGTGTGTGTGTGTGTGTGTGTGTGTGTGTGTGTGTGTGTGTGGGTCTGTGGAACCGGGAACACCATGGTTACAAAGTTGACTAAATCATCCAACATTCAATGAAAGTGGTGATCAGCCATTTCATATGTTCAAATATCTACTGTGAAGGATGTCATGAAGCCTGAATGCAATCGAATGTAAAACAAAAAAGTTATGTTTGATGAAAGTAGTAAATCGGTCAGATTTGACCCGAACACAACAGGAGGGTTAAGAAAATAAATAACTTTATTTCTTCAGATTGAAGTTATTGTGCAGCTGTACAAAGCGGAACACGTGCACAGATTATTTTTTTTAAATGTTAGGGATTATAATAATTGCATGCCCATTTATAAAAGCAATGCCATGGATTAACATACTGTATTATATACTGAAGTTAAAGTACACAAGTATGAGCAAGATATAATGTATATATACAATATATATGTTTTAATAAAAGCATAACTACCCATATCATAAGCGTTTCTTTAATGTTGTAGTTGGTTGAACAGAAATTATTCTATATACTTTTGAGTTGTTTAATCAATAGCATTGCTTCATATTTTATAATATATGTTTTTTAGGTATTTTGATTTTAGCATAATAGCTCTCAAATAAACACAACGAGTTCAATACGTGTATGTTATAAACACATTTGGACGAGTGTAACTGTTCAACACACTTTTGTACTTTTGTCCTTCTGTCTTTTTGTAATTGCATCTTTTCCTTTTTTAATATATTGTACTCTTTAAAAAATAACTCATTGTAGGTCAGTTGTTTGCAGGTTTGAATGTGTGTGTGTGTGTGTGTGTGTATCTGTATCTGTTAGTTCTGCCTGAATATAATCTCCATGATGCATAAAGGTCTGTTTCACTAACTGACCTTCAAATAAAAAGAAAAAAACCTTTCCAGATTATTCAGGCCGGTCTGTTTGTTTCTCTGTGACCTTTCCGAGAAACAATGGGATTTCTGTCAGCAGTATCTGAGTCACTGCTTGTTGTTGTTGTTGTTGTTGTTGTTGTTGTTGTTGTGCTGCAGAAAGAGCTCCAGCTTGCAGTCAGATCTCATCTGTGCATCGACGTCTCAAAGGTGTGATGCGTGAAGGGAGCACTAAATAAAACCGAAACGTTCTCTTTCAACACATTTAAAATATCTATTAGGTTCGTTGAAAGCAATAATATCAAGTCGAACCGAATATTTTGTATTTCAAGTTAATATTATTGCTGTCAACTAACCTAATAATGTTATGTGAAATATGCCTATGTAGACAATTAATATTATTTAGGACTTCTTTATAACTAAATGTATCTCAGAATGGTGTATCCGATGAATGAGATCTGCGAGAAAACTATTTAAAGGGCTCATGTTCAGGTCCAGTATCATTTCGCACGGTACAAGGGTCTTTGAGCATGTTTCTCTCAGTGATTGGGACCTTATGTTAGATGTTGTTTTTTTCATGTATTGATGTTTGTCCATGTTGATGTTACATGGAGCTGCTGTGATGCAAGTCAAATTTCAGACTTGATCTGAACATTAAAGTATTATCGTATCGTATGTCTCGACTGTGACATTTAATGTTCAAAAAGCTCTTTATTTTTCTCATACTGCCTGTGCTGCAGCACCTCTTTTCACCCTCTGTCTGAAACCAGAGCCCAGTCTGCTCTGATTGGTTAGCTGGCCGCCTCTGTTGTGATCGGTCAACAGCTTAGAGATGTCCCGCCCCTTAGCCTATCACGTACAATGTGTTGGAGCGCTAGCCAATAGAAGCGTGAGTGTTACAGAGTGATGTCATTAGGTTCTGGAAGTAAACAAGGGAGTGCAATGGAGGCGTTTTGGAGAGAAACAGGGATGTTAGCCTTTGCAGACCCTCATGCGCAACAACCTGTATAACAGCTGGATGATAATGTCATAGTCTGCTCTATCAGTAGTTTTCCATGCACCTGTCTCACCTGTTTTCCACACCCACTCGTTAACTCTCTTTCTCTTCTGCACCCATTAGCTTCTGCCAGTATTTAAACCCGCACCTTACACACCTTTCCAGATTGTACTTTGCCTCTTGCTTATCTCTCCCGCGTTCAAGACTAGATTGCCTACCCGGTTCCGACCCTGCCTGTCCCCGACCTGCCTGTCCCTCGACTATCCTGCCTGGCCTGTTGTCCGACCCTGCCTGTATCCACGCTGACCGCCTCGCTTACTCCCTGACCCTCTGCCTGTCCCTGACTCACCTTCTGCCCGCTGTCCTCCGGTGCGTTAAACTGCCCGGTTGGTATTCCTCAGATCCAGTGGAATCTCCAATAAAGTATATTACCAATTCTCCTTGGTTTCTCGAGTGCTGCATTTGGGTTCTCCTTAAGATTGTGACAGATAATTATAATTCTGAGTTTCATAATGATGAGAGAACTTCCTTTCTTTCTTTGATTAATGAATTGCATCTCTGCAGAAAATAATGTAGACCAATCTCTGCAAGACGGGAACAAAGAGCACCGCCATCAAACATAAAAGCAAAGAAAGCTGATTAAAAAGTGGAAATGCTAAGAAAATGAAAACTTAAAAAACTAACCAAGGAGAACAACATTGAAGATGTTCTGACCGTTCTTCAAAAGAGGAATAATGGTTCCCGCGTTGAGACTGTAACGCGGGTTTTCTTGCTCCATCTGTTTGTCCTTTACGTTCCCTCCTCTCGTCCTCGGGGAGCGAGGCAGCTTCCCTCCGCCTGGACGCCGTGTTTGATGAATGAAGTGATTACAAGATGGCCGCCTCTCTTTTGGGGATAAATGAACTGCGCTGAGCGGTGGCGGCGGATGGATCTGCGGCGCGGCCGGTCATTAATCAGAGCGCTGAGGCTGCAGGTGTTCACTGATACCGGAGATAAATCCTCCGATACAAACAGATCCTTAACGGGGGACTTTCTGACCGGTTTCTATCTTCATGGTTGTTCAGTCTTTTTTAGGGATCCTTACAAACACAAATAAGTACTTATAAATCACAAATACATTGATAAAGCTGCACCGTTGACTTTAATTAAATGTATTGTCATCAGATTTCACATAAGTGTATTAGGTTAGTTGAAAAAAAAGTAGATTCAACTTAATATTATCAACTAACCTAATACAGTTAGGTCAAATGTGTTAATACATTTAATTAAAGTCAACATTTCAGTATTTTCAGTGTGTGCTTCTATTAAAAAGTGAGTATCAGCTAATATTCTGATGTTTTTCCTCTAGAGCACATGTGTCAAACTCAAGGCCCGGGGGCCAAATCAGGCCCTTGGTGGATTTAATTTCGGCCCGCAGGATAATTTCTAATTCCTATTAGATCTGGCCCGCCGGTATATTGCATGCACACCTTCACTCCATCCTGAGGGTCTCCTCCGCTCAGAGCCTGAGCCCAAACATTGATGACCTTGCACCCGAGATGAGATGCCAAGTATCTGGCTTGAACTAGAATCACAGAGGTTTGTACCCAAATCTAAAAATATGGGACAGAAAACAGTCCAGAGCCGTGGTCTGCTGGAACTCTTTACCGGTTCACATCATTCAGGAAAATTCTCAAGTACATTTCAAAAGGTTGCTAAAAAAATATTTAAGTATTACAAAGTACATTTGAACTGTGCCTGTGGCTATGTATGCATATATTATTATGTACACTTATTTACTTCTGTTTGGCTTTAGGATGGCGATAACTGGATGACCATTTTAGTTTTCACTTCATTTCACTGTAAATTGCATGAAATTATGAGGTTTTTTTTTTTGTTTTAATTTTGTTGTATGTATGTTTTGAGTGTGTGAGGACCCCAGGAAGAATAGCCAATGCTCATGCTAGTGCTAATGGGGATCCTAATAAAGACATAATAAAGAGCAGCACACTGAGTTAAATGGATGTTTCCTTCTGCACTTTCTCTCTCACGACAGCAGGGCATGTTTGGTTTCTCTTTGAGGGAAATAGTTTTGTTGAAGCTGTTGTTGGCCTGATGGGAAATGTACTCATAAGAAATGACTCTGGAGAAGCTGCAGATAGAGCCATGAGAAATGAATGCAACTGATTATTTAATGTTTCATGTTGTTTTTATAGGCAATCATTTAAGCTTTGTTAGTTCCAGGTTTAATATGTGCAATAAGTTCATTTCAATAAGTTCTGCAATAAACATTGAACCAGTCCGGCCCTCCACTAGCACCCATTGTTTTATTTTGGCCCACTGTGTATTTGGGTTTGACCCCCCAGCTGTAAAGGAATTACAGTTTGGGTTAGGGTTAGAAGAAACATCTGCATAATGCACACACTTGATGTATCATGTAATGGTATCATTCAATCAATTATCAGTGTTGTCTCCAAAAAAATAATGAATGCTTCAAACGTCCATTAATTCAATGTCTCCATAGTGTGGCATGAACACTGTTGACATTTAGATTTGTTTTCCAGTGCAGAACGAAGTGACCCTCCATCTTTATTGAATACATGCTAATAAATACTATTTTTTACAAGTTGTTTGCCGTGTTACATTGAAGAGGCTTGAACGGGGTTTTGTCAGTTCATAGTATATTTAACTAACAGTGTTAACACTAAACTAAAATGTATTCTACTTAATACTTACTAATGAAACTGGTATCAGATGTAAACTGATTCCTGAGAAGACAGAACAAGAAGTTTTACCAAAGTGTAAAGTCAATATTCCAAGAACATGACCTTTGTGTTGTGTGTTACCAATCCTTAACCTAATTTACAGAAATAACCTTTGTATAAAAGGAGCAGTTGAAGTATTTCCTCCGGAGCGTCTGTCTGCCTCCATCAGGATGGAGGTGTGAGCAATGTGAGGATTTAATTAAGTATCATGGCTGAGAGGAGTCGCCGCTGTTCAACGGGAAATTGGTTTGATAATTGGGGGCTAACGGGCTATCACAATCACACACTGCTCCACAGGGGGATCTGATTACCTGGTTATGTATTACAGGCCGCCACACACACACACACACACACACACACACACACACACACACACACACACACACACACACACACACACACACACACACACACACACACACACACACACACACACACACACACTCTCTTTCTTTCTTCATCTTCCCCCGGCGCACAGTAATTTAGCGCCGGGAAGGAGAGCGAGGCTGGAACGAGAGCGATGATTGGGTTAGTAAAGTGAAGACTGGAGAATTGAAAAGAGAGGTCAGACACCAGATCAGTGTGTGTGTGGCGTTACACCAGATCAGTGTGTGTGTGGCGTTACACCAGATCAGTGTGTGTGGCGTTACACCGGTGGCGAGCCGTGACTTTTATTCCTAGGCCCTCTGACCCCCACCCCTTCCCTCGAAGAAAGAAACAGCGTCACAGCGTATACTTCTGTGGAATATCAAAACACCTGTAAAAAACCCAATGTGTGTTCTTTGGAATTGAAACGGATATTGCTTTGTGTTTGTAAAATATATATTTTTAATGTTTTTAAATATTATTTTGTAGAATATCTTAGGCCCTCAGAGACGGCCTATGAGGGCCCTGACGGCTCGCCACTGCGTGTGTGGCGTAACACGAGATCAGTGTGTGTGGCGTAACACAAGTGCCGGAGTGTGTGTCGTGTGTGTTGGAGTTATTCATTGATTTCCAATACATTTATTTTCTTACATTCTGATCTGATACTTGTTTGGACACGTTGCGTTACTTCATGGTACGTCGTGTGGCATGTAACAAGAGTTGTTTTGAGTTGGTGTTATGCATTGCATTAATATTACATAAATATGATACACATATACATGATGACCTCAATTTCATCTCGGGCCACTTCAGCATCATGGTCGCACTCAAAGGGCCGGTTTTATATACATACAAAAAATACATATATAAATATTTAATATATTTAAAAGAATGTATTATATTACATTATTGCCGTCTGCATTGGATTATTATAGGATAGGGTAATAACTTAAGTCTCTTCAGTGAGAATGTCACAAAATGATTTAAAAAGAAGAGCCAAATTCTGGAAAAAAAGTCAAAATAAAATAAGTGACATTTTGAAAAAAAAGTCCGATTCTGAGAAGAAAAGTCAAACTTGAGATGCATTGTGGGACATGTAGTTTATGGGCCACGTGCTTCTGTAAAGTAGCATGTAACCGTATAGTAAACATATTATATTCTTTGCAGGCTCTTGTGGGGCCACATGAAATGAAGTCACCGGCCGGATTTGGCCCCCGGGCCTTGAGTTTGACACCCCTGCTCTAATGCATTATGATCTAGTTTGTTAAGATGCTTCCCAATGTTGTCCTGCCTGTCCCTGTCCGTGCTTTCCGTCCTATTCCTCGTGCTTCGAGGTTAGTGCTTGTTGGTTTTTCTTTGTTCTGTGATTTTCACATGACCCGTCCCCTTTCGTATCCGCTTCAGAATAAAGCTTGTTTTAGGTTTAAACTTTGATTCCAGTTTGTGTCCTTTTTCCTACCAAACCCCCTGTGTTTTGTTACGATGTGTAACCGTGTACTGCGTTGTAATGTATAGCGTTACGTTATGCATTGCAATCTAATAAGTAATAATCTAGTTACGTTGTATTGACAGTCTGATTCCATAAGAACATTCAAAACCCACCTTTTCAAACTGGCATTTCCTCTATAATCTGTACCCTGTGTCCTTTTGTGTCCTTCTGTAGTCCACTTCCTGTTGTTTGTCTCGTCTTACCCCGGCTGATACTTCACTAAATCCACTGTTTTAATTTGTAAGGTAAAATTGTAAATGTAAATTGTAAATCTGTAACCCTGTAAGGTGTCCTTGGGTGTTATGAAAGGCGCCCCCCAAAATAAATGTATTATTATTATTATTATTATTGCCTTGCGATGTATTGCGTTTTATTAAATATTGCATAGTATTGCGTTACAATGTATTGCGTCACCTTGAACTGCATTACGACGTGTTGCCTTAAGCAGGTTTGTATTATCACGCGTTGTGCAAGTATCTAATGCATTACGATGTGATGCTTAGAAGTGCAGTGCTTTCATCCACTGCCTTGCATCATGCTGTGCTACACTGTGTTGTGTTGCAGTCCTGTTATGCTAAAACATACATACATTCTCATATTTAATGACACAAAAAAAGAAAAATCTGACCCTTAGCATAAAGTTAATTATTGTACACGTTTCAGAAAGTCATTAACTTTATCGTTAGATAAGTTTAAATAACCAATCATTTCAACTCTCATTGTGTTTATATCACAATCATTACATACAGTGTCCTTGTTTGGCACACGGGCCAAGCAAGCCATCTCATTAGCATACACTGAGCTACATAATACATGAAAGCATAGATATGATAAATATATACATGATAAGTGTTTGAGAGCTTTGATGTGTTCGTGGTAATCATATGAGAAGACTTCACATGTCCTTAATTACATGCTTTTGTTTCAGGAAATGCTTTTCGGCTTCGTGTTGCTATGGGAGAAGCTCTCTGCATAATCACGCCCCGTTTCCTCCTCTGGGACCGGCGGCCATCTTTAACGAGATGCACACACGGTTAATTGCTGACAGATGTTCGTTCCATATTCTGCTGAATACATTAAGAGTAAAGTCCCTGTATTAGCGTGTGTTATACGTTAGAGTAATAATGTATGAATAACCGATGAAGGTGTTATCAGGTTGCATTATGGGAAGTCTAGGCTCCAGTGTTTTTACATCTTGACTCATAAAAGGAACTGAAGTGAGGATATCTTTGACCCCATGTTTTCTCACATGTTAATACAACTGCTTGTCCTCTTCATCTTCCTACTCTTCATCACCCCCTATTTTTCTCAGTGGGCCAATCAAAGAGCAGCAGTATGCAAATGTGGTTGTGAGAATGTCCTATTTCTTTATAAATAGCGGAGTGTGATGAAGAGGAGGAACAGTAAACAGAATATGTCCTCTGATGTTGGCCTGGGATTAGTTTGGTTCTTTTATTGTGTCTCCATTTCCTTTGGAGATTTGAAGAATGAAAGTCGTACTCTTAAGAAAACAGGTTCAAAATAGAGACAATAAAGTCGGATGTTCCAGAGAAACTTTTAAAATGATGAGAATAAATAATAAGATACGTTTAATAAAAATGAATCTCTGAGAAAAAGGAAATACATTTGAAATGCTATGTTGAAAAAAGTGCTATAGATATTGTCCTAAAAAGTTGTATGTTTACAATAAAAGGTCATAATGTTATGAGAATTAAGTTATAAACATTCTAAATAGTTCTTTAGAGCAGTGTGTCTGGTTAACCAGAAACATATGGAAACATGATCTATTATAAAGACATCATAACAGATCAATGGAGAGAGGAAACATATAGTTGCTAATGGATGAGCTCAGCATTTATCTTAAAATAATACTTGTTTTGAAAATCAATGCGTGAAAACGGGTGGAAATGTTTAATCCCCACAGTTGAAAATGATTCATAAACAAGTTTGTCTTTTGTTTTATGGAATAAAGTAATAAAGAAAGTCAAAATACAAGTGGGAACAGAGCAACGTCATCCTCAGGTGATCAAGAAGTTCTGCACACAGTTAAGAAGTAATCCTATCAATTCTCTTTAACATTATCCAAACATTCCCACCATTAAACCATAACACCCTCCACTCCTTGTCCATTTGGAAATCATCCTTTTAACCATTGTTATTGTTCATTCGTAAATTACTAAAGACACTTTGCTCCTGTGACTAATCCACCTCTGACAACAACAGAAGGCACCGTGCTTAAAGAAGTCAAGGACTTCAAGTACCTGGGCTCATGGGTCAACTCAACCGAGCAAGACCTTAAGGTGAGGAAGGCCCTTGCATGGAGGGCCCTGAACGGCATGACCAGTGTATGGAACTCCAACCTCCCCCGTCCAATCAACCTCAGCTTCTTCTATGCAGCGGTAGAGTCTGTTCTCCTCCAAGGCAGTGAACGCTGGACCCTGAAGCCAACCCTGCAAACGTCTCTATAGACGGATGCTACACCAGAAGGTTGCGAGCAGTACTTAACATCAGCAAGAGTGTGCATGGAACCAACAAGATCCAGTACGAGGGAATACCAAGGGTGAGCGAGAACATTGCAGCCAGCAGAATGAGACTAGCAGGACATCGCCCAAGGCATCGAGAGCTGCCAGCCGGCAAATTGGTGCTGTGGGAACCAACACACGGGCATCGGTCACGAGGACGTCCCGCACACACATACGTGGACGTACTCAAGAATGACGTAGTAGCACAAAGTACCAATGAACTGGCCAGATGTTTGGAGAACCGGGATGACTGGAAGCAACGATGGAGGGCTCGTCTGAGGACGACCTGGAGCAGGGGTGTCAAACTCAAGGCCCGGGGGCCAAATCCGGCCGGTGACTTCATTTAATGTGGCCCCACAAGAGCCTGCAAAGAATATAATATGTTTACTATACGGTTACATGCTACGTTACAGAAGCACGTTGCCAATAAACTACATGTCCCACAATGCATCTCAAGTTTGACTTTTCTTCTCAGAATCGGACTTTTTTTTCAAAATGTCACTTGTTTTATTTTGACTTTTTTTCCAGAATTTGGCTCTTCTTTTTAAATCATTTTGTGACATTCTCACTGAAGAGACTTAAGTTATTACCCTATCCGATAATAATCCAATGCAGACGGCAATAATGTAATATAATACATTATTTTAAATATATTAAATATGTATATATGTATTTGTTGTATGTATATAAAACCGGCCCTTTGAGTGCGACCATGATGCTGATTTGGCCCGAGATGAAATTGAGTTTGACACCCCTGACCTAGAGAGAGAAACACTCTTACATGTCTAATATGTTTAATGTGTAATTGTAAAGCGCTTGAGCACCTGTAAAAGCGCTCTAATGAAAACGCATTATTATTATTAAATTAAATACGTATATTTTCTAATTTATTTTATTGTACAATGCGATATATTTTAATGCGGTATTTTTATGCTGCTGCAACAAAAACATTTTCCAAATTGGAATCAATAAAGTGCTGTCTTATCTTACCTCAACATATGTCTGTGTTTCACACGAAGGGAATGTGCAATGGCAGGACGGAACTGGGTCACATGATAGAGGGTCACTTAACATGGTTTGGCTCTATGGAACCTGATGTATGATTCTGTTTTCTTCAAGTGTGTGTCTTCTTGGTCGAATGCACTTAAGTCGCTTTGGATAAAAGCGTCAGTTAAAGGCAATGTAAGACAGAAACACTGAAACTCACCTGCGTCTCCTCCTCCTCTTCCTCAGTTGGTATCGTGGGGACTCGGCAGTGGTGTGAGATGGCTCCGTGTTTGGACGATGAAGGTTGTGGTCTCCTGGTCAATCAGTCGGGCTGGACCTGCACGCAACCAGGAGGCCGGGTCAAAACCACCACGGTGAGAACTGAACCTGATCCCATGGGACTGAAACACTGAAACAGTACAGATAGAGATTCATTAAATTCATGTTTACTATACATTTAATGTCAGCTACGACTCAAGCTTCGTTTTAAAGTTCACACACTGTTAGAAATATCAAAAAAGGAACATGAGAATACATCTGTAATGTTTATTTTGTGTGCCTGAGGTCCCTGTCTCCTCTGTGTGTATTTAATTTCATCAACATCTCATTTCCACATCAGCTTCTAATGACATAATACATTCTAATGAGGACGCTGCTGGCCCTTATCAAAATCACAGCCTCTGTGTGTGTGTGTGTGTGTGTGTGTGTGTGTGTGCGTGCGTGCGTGTGTGTGTGTGTGTGTGTGCGTGCATGTGTGTGTGTGCGTGCATGTGTGTGTGTGTGTGTGTGTGTGGCCTAGCATTACTATACTTGTGGGGACCTAAATATGTTTACACAGGGACTCGCCTCCCTTATGGGGACAAATTGGAGGTCCCCATGAGGGGAATCATTAATTTTAGGGTGAAGACTTGGTTAGGGTTAGGGTTAGGGTTAGGGTTAGGCATGTGTTGGTTATGGTTAAGGTTAGGATAAGTCTCCAGGAAATGCATGTAAGTCAATGTAATGTCCCCTGAAGTGATGTATACATGGTATGTGTGTGTGTGTGTGTGTGTGTGTGTGTGTGTGTATGTGTGTGTGTGTGTGTGTGTGTGTGTGTGTGTGTGTGTGTGTGTGTGTGTGTGTGTGTGGGTGTTGATTGAATAATTGCTGCCCATGAGCACTCCTCACAGCGGTTGATTAACTGGAGGAGTTTGAGAAGCCTCTTCGTGAAGCGTATATCATCATCGCATCTTGTTGGTTTTTTAAACACAGTATCTGCTTCATTAGAGTCTTTTGAAAACCCTCCATGTGGCTCTGACTCGGTCTAATTATACGTTTACTCTGATTACAACTCACCTGTGAAGTGCACTGTGTTCATCAGTGTTTGAATGTCTGCACACAAGACCAAATGCAAAGTCTCAATCATTTGATTCAATCAGACTTAAAATCAGAAATACATTGGATGACATTGGATTTAATCGCTGCTGCTCCATTTTAAAATACATTTAATAAATGGCATCTATATCATTGCTCTTTATTGCAGCCTTAACAAATATTCAGGTTTTCAGTTTTTATCATTTTACAGCATTGACATCCATATGTACATTTAAAGTGAACGCGGAAGATTAAGATCTATTTTGAAAAAAAAACTCATTCAAGAAAATGTGAAGATAATGCGTAAAATGTCTCTTTCCTATAATCCTTTTTAAAATATAAAATACAACTTTATTTATCCTGAAGGCAAAGCAAGTCTATTTCTATAGCACCTTTCAGCACCAGGCAATTCAAGGTGCTTTACGAAAATGAAAGACATTCAGACAAAGGCATTTCAAAACAGTAAAAGATAATAAAAGAAACATTAAAACAAAAACAAAAAATGAAAGACATTAAGAAAATGGCATTTAAAATCAGTCATTAAAAAGAAAAGCTAATAAAATAAACATTAAAATATAACAGTTACAGTGCAGTCTAAGTTATGAATAGTTCAATTATTTCGGTTCTTGATTTTTAATTTATTCACAGAACCTCCCTTTGGAAATCCGAACATTTCCGTCCCGATTGTTAATTCAGACTGAATGTTTTCACCATGTTATGCTCGCATGACATCCACAATCTGAAGGAAATGATTGTGCAAATAAAATACATTTATTAGAAAATAAACATTACCAACAAATATAAATAGGGAAGAGATCAGTGTACATAAATGAAGAAGGATAAATGATGAATGTGTCTGTATTTTAAATTAGAATGCAGCTCAAATGATTAACTAAAAACCAGCGTTATGTTTTTCTCTTGACCCTCTGCCATCATCCCAAGTCTAAAGAGAAGCAAAGCATTCTGGGAGATATTTGATCCTCCGTACTTCAGCTTCTCTCGACGTCTAACCTCGTTTGTCTCAAAGATGGCGGCGTGTTGTTGCGTCTGACTTCTTCTTCTTCTTCTTCTTCTTCTTCTTCTTCTTCTTCTTCTTCTTCTTCTTCTTCTTCTTCCGACTTCCCTTACATACCTTGATCTAACATGCCAGAGGCTGTTCACCTTGGAGACCTGCTGCGGATATGGGTACGGCCTTACGGTCTTCTTCTTCTTCTTCTTCTTCTTCTTCTTCTTCTTCTTCTTCTTCTTCTTCTTCTTCTTCTTCTTCTTCTTCTTCTTCTTCTTCTTCTTCTTCTTCTTCTTCTTCTTCTTCTTCTTCTTCTTCTTCTTCTTCTTCTGCTCCACACAAACATGCTCCTCTTGCTAATGAAGGACAGCACATCTGATTGCCTCGCTGGAAAGCAAATTGAATCTCAGGGAAGCGGCGCTGAGTGGGCGGACCGACGCAAAACCATGGCTGTGTTTACACGAGGATCGGAGCGAGCGTTCATTAGAGCTCAGAAAGAGAGATTAGTAAACCGTTTGAAATGCAACCAATCACGTGACTTCACTGACTTACTTTGAAGCACTCACTCAAGACACACAAAGTAAAAATGGGACTGGTCTATGACGGCATTCTCCTCCCTCACCTCTCCCCTCTGTTAAGGACTAATTTCCTTCGCAACCTTCGACACGGTTCATCGTGTTCTCCCCTCACTGTCTCCTTTCCCACGGCGTAGGTGTACGGCCTTGGGTATTGCTGCTATCTCTCTCAAGGAGCGGCAGCTTGGGCGCATTGTTGTTGCCAGCTTATGACGGAGCACAAGCTGCTGAGGTAGTTTACTGTTCAGGGACATCTAGAGGCCCTTCTTTTCTGGAACGTAGGTTCCCTGCCGCATATTATTTTCTATGGACGACAGCTCCAGTTAGATGCAGGGTCCATATTTGTTCAGTCTCGCTGAAGAAGAATGTTGATTATTACACTCCGAACTAGTTAAAACCTTAAACTACAGAAGAGTTATTGAGAATTGATTGTGGCATCTCAACCTGTGTCAACACGTGGCTCATGACCTGTCTTGTGAATTCTCCGGCCGAAGCTCCTCGTGTCTCTCTGAGTCCTGTTTCCAATTGCTTCAGAAGTTTCCATCACACACACTCCGCATTCACACACACTCAAACGGTCTTGAAGTGAAGATGTCAGGAAATTCAACGATATTTCAATTTGGCTACACAGACCACCACAAGCCTTGGTCTTGGTCTCGACCTCTTACGGCCCGTCCACACAGCGGCTTTGGAAAAAGCTTGCCGGCGGGCGTGTCTGAAGCTCGACCAACAACCAATCACATTAATCTCCCGCCCCTGACACACAAGCAGCGGTTTGATTGGCTAGAGCTTGTACTGGCATATAATTTGATTGGCTGACGCTTCCGTCGAAGCTTCCAACGCCACTGTGTGGACGGGCCGTTAAAGTCTTGTCTTGGTCTTTGTCTTGGTCTTGGTCTTGTCTTGGTCTTTGTCTTGGTCTTGGTCTTGGTCTTGGTCTTGGTTAAGGTGGTCTTGGCTACAACAGTACTTTATGGTCTAACAAAACACACCATCCTTCTTAAAGGGCGACAGCATTTAGAAACATTGCTCCTTGTGTGAGAACATTTACTTCACAGTCTTTGTTGTCATGTGCACCAGAGCTACAGCGGAGGATTCAAAACATGTGTCTGCTCCAAGAATATATATATATTTTGTAATTGGTTTGTTGCTCGATGTACTATTTTAGGAAGCCAGAGCTTTGGAATATTAATGAGTTGATTTCTGGTTTGTTTTTGCTTTGGAAGTGAAATAAATAGTAAGGCAGCCCTATATTGTTTCTCAGCACCAGCCACAATTCATCACAAAGCAATTATGTCGGAAACAAGGCCGCCTGCTTCCCACTTTACTCCCATCTGCTGTGTTCATCATGGAAACAACAGAAAACACACACACAAACACACACATCTCTCTGATAACTTTGTGCAGTAATGTGATTTAAACTAATGTGTAACCAACAAGATTAAGCTTGTTTCTGTCCTCTCTAATTGTGTTTCTTCTTAATATTTATCTCCTTTAAACAAGCTGCTGACGGAAACTTTATGTTATTAACGTCAGCGACTGGTTGTGTGTTTTCCCAATGGATTTTTGAATATTTGAGAAAATGAGTTCTGTGGCAAACACACCTTTATGATACTTACAGGTTTTGTTCAACAGGTTAATCTCCACATATTAACACCACTTTATGATATCTGAAGTAAAAATCTAATGTTGGGCTATAAAGGAACTACAGCACGGTCACATGACTTCACGTCACCACTGCTAAGCTAAAGGTGGCTAACGTTGGGCTATAAAGGAACTACAGCACGGTCACATGACCTCACGTCACCACCACTAAGCTAAAGGTGGCTAATATTGGGCTATAAAGGAACTACAGCACGGTAAAATGACTTCACGTCACCACCGCTAAGCTAAAGATGGCTAACGTTGGGCTATAAAGGAACTACAGCACGGTCACATGACCTCACGTCACCACCGCTAAGCTAAAGGTGGCTAATGTTGGGCTATAAAGGAACTACAGCACGGTCACATGACTTCATGTCACCACCGCTAAGCTAATGGAGGCTAATGTTGGGCTATAAAGGAACTACAGCACGGTCACATGACTTCACGTCACCACCGCTAAGCTAAAGGCGGCTAATGTTGGGCTATAAAGGAACTACAGCACGGTCACATGACTTCATGTCACCACCGCTAAGCTAATGGAGGCTAATGTTGGGCTATAAAGGAACTACAGCACGGTCACATGACTTCACGTCACCACCGCTAAGCTAAAGGCGGCTAATGTTGGGCTATAAAGGAACTACAGCACGGTCACATGACTTCATGTCACCACCGCTAAGCTAATAGCGGCTAAGCTAAAGGCGGCTAATGTTGGGCTATAAACAAACTAAAAACTAAATGAACTTCCCCCGACGAACACTTTTATTACCCTTCGTGAAATCCTTAGGGTTTAAAAGTTGTAAAATGCGCCAAATCCAGAGTGTTTTTCCCTCTCCATTCATTTGACCTAGCCGAGAGCGGGAAATCGTAGTCAGGGCTTAAGCAAAAGGCCCAGATACAGGTTTTGGGCTTCATTTGCCACGGAGCAACTTTCATAGGAATAAACGGGGTCCCGCCTCCACCGCTGTGCCCGGTTTGTGTTATACATCCATGATTGGAAGGAAGTCCCTTCAGTAAGTTGCACCACCAGCATGGGTAACTAAAATGTCTACCTTGGACAATTTTTCAATAATTAAAGTGTCAGGTGCTTTCAGGTCTGTTAAAGAGGTTAAACCTGCAGACTTCTCTTCATCTCTCTTCAGCCGGGAGCGAGGAACATATAATTTCTAACCCTCGTACATGATCATTACAGTCTGCAGAGCGAGGTGTAATTTGCTGAGATGTAATCAGGCATCGCAGCAGAGAGCAGAACTCATTTTTGTCTCGCTGCCATCTGTTCGCCTGGAGTGTCTTTCTGTTCAAACATAATTGTCCTTGAACAAAGTGTGTGACTTTACCTGTCTGCATTTGTGTGTATGTTGGAGTGTATGTTGAAGCCTGCAGAGGTACTTTAAATATATGTTCAGTCACACCGGGAGGGAAAAACATAGAGGAACAAATCATAGTCTGCTCAATCAGACAGAAATCAAATTCTCCTTGGAGGGAAGGACAACTTTTTACTTTGGATGTGAACATGGCGAGATGCAAATCCAAAGAGTGAACATCCGGTACATGTTTTCTTGAAAGATTGCAGCTGCTTGACTGAAACCTGTAAACAAAAAGGTGGCATTTTTAATTTTGTTTTCTACTTCAAACCAAGGACGTCGTCCGTCGGTCATACTCCCAGGTACTGAATTGAAGTACAACTTTACCTTAACTTTAAGTATTTTTATTGTATGTAACTTTATACTTCGACATTAATCTGACAGCCTTCGTCACTGTATGTGATGTTGGAAAATGCATCGTCCTCAAGCTGAAAAAAGGGTTGTTTTTAAGAGAAACTAATGGAAAGTTGACTTTAGAGAGATATGTGGTTGTCTCAGAACAAAACCTTTACAATTAGATGTTTTGCTGCAGAATAGAAACTAGCCAACATATTATAAAGGGGTTCCAATTTGTCATTTGGCTTGTAATGCAGTTTAAATCAAAATACACATTAATGCAACAGTAATATTCATCCAGAAGCATCGTATAATATATTAAGCTTTACAGAAAATATACTGCAAAATTACTTTTAGAACTTAAATATTAAATCAGTTTTATAGTGACTTTAGGGTTTTAAACATAACTGGTTCTGGTCTAGAAACAATAAGTAGTATTTAAAGAGGCCCCATTCCGCTTTTTATGGGTTTTCTCTTTCCTATAGGCCAGTGCTTCTCAAAGTGGTCAGTGAGCGCCCCCTAGTGGTCCGTGAGTATATTGGTAACATTTGAAATAAATACATTTAAGTTTTCCGCACTCTCGCGGGAATATCTCCGCAATGGAGTGAGCTTAAGTTTCACTTTCGATTGCATGATATAGCTCAGATAAACACCTTCATCACACATGTTGCCACTTGTTTGTACCATTTTCAGGCGATTTGTAAAAAACGATGTGTTTTTGGATATTTGTGGAGTTAGGTGGTCCACGAGTGTTTTTTGTATTGGTTAAGTGGTCCTTGGTATGAAAAAGTTTGAGAAACACTGCTATAGGCCTCCATTGGACTCCTTTGTTTACTTCCAGAACATAGTGACATCATTATGTAACACTCACGCTTCTATTGGCTAGCACTCCAACACATTGCACTGTATGTGATAGGCTAAGGGGCGGGACATCTCTAAGCGGTTGCCCAATCACAACAGACCCGGCCAGCTAACCAATTACCTTTTTGACCAATGACCTTTTCGAACATTAAAGCTAGTAAACATGTCTAATCCTGTTCTAACTTTAAGTAAGTCATACATTAGTAAAGTAATGATATAGTAATACAAACATAATCCCACTGAGTCAAAACCACATGGGAACAAAAGAAGTTGTCCAGAATAAGCTGATTATTTATGATGGTTTCGAGACTTTAAAAAAACACTGCATACAACCTGATTGAGGTTAAATCATCCATCCTGTTTCTTCCTGCTGAACTATTGTCTAGAAGTCTGTAACTACGTCTCAGTTGTTGTTTTCAGAGTTCTGCCTTTCCCTTCCAAGATGTTTAGCGTGTGCTCTGACTGCAGGAACGCATCGCGCAGCTTCACCTCCATGTTTAATCAGCTGTGAGTGTTTAGGCCCGCGCTGCATGTTGATGCTGTCTGCAGAGTGATGTATGAATTCCCGCTGTAATCCGGATCGTCCTCCAGCTCTTTTAGGATTCAAGCTGCCGTCGAACAGTGGGGGGGGGATGAATAATTCAGGTGAAGATGTATGAGAGGTGCTGTGCTTCTGCTTTCAGGAAACTACTGAGTCTTTTTAAGAAAGAAACTATAAGCTTGGGTTTTTAAAGATGTATGTGGAAACCAACCCCAGTAGGAACCAATGGGCTTGCAGCTGAGAGCCACAGACAGGAAGCAGTGTTTCCATTAGAGTTTGACGGAACATTTTTAAATTACAGTGAAATGTAATGGGTTTTCTTTCTGGCCCGTAGGTCTCCTGACACCGCGAGGACAGACCCTCCCAAATAAAGACTGTTTCCCATCGTCCATCATCACCAAGCATCCGGCAACGCTGCTGAAGAGCCAATGATCCAGAAAACAGGGACGTTACCACTTCCTGTTTTGCCAACCTGTGGAAAAACAATCGACTGAAAACGGATTATTATTATAACGGCAGGATGGATTTTTCTTCTTGTTCTGCAAAGAACTCTGGTTTTACAGACCAAAAATGAACAACGAGACGTTTTTAGACACACCACCATATGTATGTAAAGAAACAAACACATTGTGATATTATACAGTATTACTGAGCAAAGTGAAATTATATATGAGTTAATGATATAAAGATGTATTATATGAGCAGGGTTGTTGTTTCTGTGACGAGGAGGAGGTGGGAAATCATCAACCTTTATGAACTTTGAGCCGAAACCTAAAGACATATTTTAAAATGACAGTCAGCCACAGCAGGAAGCACTATTGGTGGAAAGTAGATTCACTCAAATAAAATCTTGATGTACTTTACTGGAGTATTTTCTTTTTATGCCACTGTATTCTCTTACTCCCCAATGATGTGTTGCTACTACGACAGCTTCAGCTACTTTACACATGTTTGCAAACCCAAAAGAAAATTGGAATATACAATTGTTGATAAGATAAATACAGCTTTTGCCAGAGGCACTAAATACTAATATGAACCTGACAATGTGCAGAATATGGCCCTTTTAATATTTTTTAAGTCAGTGAATGACCCTCCTCCACTCCCTCTTTTCGACGGGCCTACCCAAAAGAAAAATGTTTTTTTTTAATGTTTTCAAATATTATTATTTGGAATATCTTAGGCCCTCACCCTCTGTAAAAAAACATTTTTCTTAGGCCCTCTGCCTAGAGCAGGGTTATTCAACTAAAGTTCAATGAGGTCCAGTTAGAGAAAATCTCCCCATGCAAAGGTCCGGAACATCAAAATGTCGAAGTTGCTTTATGAATTAGTGTGATATTGAAGTATCTTTATCAACGTCTGCATGTAATCAACAACTGACTGCCAATCAAATAAAGAAAGTACAATTCAAAAACAACAATATTTATTGTCAATTAACATTGAACTCTACAGATATACAGTAAATACTGTGGATATGTGTAATGTTCCTCTCGGGCTGCATTTAAAATAAAATAGGAGAAAATAAATAAAATAGCTTTTGAAAATATGTGCATCTTAAAAGTGCTTAATTTTAGATAAATAAAATAAAGTGTAGCAGCAGCTTGAGTTTCCCTTTGTCTTTGTTAACCGTTTCACATCATGACTTGTAGATGTAAGCCGATTTATAGAACAATATCAGTCTTTACACATCATAACAATTGAACAGTTTTAAAGTGCCTCTTTCTTTCCCTCTTATATTGCAGTCCCTCACTCACTTTGTTTTAACTCAGTGTGAGAATTGAGCTGGAGCTTGTCCTGCCAGGAGTTTAAATCTGGGCTGAAATGGTGTCAGGGCCATTCTCTCACACACATGCTCATTGGTTAGCCTCGGTTAGCCTGGAACAATATTTAGTTTTAATTTTGATCCTGGTGGACTGATCATATTGGGCTCTGAGACTGCTTATGTTTTGTGACCTCAGTTCTGACTTGAGGGGGAATGTTTGGTCAAACACTTTGTGTTTTGGTCTCATAGTGGCGTTTTGGCACTTTTAATAATTAATCTCCTATTCATGTATTGATTATAGGTCCGGGTCCGTATAGGTCGGTGGCTGGGTCCGGATCTATACGGACCCAGCCGCGTAACCAATTTTAGTTGAACAATGCCGACAAACAGCTTTGGTTCGGTCCACCTGTCTTTGTCCGTCATCCTTGTACGTAGCTGCGAAACCAAAATGTTCCCAAACCGGAGACTTCAATGATGCTGGAGGATTTTCGAGCTCAACTTTATCTGCGTTCGCCATTTTGACAGTTCCTCAAATGACTGACTACATTTGAACGCATCCCTGTGACCAGCTCTCATAGTAAACCTCTCGTCCAATGAAATGACTTGGTCGCCCTATAACGCGTTGAACCCAATGTGAGCAAATCACTCTGAATGCTGCGACGCCCCACCTGAGATTACTTCCAAAGAGTTGTTCACATTCTCAATTTTTTACGTTTAACGTCATATTCGTTCGGTACACTTCGGTACACACGTGTATCGAACCAAAGGGCCATACCGAATAATTTCGGTACGAATACGCATACCGTTACACCCCTAGTTATTATCATTTTAAACTGGTGGAAAAATCATGGTTTTGTCTGGTATGTGTTGAAGGGATAGGTTCAGGATTCATGCTTTAATTACATTATATTGGTACAACATTTACTATCAGTTAATAGGAACATTAACAACATCTGATCGTTAACATCAGTCTGCAAACGAGAGAAATTAAAATCTCAGCTGTCTGTTTTCTTATCTACGTTTTATTTTGTCCACCTCTTTGCACACTGCTTGTATAGTTTGAACAAAGTTGATCAAATCTAATTGGAATAAAAACAAAGAAAGAAAGAAAAGTATTTTTTTGTGTTTTTGACAAATACTGAATGAACTGAAGAAGAGTTTTCACTAGAACTTGGAAACAAAATATGAACCTGAAAATGAGCATAATAAAATATTTCCTCCCTCTCTGTCAAGTCCTGACCTACAGACAGACACTGGCTGCACACACACACACACACACACACACACACACACACACACACACACACACACACACACACACACACACACACACACACACACACACACACACACACACACACACACACACACACACACACACACACACCACACACACACACACACACACACACACACACACACACACACACACACACACACACACACACACACACACACACACACACACACTCATGCAGGTGTCTGTGAGCAGGTGATATTTGTCCTCAGACAGGTGTCACCTCGCTGTGAAACCTGCAGACGTTTTCCTGCTGAATTCAGCACATAACTGCTCTTACATTATCATTTTTTATTTATTAACATTATATTTTGGCCTACTTTTTCTCCTCCTGGTTCTATTAGCCCACTTTTACAGTAAGTACAGGAAGTCACGAGAATAGTTTTCTCAGGATCAGTGAGAGCTGACAGGAAGTGAGTTTATTTAGAGCAGGGGTGGGGAACCTTTTTCCTCTCAAGGGCCATTTACATTTTTTCAACATCCTCCGAGGGCCGTACAAATTATTGACCTCTGCTTAAAAAAAACTAAAATCACAGCCCATTTATTTCTTCTTTCTTTCATGCTGTGCAAAGAAAAAGCAACCTCTTAATCCAGATATCTTACCATGTCTCACGTATGCATGCACGTGCTCGGTTGTGGCATGACCACCAAAACAGAAAGATATGGACACAAGATGTGTGCAAATGTATTTAGTTTCCTATCCATGTGGACATGATTTAAGTGGGGGGGGGGGACCTAACCTCCTTCCGGGAAGATTTTTTTTTCAATGTTGAAGTTAAAAGCATCAATCTGGTGCACTTTGAGAGCAACATTAAGAGATCTATGGATAATCTCTCAACACCCATATGAAACAGACCTGTAAACATATTTACTTTTTCTTTATGGATATTTTACAAATCACTCCCCTTTCAAACTGTATTCTTGTTTATTAATAACGACTTTTTTTTATTGTCATATAGTATTTTATACCTGTTTACTTTATTCTCTTATTTTTTTATAACTATAATGATCATATAAAGATGTGCCTTTACCTCACTGGTTGTAGAAAAAGCTTCTTATATTTGTTAGCATAGCTAGCTAACCAGATGCTAATAACAACATAGTTATTGACTGTGTGATCAGTATGACAGATGAACAGATCGCCACTGGGCTTTCAACTAAAGACACAGCCACGCAGAAACTGCGGCATGTGTACGGCTCCTTATCTGAAGTGCCGGAGCCGCGTTCTGCTGCTCTCCGTCAGAACTGCACCCCTGTCAGACGAGACATATACCACGTGATGACACGTTAGGCTCGTGTTGTGTTCATGTACCCTGACCTTGGCCAGGAAAAACAGGCACTCACTTGTTTAATTTTTTTTGCGGTCTAGATTTCTTTTCTTTTTTGCGTGTGTTTATAAATTACCACGAGGGCCGTACCAAATTGTCTCGCGGGTCGTATACGGCCCGGGGGCCGGAGGTTCCCCACCCCTGATTTAGAGCAACAACTAAGAGTTACTTTATTAATTAAGGGTGTCGTGTCTTTTTAACGTATGATATAAATCCTACTGTCAGAGCCACACTGCACCTGCAAACTAATGACACGCTTATTATATCAAGTTATAAAGGTACTCTATGTTCAAAAGGTGCACCTCTTTTCACCCTCTGTCTGAAACCAGAGCCCTGTCTGCTCTGATTGGTTAGCTGGCCGGCTTTGTTGTGATTGGGATATACCTTAGAGATGTCCCGCCCCTTAGCCTATCATGTAAAATGTGTTGGAGTGCTAGCCAATAGAAGCGCAAGTGTTATGTAGTGATGTCACTATGTTCAGGAAGTAAACAAAGGAGTCCAATAGAGGCATTTCAGGCAGGTGGGAACACAGGGATTTTAGCCTTTGCAGACCATTGACATGCACTAAAACCTATAGAACACACTACAGGAAAGGGGAAACCCGAACAGCTGAATATGGCCCCTTAAAAGTGCGTACATTTGTCCTCTATGTAGGTACATGCTTAATGTTATGATTCATCTGATCACATTTGTTGTTATGCTCTTCGTTGTCATGCAAAATACTGCTATTCTGCGGTAGCCGTGAAGGTTGACATTTTTATTTTTGACAAAACATAAAAGAAAAACATTTGGAAAAATATTGTTAACATTTGAAAAACCGCAAAAAGCACTAAACACTAAAAAGGTTTGGAAAACATGTAAACGTAGATGTGTTTTGAACTTCAGGGCCACCGCAATGAAATAGGCCGACAACACTATGACTTAAAGCTCATGAACACACTTCGGTTAAGGTTGAGCAGCGCAGGGAGGACCCGAGTGCAGACAGACGAGTGTTTAACAGCAAAAAACCTTTATTCAAGGCAACAGGATCAACAACAACCCAGACAGGGGCCGTTTCTCAATCGCAAGCCAACTGGCTTCCAAGCCAATATTTCAAGGATGCTACGTCATCGAGTGCCGCCGAAGGACTATTCCAATCTCCAGCATACTTGGAATTCCACCGAGTCCGCGTCCTTGGTTTGGGGGTAATTTCGAGGCTGCACATGGGTAGACTTCGCGTTCTTCAAATCCCCACAATGCTTTGCGCACGGACCAATTTCCCCAAATCTGTGGCGGAACATTTAAGGCGGGGCCTCTCATACGACGCACACCTGCACACTTGTTAGCCTGTTCCACTCTTCGTTTTCCAAATTGCCAGGAAGGATTCTTGCCTAGCCTCTGAAGGAAGTGACTCGGAAGACATGTGCTACCAAGCAAGCATCCTCGCGATTGAGAAACGGCCAGTAACTCTATCTCCCTCTGGGCACAAAAAGGAACCCACAAAACCCCAACAGAAAACAAGAACTTAAATACACACATGGCCAATCAAGACGACAAGACACAGCTGGGGAGGGAAACCACAAAGACACAGGTGAACAGAATCAGGTAATCACTCAGGAGGGAAAACACAGACAGGAAACACACACATGACAGACAGGGGGTGATGTCCTTGAATGAAAAACAGGAAGCCGACAGACAATTCCAAAATAAAACATACAATAAACAGATCTTCAGTTGGAAGAATAACCTCCCAACTCAGCAAATGGGACCGTCCGAGGAGCAGGTGAATGAACCATTGGCCTTAGCAAAACAGTCAATCAATAATAATAAATAATCATCAGTCCCCACTAATACACAACTGAGTTAGACATTAAAGCCTATCGCTCAGTTTCAACATCCCGTGTTCATCACACATTCTGCTGAAAGGTAACTATAACACTTAGTTCCCCTCCACGTGAAGGCTGCAGGGAGCTGATGTCAGCCCGTCGTCAGGCTCCATTTAACATCACTAACAGCCTGAATACATTAACACCTTCTGCGTGTGTGTGTGTGTGTGTGTGTGTGTGTGTGTGTGTGTGTGTGTGTGTGTGTGTGTGCAACCCTGTCTCACGGCATTTCGTGTTCACCAACACGATTTGCCCCTTTTTTTCGTGTTGCACAGCACGATTTTAAAAGCAATGTATTTCTACTGGTGTGTTTCGTGCCTGCAGGCTGCAGCACGTCTTTTTCTCCGGTCGGGTCGTGGAAGACCGGAAGCTGTTCATAAAAACATGTTCTTACTCAATATCAAGCCACAGTTATTGCTTTTATTTCAAATCCTATAATTTAGGACTTTTGTTGCCGTCTGTGAGGAAAATAAATGGGGCTCAGAGCCTCAGGATACTGAAATCTGTATTTTTAAATATTTTTTCCATCTAATTTGTTATTCTTTTCCAAATAACACAGTGTTATTTACTCACCAATAACACACAATTATCCTTGCTTTTATTTATTGGTTTAATTCCATAATCTCGGGCTTTTTTGGTGTCCGTCAGGAACTGAATTTCAAAATAAAAATAACCGGAAACAGACGTAGGCCTATAAGGGACATTTCGAGCATCATTGCGATTGTCAACATTTCAGAGATTAGGATGGCCGAAGACACTACACTACCCATAATCCCCAGCTATCGTTTAGGACTACAGTTCCCGTAAGGTTACGCAGAGCGTCAAACAGCTGTGTGAAATGGAACGAAACCACGCCAGACTATCCAAAACTGGAATCGAACGCCCCCCCAGAACTACACATGCTGGCTATTGTGTTTCGCAAAATGTTCTATGGGACGTCTCTACTGAACGTTTTCGTTTTTCCCACAATTAGAAGTTGCCAGTATTAAACACATTGGTGTTATCAAATGTAAAACATATAATTAATACATGGGTGAAAATCACTTGTGTCCATAATGCGCAGCATTAATATATACCCACATGACAGCTCATTGCTACTTTGTAATTCTACTCCACTACAATTCAGAGGTTAACCTGGTATTTTTACTCCACTGCATTTATTTGAGTTACTTTGCAGATTCTGATTAATTATGTGAAATATAAACAACCCTTAAATCAGACTTTAGTTACACCTGAGTAAAATTCAGGTAAGGTGATTGTCAAGTGCCAACAATCAGGAGAGATATTTGATAGTTGGTGCTTGAGAAGACTAAACATGTATCTGCAATTGACATGAATGGAAACAAGTAATAAAGTATATTCATTACTCGTTATTCTCTACTAATAGTTAATTAAAGACTGTATATTATGGCTATTTTGCACATCCCTTTCAAGATTTTCAAAGGTTTATTGACATATCATACACAACTACGGTGTAGTTATGCAATGAATGAAACACTTGGGTCACAGGTTCCTCAACAGTGCATTACAAGACATCTATCAATATGTGTGTACCTCCACCATTAAACTGTCATATTCTGCACATTTCTTATTCTATCTACATACATAAGAGTATCATTCATATGTATAATATCAGTTCAAATAAGTGCTTCAACAATTCAATAGTTAACATTGCAGGAAAGCAATATATTAGACGTTAATTACTTTGTCAGGCTTAATATTTAATGTTTAAATAAAGGTTAATCCGTGTTTCTGTTTTGCACCTCCTCCTATTAATATCTTTGTACATCCTGCACTAAACTGTTTTATTGTAGAGATCACTTATAGTATCTTCTTGATTTTTTATATTCTATATTTATACTTTCCCCCTATGAAAGTATGTACTCTTAATATTTTTTTAATCAAATATAACACATAAAAACAATAATTCAATAACGTGCTTTAACCACTAGGAGGTGCACACAAGGTACACACAGCCATAATAACTTTGTATTATTAGTGTGTATGTACAACATCTGAAGATGTATAGTTTTTATGCATGCTTTCACATAATTTTACAGCATATTGCTATACTATTTCAGACTCAGTATTTACATTCTTACATTCAAAGAAAATCAGTAATATCTTTAAAAACTACAGTCCTTTTCTATCAGCTGTGCACCGTTATGGTGTAAATATAACCTATCTATGAATTAGATCAAATGTAAAAGTCAGCCGAATTAGTGTTGATACTGCAAGGAGACGTATTGTGTGAAGAGAAATTGAAGATGTTGTTTAATTGTTGATATATTTATGATCCACGTCAAGTATTCAGTTTCGGCGGCATTTCTTCCAGTTTTTCCAAAGGTCTTCTCATCAGGGCTCTCTAAATAAAGAACTACGGCAGATCTGTAATATGTAATGCAGCCGAAACGTGTATTACAATGCCGTTATGTGATGACTTTCAAAGAGAAAAGCAAGAGCACTCGGAATTAATTATTTTATTCTTTTAAAATGTTTTCCGGATTTCATATAATATAAACACCAAATTCCAGCATGCATTGCGGCTAACACATCCAATCAGCGAGCTTAAAACCATAGCTGAGGATCTTGGGTAATCGCTCGAAATGCCTACGTCTGTTTCCGGTTATATTTATTTTGAAATTCAGTTCCTGACGGACGCCAAAAAAGCCCGAGATTATGGAATTAAACCAATAAATAAAAGCAAGGATAATTGAGTGTTATTGGTGAGTAAATAACAGTGTGTTATTTTTGAAAAGAATAACAAATTAGAAGGAGAAAAAGATTTAAAAAATACAGATTTCAGTATTCTGAGGCTCTGAGCCCCATTTATTTTCCTGACAGACGACAACAAAAGTCAGAAATTATACGATTTAAAATAAAAGCAATAACTGTGGCTTGATATTAAGTAAGAACATGTTTTTATGAACCACACAGCTTCCGGTCTTCCACGACCCGACCGGAGAAAAAGACGTGCTGCAGCCTGCAGGCACGAAACACGTTACCAGTAGAAATACATTGCTTTTAAAATCGTGCTGTGCAACACGAAAAAAAGGGGCAAATCGTGTTGGTGAACACGAATCAATAGATTAAAAATCGTGTTGGTGAACACGAAATGCCGTGAGACTGGCTTGGTGTGTGTGTGTGTGTGTGTGTGTGTGTGTGTGTGAGTGTGTGTGTGTGTGTGTGTGTGTTCAACTGAGGTAATGCGTCCACGGTGAGCTGATAATGAGTGTAAGTTGCACTCTTTAAGGGTCTTTTGTAAAATATCTTTCCAGAAGCAATGAAGAAGTGAAGTACAAATATATCAAACACTTACACAAGTACAATATTTGAGTAACTGCTGCTATTAAGATTTCCGTTCTTCACCACCTTACTGTGCATCACAACACTGTATTTAAAGATAAGGTGGTTTATAATGTTGCAGACATACAGAACACCTTTCTCTGTGTAGGTCTGCAGAGATATGGAAATGTATCTTTGGAGAAACTTAATTCCAAACGGATGAAAAATGACTAGAAGTAGCGGGAAAGAACCGGCTAAAGTTGATTTATTTGATAACATATTCACCAAGTAACTACTTATATGCTCTATATAGATGTATTATTCCGGCTTACAGCTAGTTTGTATAAAACATGACGAGAGAACGAAAAAAAGTCAAAAGAGAAATGTGCAAATTATAAAGCAGGAGTCTGAAAGACTTGATGGTCAGAGGGATTTTCAAATTAACTCACACAGCGGACATGAAAGCGTGAAAAAGTCAAGGAAATGCTCGGGTTATAGTTTTTAAGTTTTAGCTGTACATTAAATCACTTTTTGTTGCTTTTGGAATCGATGAGCAGCTGATGAATTCTACCTTGAAATGTTCAGCAAACAAACCTTGTTTCAAATGTAAATGTCATATTCATATCCACACGTCAAACACACGCAGTGTCCTTGAAAACCTTGAAAACACTACATAGAAATGTGGAAAGCTGAAGAAAGTTTAACGAGCTGAGTGGAAGTTGTTAGTTTTGGTAAAAATTCTGGTTTTAGGCAAACTCTAGAAAGTCCAATATGAAGTCTCTACAGTCGCTCGGAAATAATGTATCACTAAATTACCCTCAAGACTAGTGGTGCACGATAATTATCGGTCCGATAATAGGAATTATGACGTCATCCCGATAAACCCGATAAAAGTATTAATAGCCCCGATAATATACAATATAGTTTTTGGGTAAAAAAAAAGAAAGAGATCCTGCGGTGTGGGTGGATTGGGATGAGGGGCGCTTGTTTTTCACTCGGCTCCTCCCGTTTTGCCAGTACTGTGGTATTAGTGGTTTAGGAAGAAGGGAGCTCTTCACAAATCCAGCACTCCCTAACTCACGCCTGGCTGTGACGTAAATGGTGTGCGGCCGTGAAGCCAGGACAGTAAACAAACATGTCGTCGGTAGCATGGGACTATTTCAAAGTTTCAGAGTTAGATAGTTCGCTTGCTATTTGTATTAACAGATGCAGAAGTTCCACGAGGAGGGAAAAGGCAACAAGCTATAATACTTCCAACCTGATCAGTCGCCTGAAACATCGCCATCGCTACGATGGTGTGTTAAAAGCGTATGAAGACGCCTGCACTGCTAAACTAGCGGCGAATCCAAAGCAGCTGCAAAGGCACCGGGGCTTTTACCTATCGACGAGGCTTTTGAAAAAGGCAAGAACTTTATTTGGGAAAATAAATATGGTCACTTTGAAGAGTGAAAACTGTTCTTGGCTTTGTTTTGTTCATAGTAGTAATGCTCATGTCATGTGCTCAGTACTAGTCTTTTTTTTACCACCAGGTGTGCAAAAACTACAGGTACATTTAATATATATATATATTATATTATTATCGGTTATCGGTCTTGAGAAGCAGGAAGTTATCGGTATCGGTTTCAAAAAACCAATATCGTGCATCCCTACTAAAGACTGATCTTGGTAAAAAAAGCCAACAAAATGAATGGAAATCAGGCAGTAATTCCCCTCCGTGTTTCCTCTAGAAGTCCGTAAACACATAACATAATAACCATCCATCGTAGCGCTGTAATGGATGCAGGGGGCATAAAAAATGCAGCGTTTTCCCTTTAACATTCGCATCATGTAACATTAGCGTGATGAGATACACACACGGTATCAACCTCATACTGTAGGCCTCTCACAGCGGAGCAATGCCACTTTCCATTAACCTGAAATATGTTACACATGACATTACAGTATATATATGTGTGTGTGTGTGTGTGTGTGTGTGTGTGTGTGTGTGTGTGTGTGTGTGTGTGTTTGAATAATTGATGATCAGAAGTTTCATGTTTGCAAGATGTGATGTACGTATTTCCAATCTGATACACACGCATTAGCTTGATATATGATATGTTTATATACTTATACTGCATGCATGTCAATTCTCAAGGTTACACTTTGAAAACAAATCTGGTTGTACTAGATATTAGATTTTATTACACGGATTGGATGAATACTCAATTCTGAATGGTCAATTTGGACATTTCAGAGGTTGTTAATTCTCAATAACAGACTGTCGCTAAGGAGAGCAGATCTGCAGAAGGAACGTGATCTGTGGACAACAAACATTCACCCCAGTGTGTTCCTGCTGACCACGAGGTTCTGACTGCATCAACGACATCTGATGAGGATGAATGCTTCAATGTCTAGCCTCAGAATATTATTGTGTTTTTTGAGAGATGGAAGAAGTATTTCAAACGTTTACAGAAATACTCCACAATAATGAAAGGTCCTGCATTCATGTAAGGAAGCATTGGAAATATAAGGTAGAAGGAAATGTCGTTACTTAAAGGATAATTAGCATACTATCGGGCCCTATTGTGCTAATGTCCAGGTTTTATGTCTCCATGCTTTAATGTTCAAAAAGCTCTTTATTGTTCTCATACTGCCTGTGCTGCAGAACCTCTTTTCACCCTCTGTCTGAAACCAGAGCCCAGTCTGCTCTGAATGGTTAGCTGGCCGGCTCTGTTGTGGTTGGTCAACCGCTTAGAGATGTCCCGCCCCTTAGCCTATCATGTACAATGTGATGGAGCTATAGCCAATAGAAGCACGAGTGGTACATTGTGATGTCATTATATTCCGGAAGTAAACAAATGAGTCCAATGGAGGCGTTTCAGGCAGGGGGGAGAAACGCCCTCTGGAGGGAATTTGGGTATAGCCTTTTCAGACCATGTACATGCACAGAAACCCGGAAAACCCCCAAAACCTCAAGGTTGATTAAAAACAGAATCACACTTTACTACACTTCATTTAACGGGGGATGGAAGAAAGCTGGTTTAGTGAGAAACCTTAAAGAGACAGGCGGACGAGGTTCGGAGAACAGGACAGACGTCGGGGAGTCCTGAAGGACGAGCAGGGTGGACGTTAACGGGCAAATGAGGCGAGATCCCTGGGGGAGGAGGGGAGGAACGGCAGGTACGAGAAGTAAGACGGGTACGAGGTGTCGGTCCCTCAGAGGCCTGCGGATGATTAATGTCCGGTCAGAGCGGTGTGCTGAAGGTGAGAGGAGGCAGGTGAGGAGAGAGGAGGCAGGTGTGGAGAGAGGAGGCAGGTGAGGAGAGTCGTCTGAATGCACTCCCAGCTGAGAAAGCTTCACCCGTCTCAAAACACATCTCAAAACATCAGAGGTAGGAATTAGTGGAGTACAAATACCTTGTTACTGTGCTTAAGTACATATTTCTGGTATCAGTACTGCTCCACTACTTATTTTCCTGACGACTTTTTACTTTAACTTCTTACATGTTGAACTCAAATACCTGTACTTTCTACTTCTTACATGTTGAACTCAAATACCTGTACTTTCTACTTCTTACCTGTTGAACACAAATACATGTACTTTCTACTTCTTACCTGTTGAACTCAAATACCTGTACTTTCTACTTCTTACCTGTTGAACACAAATACCTGTACTTTCTACTTCTTACATGTTGAACTCAAATACCTGTACTTTCTACTTCTTACATGTTGAACCCAAATACCTGTACTTTCTACTTCTTACATGTTGAACCCAAATACCTGTACTTTAACTTATTACATGTTGAACTCAAATACCTGTACTTTCTACTTCTTACATGTTGAACCCAAATACCTGTACTTTCTAATTCTTACATGTTGAACCCAAATACCTGTACTTTCTACATCTTACATGTTGAACACAAATACCTGTACTTTCTACTTCTTACATGTTGAACACAAATACCTGTACTTTCAGATCTACTTCATACAGTAAACAAATATCTTCACTCAGGTATGTTTCCACAGGCCCTGAAAACTGCAGTCATTAAACCGCTCTTAGAAAATACTAATCTAGATGCTTCAGTAATGAACAATTACAGGCCAATATGAAACCTGCCATTTCTAGGTAAAATCATTGAAAAAGTTCTTTTTCAACAGTTGAGTAATTTCTTGCATTTAAATAACTGTTTTGATGTGTTCCAGTCAGGCTTTCGTCCAAACCACAGCACCGAGACTGCTCTTGTAAAGGTCTTCAATGACATCCACTTAAACACAGACAGTGGCAGAACTTCAGTGTTAGTATTATTAGATCTCAGTGCTGCGTTTGACACTGTTGACCACAACATATTACTAGACCGACTGGAAAACTGGGTGGGACTTTCGGAAACAGTTCTAAATTGGTTTGAATCCTACTTAAAGGACAGAAACGACTTTCTTTCTATAGGTAAATACACATCTGAGTTGACAAATATGACATGTGGGGTACCTCAAGGCTCCATCGTGGGGCCTCTTCTCTTTAACATCTACATGCTACCATGTTGAAAAGTTCTAAATAAACTTGCCTTGCCTTGCCTTACTTTCTACTTCTCTCATTTCCCAAACAGCTGGTTCCTTTAGTCTGAATGTGTGTTGGTGGCGTGATCATTATTCTGTAGAGTCATTGCGTGCCTATTGATTTGAACACGATCCGTGTATCCATCATTTCCTGGTCTTCTCTAAAGAAGAGGGACCAATGGAAACGTTGTCATGTTGCCGTTGTTCAGCATGGAAACATTCATTAGCTAACAATGACATTATTGTTCTATTGATATAAAGGGATGTCAGGTACTCTTTAAAACAGCTGCTAGTTATGGGTACATTTCAAAGCCCTCTTTACTTGAGGAAAGAAGTTCAGTCAGTACTTCTACTTGAAGAGTATTTTTAAACAATTCTACTTGAGTAAAGGATGTGTGTACTTTTGCCATCTATGTTACCTCAGCCACAACGCAGACTCTATGCGTAATATTTAGCATACAATGTACAATATCTGTTTTTTAAAGTCAAATTCCTCGTACGTGTCAACCTACCTGGTAATAAACCTGTTTCTGATTCTGATTGTTTTATTGTTCTATGTCCTATATATATGTTGCACTGTTGGAGGACTGTGACCAACGTTGTTCATTGCCATACTGGACCTAATGTGCAAATGACAATAAACCCTTGAAACTTGAAACCTTCTCCCCTCGAGCTTCTGTCTCTTTCTGAAAATTACATCCTACAGACATTTATCATCGGGAAAATTTAAATGTCGCCTTTCTTAGAAATGAAAGCTTCTTCGTCTGTACATTTGTTTAAACAGTAGGAGTTCTTGAACAATTTGGGGGCAAGTTATTTTATGAGGGGGTCCCATTTGATAGTGGACACTGTTTCACATTTCAACGTCATAAAGTCATAGCCCACAGAAAGAAAAAAAAACTGCACTTGTTTTTTCGTTTCCATCATTTTGTCAATTACTTAGTCAACATTTTATTAAATTATATTCTTTAAACCAACAGAAAAAAGGTAATTTTGTCCAGAGTTACAGCATTATCTTTGCTGCTTAACAATGGCAACATTTTCTTTTGGAAAAGCTGCAGTTTTAGAAATGAGATTTGATTCAAATCCTCTTAAATGGTCCCACAAACCAGTCTGACTAAATATTTCATAAACAACCAAAGGATATAAAATCTAGAAACATGACCTTTCCAGATTGTTTTTAACTGCATTTCCACAAAACTGTATACATTTGTGACGAATGGATGCATTTTTTATATTCGTGTCACACGGGAAAACAACACAACGTAAGATTTCCCTCTCTCTTCTTTCTAATTGTCTCCTTTTTTCTTTCCTTTCTTATATTTCTTGACTCAAATCACGCTCAAAAAGAAAATAATGAGTCTAAACTACAAGCTCAGTTTTTTTTTTCGAGGGAAGATGTGAGGAAAGACCAAAAAGAAGGAGGAAATTGTCAAAGGAAACACAAAAGGGACAGAGGAAAAGGAAGTAAGGAGCCAAGAGGTGGAAGAGAGGAAGGGAAGGAGGTATACATTAAAGAAAGAGGAGAAGGAAGTGAAGACATTAAAGCATGGAATACAAAAAAATATATATATATATTAAGTTAATAATATAAATGAGAATATAAATTACATTACATTACATTGCATTTAGCTGACGCTTTTATCCAAAGTGACTTACAATAAGTACATTCGACCAGGAAGACACAATCTTGAAGAAAACAGAATCATAGAGGTTTCATAGAGCCAAGCATTTCAAGTGCTACTCAACTGGCTGTAGATAAGCCAGTCCTTTATTAGTATATAAGTGCTCTGTTAGCAGTTCTTTGTTAGTCATTCTATCGCTCGAGTCAAAACAGATGAGTTTTCAGTCTGCGCCGGAAGGTGTGTGAGCTATCTGCTGTCCTGATGTCAATGGGGAGCTCATTCCACCATCTTGGAGCCAGGATAGCAAACCCACGTGTTTTTGCTGATGGGAACTTGGGTCCCCCTCGCAGCGAGGGTGCAGCGAGTCGTTTGGCTGATGCAGAGCGGAGTGCACGTGCTGGGGTGTACGGTTTAACCATGTCCTGGAGGTAGGAAGGGCCAGATCCATTCGCAGCATGGTACGCAAGTACCAGTGTTTTGAAGTGGATTCTAGCAGTTACCGGAAGCCAGTGGAGGGAGCGGAGGAGCGGAGTGGTGTGGGAGGATTTAGGAAGGTTGAAGACCAGACGAGCCGCTGCATTCTGGATGAGCTGCAGAGGTCGGATGGCACATGCAGGTAGACCAGCCAGGAGGGAGTTGCAGTAGTTTAGGCGTGAGATGATGAGAGCCTGGACCAGAACCTGCGTCGCTTTCTGGGTCAGCTGGGGACGCATCCTCCTGATGTTGTAAAGCGTGTATCTGCAGCAGCGGGTTGTAGCAGCGATGTTTGCAGTGAAGGACAGGTTGTTATCTAGGATCACACCCAGATTCCTTGTAGTCTGAGTCGGGGAAACAACAGAGGTGCCGATGTTGATTGTCAGGTCAAGAACGATTTAAAGAAAAGAGGGCGGAAAGAAAACAATGCTTGGCAGAGAAAAAGAAAGGAAGGAGGTCATGAACAGTTCCTGTAAAACATAAAAATCTAACAAAATAAGATGTTTATAGTGTAAAGTGTCCTCTAACAGCTGTTCCTCTCTCTCAGGTCATCGTGGAGAGGATGTAGAGACGCAGCAGAAATAAAATAAATAATTGATTCCGTGGTGTTTTCAGGAGGTCAGCGAGCGGCGAGCGGTCGGCTCTAAAAGGGAAAAAATGTTTCTATCATCGGACCATATGGTAATCTGAACTGATGTCACATCACATATGGAAAATAAATCCACATCCATAAATAAAGCGTGCTGCCGGTGGTCCAAGTGAAGCAAGACTGAAGTCGGTTCATTTGATTATTTAACAGCTGCTGAGATCAACACAGAGCAATCAGGCATTTCACTATGTTTCATATTCACTAACAGCTAAATGTAGCGCAGATTAAGCACAGAGAATATACTCAAATATAAAAAGTACACGTTATTAGTAATAAAAACAAAACAATACGTGCACTATGGTAAAAACAAAACTAAGTAGAAATATATGTTTGAAGTGACCATAAATAAATATTTACCCTATGACTCTACATTTTTGTCCCGAATGACTAATTAGGGTAGTACATTTTAAATCTGAATCTAATAATGCACCATTATCAATGCTGTTGCTAATATTTGACATATCCAAGACTGTGATACAACAAAAGAAAGCCAGCCCCCATATATGTATTGAATTCAGTTTTCTCATAAAAAACATCAGTGATATAATGGCATTTAAAGGGTTAAAATCCCTCAAATATTATTACATATTTGGTGTTTTGTTGCTTATAAAAAAAAAGTGGTGAATATATAATGTTTTTATCAACAGTTTTGGCAGTGGACATGTTTGTCTTGCATCGTCATTTTCCACTAACACGTTTGCTGTGTTATTGAAACTGCACAAAGTGTTTCAGACCAATCTGTCCGAGAGGATGTCTGTGAAGCAGCTCTGTATTGAGTGCTGTTTAACCTGTAGTGAGACGCTCGGCCTCCTGGGAAATGTGTCCCTTTCTTTTCCTCCGTCATCCATCATGGGCGCCCAGGGGGATGCGGCAGGTTGTCGTGGTTTGGTCTCGAGGGAAAAGCTTCCCGCGCCACAGGTTTCTGTTTTAAATCCACACGGAGCAGGATGACGTGAGTTCCTGCGATGAATACATCGTTTTGGGTTTCCTCGTTCAGTGTCACAGGATCGGCTGGAGCCATAAATCACTTCAGAGGAGAAACAGTTTGCTTTCACTCATTTTTATTTTACTATACATGCACAGATGTATTTATTTACAAAACAACATTCCCCTACGTAAATAAATGGATTCAAGACACATCGTGCTCATTTTCAGGTGTTTATCAGTATGTGGTGTCTCTACTTTAAAGAGTCCTCTCCTGCTGATGTTCAGGTGTATATCAGTATGTAGTGTCTCTACTTTAAAGAGTCCTCTCCTGCTGATGTTCAGGTGTATATCAGTATGTAGTGTCTCTACTTTAAAGAGTCCTCTCCTGCTGATGTTCAGGTGTATATCAGTATGTAGTGTCTCTAATTTAAAGAGTCCTCTCCTGCTGATGTTCAGGTGTATATCAGTATGTAGTGTCTCTACTTTAAAGAGTCCTCTTCTGCTGATGTTCAGGTGTATATCAGTATGTAGTGTCTCTACTTTAAAGAGTCCTCTCCTGCTGATGTTCAGGTGTATATCAGTATGTAGTGTCTCTACTTTAAAGAGTCCTCTCCTGCTGATGTTCAGGTGTATATCAGTATGTAGTGTCTCTAATTTAAAGAGTCCTCTCCTGCTGATGTTCAGGTGTATATCAGCATGTAGTGTCTCCACTGGGACATGTCTCCATGCTTTAATGTTCAAGAAGCTCTATTTCTAGTCCTGCTGTTATATCCTCTGCTTTATAGCTGTAACCTCTTCTCATGTTGGCTTTCTTCAGACTCAGTCTTCTGGGTTAAAAGCTTCTCTAAAACACACAGTGTCCAGGTCATCTATATGCTAACATTAATTTGAGCCGCTTCAGTGACTTCGAGTCATTTTACACGAGTCTAAACTCTCCGCCCTGCAGAGAACATCCTCCCTGCGGCGGAGAGAGTCTTTTCTAAAGACACCTTCCTCTGGAGGTGAGGGGGGAGGAAGAGGAGGGGGGAGAAACCTCTCTGGATGAAGCTGTGATAGAAACAGAGTCAGTGTAGCATCGCGGTGACACTGAGCAGACCTGGCTCCCACAATGCATCAGCTGTCCTCAAATATCAATTTTGCACTTGACTTCACACGACTGGCTCCCCATCGAGAGGCTCCTCCGGCTCCTTCCATCCATTTGTCATTAGTGGATCATCAGCGGGGGCCGACACACACACACACACACACACACACACACACACACACACACACACACACACACACACACACACACACACACACACACACACACACACACACACACACACACACACACACACACACACACACACACACACACACACACACACACACACACACACACACACACACACACACACACACACACACACACACACACACACACACACACACACACAGACAGACAGACAGACAGACAGACAGACAGACAGACAGACACACGCACACACAGACAGACAGACAGACAGACACACACATACACACACAAATGCACACACACACACACACACACACACACACACACACACACACACACACACACACACACACACACACACACACACACACACACACACACACACACACACACACACACACACACACACACACACACACACACACACACACACACACACACACACACACACACACACACACACACACACACACACACACACACACACACACACACACACACACACACACGTAATACATTGTATTAAGACCAGTCATATCTAAAGTCTTAAAATAAGTCATCAAAGTACGGAGACGGATTACACAAGTAAATTCATCTGGCAAAACAAGGCACGTTTATTTAAAAGGAAGCACATTTGAACAACATAGTGTTTTATAAAAGCATTAAAAAGTATTAAGATGTGGTTCAGCAGAAATACATAATAAAATGACATTTAAAAAAGCCAAAAGAAAACACATTAAAACACTAAACTCGAATAAGAGAGGGATACAATGCAAGATTGAGAGTTACAGTGTGTTGAAGATATGAAGAGTTATCTGATTTAATAAAAGGCAGTGGCAAACAAAGGGAAATTAAGTACTAACGGTAATATAAACATCTTATGTACCAACATATTGGTGGAGGAATTATTAAAATCCTTTACTTGCATACTTACCAAAAAATAATACACACTGTAGGTACAAATCCTGCGTTGGAATTCTTAGTATGTGATTATAATCAGGAAAATGTAGTAAAAGTAAAATAAATGTATACTATTAAACTGTATAATTGGATTATTGTTGTCACGAGTATCTTCATTCATTTATGGAAACTGTAATTTTTTATATTAGGAGTAAAAGCGACGACTTCAAAATGTTAATTTAGTTCACAAACCAAACCAGTACATTATTACATTACATTACAATTATGAAAAAGAAAAGCAGTAATTCTATACATTTAAAAAGTGCGAACAATTAAACTTTTGTTACATTAAAAAGGACTCTTAATTGTGGATTAATAGACAACTTTGTTCACCTGTGCAACGTATCTAAAACTGTCGGATAAATAGGTTTGGATTAAAAAGTACAATAATTATCTCTGAAATATTGAGGTCATCTTGAATAAGTGTACATGTATTAAGTACATTTAGGTTCAATACAGTATAGCACAGATATATATATATATATATATATATATATATGTATGTAGAAAGTAGAATGAAAATAAAGTACTAAAGTAAAATACAGGTCCCTAAACTGTGTGTAGTATTTCAGTAAATGTTCTTAATTTTATTTCAATCACTGCTTGTTATCCATGCTTTTGTTTGTGTTCCTTATAGTTTCCTGCAGCTGACACTGGACAGGTAATCAGGAGCTCAGCAACACGTGTGTGTGTGTGTGTGTGTGTGTGTGTGTGTGTGGCGTGTGTGTGTGTGTGTGTGTGTGTGTGTGTGTGTGTGTGGAGAAGGGAAGATGCAGGGTAGCCCCGTTTAAGCGTCCCTAAGCGTCCTCGCTCAGGCCTCGGGCTGCCTCGCTGGCCGTCCGAGGCCGTGGCGCATTACCATTACAGTTTAGGACCTGGGGTAGTTACTATAGCAACGCAGTGTAGGCGGGGCTCCCATCGAGCTCCCGCTGGATTCTATCATCCCCAATGAGATGTAGGAACGTCGTCACCTCCTCGGTCGACCACGGTGTGCTTTTCTTCGACGTTGCGATTTTTGTAGCTCCTCCGTTTACAAAAATGCTGTGTATAAAAATGCTGCAAGCTTGCTTCTAGATATATATGCGACGCTAGGGATGATCTCGCACGCGATCTTGTGATGATTCTCTCTGACCAATCAGCAGTCGAGAGTGTTGACGTGACTAGTTCAGCTCTGGCCCTGATAGAACCACGATTTTATGGGGCCGGAAAAAGAGGGAAAAAGTACCCGCTAGCCGGTGCGACGCTATATGGAAAGCTCACCAAAAACTGGCCTGGCCGCTTGAGGACGATTAAGGACGCTTAAACGGGGCTACCCGCTGCAGTGGAAATGCGCCATAACAGGCTAACTTCTAATGGTTATCAACACCAAGCATCTTTGTTTTTAAGGAGCTCAACCTGGTATCCACATTTTCTAATGAAATATAACCTGACTGTTTCTGATGTAGCTTTGACCGCTAGCATATTACGTGACCTATGTTATCGTCAACCCAACATGGCTAGTATGTCACAAAATCTATATGAGTTATTGGCAATAATGAATCAGCTTTTCGCTCAAAGCCTCACTGTTTTCTTTGTTTGACTCTTAAATGAACAGTAAGCCAGCCTCAACTAAGCTGAATGGCAATGTTTTGGTTTACACAAGCTAACGGTTTCCGCTGCTAACCTGAACCGCTTTAAGTTCTACACTAAATCAGTAGCTAACCTTGAATTTACTGGGGTTTTTTGCTGCTAAAAATACGTTTGTTTTGCAAATATAAGCATGAGATGTGAACTTGCATTTATTTATTTATTTTTTGCATTGTAACGCTATATATCGATAGATGTTCGACAGCTATCTCTGAACTTGATGTGTACAGATAAAACTGATATCCATGTTTTTAAGTATTTCTTTTGGAGAACTTTAACAGTAACTCACCACTGAATGGGAATAATGAAGCATGTCATCATAACCATTAGAGGCATGGTGGTATCTTCACATAAGACTTGAAACTAACCCGAAAAGACTTGGTTATTGAGGTTTAGTGATGTTGTCTGTGGTGGTCTCCATTTCCTTTTGGGGCACATGTTTAATAGCATGTTAACTTTGACTTTAAATGAAAAAAGTTTGTAAAACAAGAAGTGGTTTGAGCATTTTGGTGGCACCAAAGCGTTGAGTTTCGACAGCCGGTCCCTGTGCATGAGGCGTCTCCCGTGGCGACGGCAAAGCGCCATGACAAAAAGGAATAAAGTGACGTTTGTTGGTGAAGCCAAAAAGCCCCATCGCTTTCATCGAGTCACCTAATTATTCCTCTAGAGGTCCAATTAACTCGACGGTGGCTGGACATGAAGCAACCCGCTTGGTCCAGCAAGGAGACGATGGATTAGCTGTCTGTACTGGGTACAAAGATGCTATATTCCTCATGCAAATTCAGAGCCAATGTATGGTTAATAAATCAAGAGTAAAAAGTTAGAATTTTCTCTTAGTAAACTTTTAATTGTTATCACGATTGGCAAACGGATGTGACGAGTCTTTTAAGAGACAGAACATGGAACAACATGCCGAAAAACTACTGAGCGTCTTTTACTTTAGCATCACGACTGAGCACAGTTCTGTCATTTCACACAGACGGCGAAACGTCCGTCACGTGCCAGATCTTTCTCAATGCGGTTGATAAGGGTTATGTAATACAAGAGTCAAGCTTAATATTGTGTATGCTAACAGAACGTTTGAAACTACAGAAAAGTAGCAACTGAGGCGAAATATCAATCTAAATGACGATAAATACAATTCAGTGTAAGGTGTTCATGATCGGTGTTCGATGTAAATAAAATAAAGTACAGAAAGAAAAAGTTGCTTAACATGTTGAGCAATATGCAGGCTACGATATGTACTCTCTCTCAGATCAACCAAATATAATCATATTCAATATCTGCCTACATCGACGCGAAGAGTAACTTAGCGGCTGAAATCTTGTTATTGCCGACATCTAGTGCTTTAACTTCTCACCTTGCTGCAGTTATGTAGAAGTGTACTTGATGTTGTTGTTGGAGGGATTAGCGTACCTCCACCATCATGAGAGGTTTGCAAAGTGTTAACCTTTTGAGATTATTAAATTGAAATTCTTACTCTTCCAAGTGAAGGAGTTAAAGAGCAACACAATGACTTATTATGAGTCGTTTCTCTTTATGTTCACCTGATCAATGGAAGCTCAATATTCTCAGTTTTTTGTTCCGTTGTTGGGTCTCCACCATCTCCTGGAAGATAGTCTCTAAATGTGTCTGTCTGCTGCTGAGCAAGTAGTGTACAGAGGATTTTTAAAGCTTTTTCCATTTGAAAACAATGTCATGAGAGCGTTGAGCGAAAACCAGAACAGTTAAGATATTAATAGCAAAGGATTGTGGGTATGCAAAGCCAGAAAACAATGCTGGCTTGAATCCTGATAGTTCGGCAAACTGCATTGATTGTATCTAGATGTCATAAATATGTTTCTGTCGTACTAAATAGTATCCTTGTATTGGAAGGCACCGTTAATGAAATTGCCTCCAGGCGTTCCTGAGAATGGTATCGACAAGAGATCAGGATAACCTTTACCTTTTACCCCCAAAATCGTATTAATTCATCCATGAGTTGAAGTGGATTGTGAGGCCACATTTCAAGAAATCCCCTGCAGGCGTTCCCGAGATATTGCGTTCAAGGGAGTGGGACTGACAACCGGAAAAGAGTGCTTATACACAAAAAGAAAACAACCTTTATTTCTTGATGAAGCTAATAACACAACTTCCAGCTATGTGGGGTAGTCATGTCGCTTTTATCTTAAACTGTGAAACTTTTTTATTTTTCTGTGACAATCAGTATCAGAACTGCAGTTTCTCAAGAACCTTGACGATCTCTTTTTCAAGGGAGACCTGCAGCACATCGGATGGTTACACATAGAAACAACAGAAAACAAAAAGGACATCATACAACATAATTACAGGGGTACATGATGACAAGGTATATACAACCTATTCACAGGTATTAAATAACATTTAATCTATCCAAGCTTTAAAATGATGCAGGGGAACCAAAATGCTCAGTTTCAATTTTGTTTGCAGTGTTCCAAGCTAGCGGAGCTGCACACATAAAAGCTTTAGCACCTAAAACAGTCCTAGCACTTGGCACATCTCAGGCAACAGCTACTTGCCACTCTGTGTGATCTCAGTGAGCAGATGTAAGGTGGTAGTTTACCCAGCATGGCTTTATAGATGAACATGTACCAGTGACTGAGTCTCCGAACAGTTAGTGATGGCCAACCTGCCTTGGCATACAGGGTACAGTGATGAGTTAGTACTTTACGGTTAGTAACAAATCTCAGCGCACTGTGATAGGCGGCATCTAACTTGAGCAGGTGCATGCATATATATCAAATCACCATAGTCCAGCACAGGTAAAAAGGTCACAGAGCCTTTTCCTGGCCTCAAGCGATAAACAGGACTTATTCCTGTAGAAGAAACCTAGCCTAACCCTCACCTTTTTAAGCAGATTATTGACCTGATGTTTAAAAGAGAGACAATCATCAAGCCAGATACCAAGGTATTTATAACAGGCAACCACTTCAATTACTTGGCCTTGCGTAGTAACAATATCCAAAGCGGTCTCCGGTGTCTTTTTGGCTTTTGAAAATAGCATTACCTTAGTGTTATCAACATTAACCTGTTAAGCCCGAGAGACCCCGGTTCCGGGGCCCTCCTGCAATATCTTGCAGAAAACAGTGTCTGAGGGCATTTTCATTTAATAAACTATGAATGTTTTATATCCATGTAACGGAAAGAAACTCATCTAACTGATCATTTTAATTTTTTTTTCAAAAAAAACCCCACAATGCTAACGCTGAGCCTCTGAATTAGCAACGACGGGAAAAATGCTAACAGATGACTGCACTAACGTTCACTCACAAAACCTTATTATTTATCTTTGCTGCACATCCAACCCATCGTCTCATATCGTGAGGGGACACAGAATCGATGGTTATCCTCATTATCACTAAATTATACGAACTCTCGGAGATAATAACAAGAACACACATCAAAACATATAGAGCTAGGTAGCTAAAAACGCTAACATGGCTCACCTGTGTTGTAGTCTGGTCAAAAGTGGTCTTTAATGGCATTAAAACGATAAAAAACTATAATGAAGTTAATCCATAGGTTAATCCAATGTGTCTGTGTCACTTTGAATGATTTCTGATAATCCATGAGCAATAAATCTGCTTTTTGGTTTTGAGATGTCAGAGCTAGAGACAGCTTCACTCTGGAGCAAAACTGTGTGCACGAAGACGCCATCTTTTTTTGTGTGCGGGACGATTTACCTTGGATTCTATTGGCTCTGACGGTCAGAAAGAGATGTCACATGTCAAAATCGAAGAAGGGGGGCCAGAGATAAGGAAAATCCACCAAAATGGGCCCAGAAGAGGTTTTGTTTTGCTAAATCTGTCTAAAAAGGTAAAATATCACTTGTTTTGCATCAATCTTGATACAGGGTACTTATTATATGTTGTACTTTGGATTCCTAAAGCTTTTAGTCTACTAACCCATCATCCAAGGTTAGTTTTCACGATAAGTACAACATATCTTTTGGACGGACACTATCATTTACAGTTGTTTACCAAGTTCATTCTGAATTTTCTTTAAAATAAAAAACATCTATATTGATTCTGACTTTTTTACATCCGACTCACAGGTTTATCATTACTTTGAGAAAAAAGATTATTAATTTAACCCTTTTAGAAGATATGGATTTGTTCTGGGAATGTCATTTTCGAGCCTGAAACCTGAAAAACAGGCTCAGGGCTTCAGAGGTTAAGGTAATGCTATTTTCAAATGTAATTGTAAATACTAGAAACCATTGTCTTTTTTATTATATAAATCCCTCCGACCCGAGCAAACATCCATCTTATCTCCCATCTTTCTTTTGTCTTCTTCTTCCTCTCTTCCCTGCTGTGACCGGCCAACATTCAGGACTGCATGTTAAGCAAAGTTTCTCTAACAATTGATACTGGCGAGCGTAAAGCACAGACAAATGGGCCGGGATGTGCACCATCCATCACACCCAACAGAAGACTCATTGTTTGCAGATTTTAACCTCGAGGAGTTCCTCCCGTTCTTCTCCTGTGAGACCCACAAATCATGAGCTGACAGAAGGAGAGCTGGGCCGAGCTGAGCCGAACGGGGATAAGACGGGAAGCAGGTTTTAAAGAGGAGAGCATCTTTTATTCTGTCCGATCTGTGCATGAAAAAGGAAGTCAGGATTCTGCCTAGGACCATACAGCTTTCTAACTGCCGTTTGTTTGATAAACCTTTTTTACTTCTCTGCGGCGCATAGTGTGGCGGGGCACGGTTTCGCCGCTGCGAGGCCCCACTAGCCGTGGCTCCACTAGCACCGCCCCCCCGTCGACGCTCGCGAAACAGCGGGCCTCATCATCTAACTGCGTGGGGCCTCATGTTGGCCAGGGACGGCCCTATATGTACGTATGACCAATACAAGCCTTGAACCTTGAACCTTGAACGTAATCCAGTTACATGTTATATGTTACTCCCCAAGCCTGAACATCAGTTGGAGTGGCAGCAGTCGTCATGGATATTTCCAGGGGGATGAAGAGTCTTCAGGACATCAGCAGAAAACAGAGATCTTCAACAAGAGCCAAAAAACGTCAGTGTTCTCCTCAGAGATTGATGAATTTCTGCTGCAGAGCTCAGCGTGTCTGAATTATCGCAGAACAGATCCATCTCTGTTTTACTTTCCTCATTCAATGAATTCTTACCCAGCTAACTTTTTTGTTTTAGTAATGGGGCCGAAGTTGGGAGGAAAAGTTGTGTTTTTACAAGTTAAAAGGGACCTTATTCGGCTTTCTAGGGTTTTCCCTTTCCTGTGGTGTGTTCTATAGGTTTTAGTGTAAAGGCAGAGCCCCCTGCCTGAAAGCCCCACAGTGACATCATTATGTTACATTCACACTCCAATTGGCTAGGGCTCCAACTGATTCTACGTGGTAGGCTAAGGGGCACAACAATCACAACAGAGCCGGCCAGCTAACCAATCAGAGCAGACTAGGCTCTTGTTTCAGACAGAGGGTGAAAAGAGGTGCTGCAGCACAGGTAGACACTACATACTGATATACACCTGAACATCAGCAGGAGAGGACTCTTTAAAGTAGAGACACTACATGCTGATATACACCTGAACATCAGCAGGAGAGGACTCTTTAAAGTAGAGACACTACATACTGATATACACCTGAACATCAGCAGGAGAGGACTCTTTAAAGTAGAGACACTACATACTGATATACACCTGAACATCAGCAGGAGAGGACTCTTTAAAGTAGAGACACTACATACTGATATACACCTGAACATCAGCAGGAGAGGACTCTTTAAAGTAGAGACACTACATACTGATATACACCTGAACATCAGCAGGAGAGGACTCTTTAAAGTAGATACACTACATACTGATATACACCTGAACATCAGCAGGAGAGGACTCTTTAAAGTAGAGACACTACATACTGATATACACCTGAACATCAGCAGGAGAGGACTCTTTAAAGTAGAGACACTACATACTGATATACACCTGAACATCAGCAGGAGAGGACTCTTTAAAGTAGAGACACTACATACTGATATACACCTGAACATCAGCAGGAGAGGACTCTTTAAAGTAGAGACACTACATACTGATATACACCTTCAGGTCATCTACGACCACTCTCAGCTATTTACTGAACAAATCCTCTTGCAAATCTTTTACCTGTAAACCTCTACAACTTCATTAAACAATGTAACAACTTTATTTGTTGTTGAAATATTATGATCTTGCATGATCTCGTTGTTCTCCTTCTATTTTACTCGAGCGTACAAAACACCACCGACCTGACGGTGTGTAATGATATGTATTATGTCTGTAACATCCTGCTGTTTAAAACAAATTGCCTGTTGGATCAGCATGACATTTTCAAATGGTCAATTCCTTTGTACCTTTCATGATGGAGGTGTGCACCCCTTTCTTCTGCTTTGTAAGCTTTATCACATCTCTCTCTCTCACATATTTAAATCGACCTCAACTCTCTATATGCAACTAATATTTCCTCACATAAAGTGTTCCTCTTGCACGAAAACAACCTACAAATATCTGGGCTTTTGGTTGGACAGTAATCTCAACTTCAAACACCACATTGAAGTTCTAACTAAGACATTGAAATTCACTCTTGGCTTCCTTTACAGACTTAAATGTTGTATTTCAACTTCATCCCGTAAAAGGTTGGTCTCTGGCTTATTCCTGTCCCAGCTGGACTACGGTGATACCATCTATAGATTTGCCTGTCCCACTGTTTTGGCCAAACTTGACCCACTCTCCCATGCTGCACGGCGTTATATAGAAACTGTATAGCCTAACTGGATGGTACTCACTTAGTATGCGTAGGATGCAGCATTGGTTTTTATTAATGTATAAAGCCATTTTAGGTAAGCTTCCACTGTACATATGCGCCAGATTTGCTCCAGTTTGTGACTCTTACAACCTCAGATCCAGCGCCTGGATACGGTTCCAGGTTCTCGCCGTGCGGACTGAGGCTGGGAAAAGGAGTCTTTTTTATTATGGTCCTTGGTCTTGGAATGACCTTCAATCACGCCTCACACTGAGGGCACTTGTCTCAATAGCATGTTTTAGATTGAAGTTGTCTGAGGTCCTTACCACCAGCTGCTCTTGCAGTAATAAGTAGTGCCTTTCTTACTGTCCTAAATGTGCACAATGTAGTGACTGCTTTTTTATCTTTTGTTTTCTTAGTTATGTTCTCTGTATTTTATATGTTTGTGTTATGAGTAAAGTTGCTGCCTTCTTGGCCAGGTCAGCATTGCAAATGAGATTCTATCTCAATGCTTGTATCTGGTTAAATAAAGGTTAAATAAAAATAAAAATAAAAACCATCTTTTCCACAGCCAGCTTTTTTAATTCAAGGGTGCCATCGATTTCTAGACTTCAGTCGTTAAAGCCAAGTCGTTCTTTTGTTTTATCTGCACTTGTAATTTAATTTAAATCGAACTGAAGTTGTATCAAATACTGCACTCTTCACCACAGATTGCAATTAGCAACGAGCCTCATAAACAACCCTTGTTGTCTTTAGAAAGCATGTCTTATAAATTCATTCATTAATTGTCTTCTAGAAAAACCTGAACAGAAGTGCCATTTTGCTGTCCAACAATTAAAACTGTCTCAAATCTATGTATCTAATCGTATCTAAAACAAAGAACTTGAAGACCTTCTTGTCATCCTCTCCTTCACCGATATGATGTCCGCTCAGAGCTGTCGTAATATTAAAAAAGACTTTCTTAAAGAGTGGAGCGTTGGCAGCGTTCTGGTTAATATTCCCAGAGGGACGTCTTTTAACGATGTGATCAATGAAAGAGAACATTACGTCTGACACCTGCGATTAGCTAACATTCATCAACAGGAACTAACCACTCCCCTAGCTATGGCTTCCAGGAAACATAACTCCCCGTTTATAAATGCAGCCATCTCTCATAATAATTCACAGAAGAAACATAGATAAATGAGGGTGGAAATGAGATGTTGGAAGCAAGAGTTGTGAGTCTGCTAACGGGAACAAATGACTCAGGAAAGATTTGTCCTGACGAGGAAATATTAATGAGTTTACAGCGTGGAATAACAAGAGGAAAAAAACGGCTTTAAAAATAAGAAGAAGGTCAACTGCAGGAGACTGGCTGGCAGCCTGAGACGTGAAGCCCATTTATATTTGAATATGTTTATTTTGAAAGACAAAGAAGACGTGTGACGACCAGAGTTGGGTGTAACGCGTTACTTTGTAACGCGTTACTGTAATAATATTACTTTGTCGGTAACGGAGTAGTGTAACGCGCTACTTTTATAATCCAGTAATCACACTACAGTTACTAACATTGCCCCGACACGCGTTACTTCGTTACTTTCTAAAATCAGTCATAATCAAACCTCAACAAACACCTGCAAAGAACACATGCTAGGTGAAGCTAACGCACATAGCTGTTGTTTATTTATATCACACACACGTAGTTCTTCTTCTCTGTTTTCCGGTTGTTGCTTGTTTTGAATGACGAATACACACTACCGCTACCTGCTGGTAAGGAGAGTTATTGCCACTCACGCATGCGCAGTTCGTACGTGCTCGGCTGAAGTCTGGCTCCAGTGCAACACATGGCCAACACGCAGGAGAACACGCTGACGCAACAGCGTGAGCAGAGATAGACTGCGCAAAATATACAGATAGCAGGAGACAGAGGACAGCCACGGTCAGATAGCAGGAGACAGAGGACAGCCACGGTCAGATAGCAGGAGACAGAGGACAGCCACGGTCAGATAGCAGGAGACAGAGGACAGCCATGATCAGATAGGAAAACATTCAGGAGCTATCTGGATCAGTCTTATGCGACAATGGAAACTGAACTAAAGAGAACATTTGAAACTTTAGCAGTCTGCGTGATCTGCCTGTAGGGAGGGGCGGGCCGGCCCTGCGAGTAAAGTAACGAGTAAAGTAACGAGTAAAGTAACGAATTACTTTATGTAGATAGTAACGAAGTAGTGTAATATATTACTTTTTTTTAAAGTAATATGTAATATGTAATATATTACTTTTTTTTAGTAACGACCCCATCTCTGGTGACGACCCCTCCCCCCTTCTGCCTGGCTGTGCTCCCTGCCTTGCTGTCCTCTGGCAGGTACTGGGAGTGTCGTCCTGTTTGTGCCCGCCCATCTAGAGGCGGAGCTTCAAGAAGGTATAAAGGTTGCCCAGCTGCAAGGATCACTCTCTGATTCAGATAAGATAAGATAAGATAAGATGAACCTTTATTAATCCCCGAGGGGAAATTCAGTTGTACAAAGCAGCAACAGGGTAAGCGTGAAAAAAAACAGTACAGCAAAGATTCACACAGATCAATAAAATCTAAAATCTAAAATAAATAACATAACATCAAGGAAATAATGATAATAATAATAAAAGACTATAAAAATAGGAGAAAAATAAAAATAAGAGTAAAATAACTGTCAGCATATATACATATCCACAGATCCTGTCTGCTGCAGCAACCTCAGCCTACAGCCTACAGCCTGTGTTAGGTTTGATGGACCCTCCAACATGCTACAACACACACCCACACACTGCTCACACTACTGACAGTCTGATTCTTACGTACACTATTCATCAGAGATGTTTTTCGTTAACTTGTTAAATAAACAGATATTTGGCATTTAACTCTGTGTGGCCTCCCTATTTGTTCCAGCCGTTAGGCAGGTTGTAACAGACGTGAAGGGCAATATATTCCTGATAGTGGACAATGCATATTTGCAATTGTGGGTACCCCGGCACACCAAGTGGATCTTGTTGATTACGAAAGTAAAGATGGTGCAAGTTGGATGACATTCTGACCGATTCTGCTTTTTGTGGTTTTCCCTTTCCTGTAGTGTTATATGGATGCTAGTGCATGTGAATGGTCTACGAAGGCTAACATCCCAACGTTCCCTCCAGGAACATGGTGACATCATTATTATGTAACACTTGCGCTTCTATTGGCTAGCGCTCCGACACATTGTACGTGATAGGCAAAGGGGCGGGACATCTCAAAGCAGTGGACCAATCACAACAGAGCCGGCCAGCTAACCAATCAGAGCAGACTGAGCTCTGGTTTCAGACAGAGGGTGAAAAGAGGTGCTGCAGCACAGACAGTATGAGAACAATAAAGAGCTTTTTGAACATTAAAGCATGGAGACATGTAGAGACACTACATACTGATATACACCTGGACATCAGCAGGAGAGGACTCTTTAAAGTAGAGACACTACATACTGATATACACCTGAACATCAGCAGGAGAGGACTCTTTAAAGTAGAGACACTGCATACTGATATACACCTGGACATCAGCAGGAGAGGACTCTTTAAAGTAGAGACACTACATACTGATATACACCTGGACATCAGCAGGAAAGGACTCTTTAAAGTAGATACACTACATACTGTTATACACCTGAACATCAGCAGGAGAGGACTCTTTAAAGTAGAGACACTACACACTGATATGCACCTGGACATCAGCAGGAGAGGACTCTTTAAAGTAGAGACACTACATACTGATATACACCTGAACATCAGCAGGAGAGGACTCTTTAAAGTAGAGACACTACATACTGATATACACCTGAACATCAGCAGGAGAGGACTCTTTAAAGTAGAGACACTACATACTGATATACACCTGAACATCAGCAGGAGAGGACTCTTTAAAGTAGAGACACTACATACCGATATACACCTGAACATCAGCAGGAGAGGACTCTTTAAAGTAGAGACACTACATACTGATATACACCTGGACATCAGCAGGAGAGGACTCTTTAAAGTAGAGACACTACATACTGATATACACCTGAACATCAGCAGGAGAGGACTCTTTAAGAAGAACAAATAATTATTCATAATAAACTGAGAGTGTGCACGTTTTAACACGTTTTAATACAATATATAAAAAAATATGTAAACATTTGAAAATGTATACAGTCGTATCTGGAGATTGTATTAGTTAAGTTATTTGTGTTGATTTTCCTCATATGCACTGATCTTAACATGTTCTACCCTGTCATGTGGTTTTAATGATTACATCTATCAATGACCTTTAATGGACTGGTGTTTTTTTTGTAGTGACTCTACCTCTAACCACACACAGTATACTGAACACTGCTTCTGCCATTATTTCTCTGTGTGTGTACGTAAGAAACAAACAAATGAATTAATAAAATCTTCAGTTTTCGACAGTCAAATTAAAATTGCATTGATGGCGAGACTTAGCCTGTTAAAGACTCTGTTTAAAGTTGTATGTTATTGCATCAATGTTCAACAGATCAGATGAGGCCAAACTTACAAATTCCTCCAAATAAAACACAGAATAATCCGCCGACTCATGAGTTTAAATGCAGGACTTTCATTTTCAATGGATTGTTTTTGCTTTATTTTCGATAGAGTGAAAGATATATTCCCACGCTGAGTCGCACCCCGCTGTGCTGCTGCGTCCGATCAGGCAGATTAAATGAACTACTTAAAAGGTAATGAGACAAATGGAGGCTGCCTTTTCTCCCCTCAGCTGCAGAAACACAAGACTCTAAGATCAGCCTCACCGTGTTTACAGATGTCCTGTTTGGTCGGGCTTACGTGTCAGAAACGGCAAGAAGAATTATAACCAGATGGGAAATGTAGCTCGTTCTTCATTTCTGAAGAACATTTGCAGGTGCATTTATCCATCTGTACAAGTGAGGACCAGCATTTCTGTATGTCATTTTCTCTATCAAATCCAGGTTTTGAAGACCCTTCTGACTCACGGGTCAAATGCATTTTATATCAAGAGAACAAAAGCCGGAAAATCTGCACAAGAAAATATTGGATGTACGGATGTTTTTGTTTTCAGGAGAAACGTTTCTCTTTCAAACATTGCAGTCTCAAAGAGACCCTGTTCTGCCTTTTGGAGTCTTCTCTTTCCTCTGGTGTGTTATAGAGGCTGTTGTGCCTGTCACAGTATGGCAACACATACACATACAGTGGGGCAAAAAAGTATTTAGTCAGCCACCAATTGTGCAAGTTCTCCCACTTAAAAAGATGAGAGGCCTGTAATTTTCATCCTATGTATACTTCAACTATGAGAGACAAAATGAGAAGAAAAAAAATCCAGAAAATCACATTGTCTGATTTTTAAAGAATTTATTTGCAAATGATGGTGGAAAATAAGTATTTGGTCAATAACAAAAGGTCATCTCAATACTTTGTTATATACCCTTTGTTGGCAATGCCAGAGGTCAAACGTTTTCTGTAAGTCTTCACAAGGTTTTCACTGTTGCTGGTATTTTGGCCCATTCCTCCATGCAGATCTCCTCTAGAGCAGTGATGTTTTGGGGCTGTCGCTGGGCAACACGGACTTTCAACTCCCTCCAAAGATTTTCTATGGGGTTGAGATCTGGAGACTGGCTAGGCCACTCCAGGACCTCCTTCGTTGCCCGGGCGGTGTGTTTGGGATCATTGTCATGCTGAAAGACCCAGCCACGTTTCATCTTCAATGCCCTTGCTGATGGAAGGAGGTTGTCACTCAAAATCTCACGATACATGGCCCCATTCATTCTTTCCTTTACACGGAGCAGTCGTCCTGGTCCCTTTGCAGAAAAACAGCCCCAAAGCATGATGTTTCCACCCCCATGTTTCACAGTAGGTATGGTGTTCTTTGGATGCAACTCAGCATTCTTTCTCCTCTGAACACGTCTAGTTGAGTTTTTACCAAAAAGTTCTATTTTGGTTTCATCTGACCATATGACATTCTCCCAATCCTCTTCTGGATCATCTAAATTCTCTCTAGCAAACTTCAGGCGGGCCTGGACATGTACTGGCTTAAGCAGGGGGACACGTCTGGCACTGCAGGATTTGAGTCCCTGGTGGCGTAGTGTGTTACTGATGGTAGCCTTTGTTACTTTGGTCCCAGCTCTCTGCAGGTCATTGGCTCGGCCCCCCCGTGTGGTTCTGGGATGTTTGCTCACCGTTCTTGTGATCATTTTGACCCCACGGGGTGAGATCTTGCGTGGAGCCCCAGATCGAGGGAGATTATCAGTGGTCTTGTATGTCTTCCATTTTCTAATAATTGCTCCCACGGTTGATTTCTTCACACCAAGCTGCTTACCTATTGCAGATTCAGTCTTCCCAGCCTGGTGCAGGTCTACAATTTAGTTTCTGGTGTCCTTTGACAGCTCTTTGGTCTTGGCCATAGTGGAGTTTGGAGTGTGACTGTTTGAGGTTGTGGACAGGTGTCTTTTATACTGATAACGAGTTCAAACAGGTTCCATTAATACAGTTAACGAGTGGAGGACAGAGGAGGCTCTTAAGGAAGAAGTTACAGGTCTGTGAGAGCCAGAAATCTTGTTTGTTTGTAGGTTTGTAGGAATTTACCAATTAATTCATTATAAATCCTACAATGTGATTTCCTGGATACTTTCCCCCCATTTTGTGTCTCATAGTTGAAGTGTACCTAGGATGAACATTACAGGCCTCTCTCATCTTTTTAAGTGGGATAACTTGCACAATTGGTGGCTGACTAAATACTTGTTTGCCCCACTGTATGTGTGTGTGAAAAAATAAGCATAATAGGAATGACTAAGGATATGTTAGTTGTGATAATAAATAAAGTAGGACATTTCAAAGGACATTAATGTTGGAACTTGTTTATGGGGGAGTTGTGGCTTCAGTGAAATTGTGAGTAGGGAGCACTGTTGGTTTGCAAGGACGTTTTGTTGTGATTAATGTTGTTTATGATCCTTAATCGATCCGTTTGTTTATTCAGCACCTTTAAAACAAATCAAATGCTCTGCAAAGTGCTTTAAAAGGCATTTAAATCAACAGTGAAATGTAAACTACAATAAATAATAAGGATGATTCTGTAATGAATATCTATAATATAAGCAAATGTTCATAAAATATTACATAAAAGCCAGACCAATATCATAAGAACATGTTTGTCAAGACATTTTGTAGCTTTTTCAGGGCATTTTGTAGCTTTACGAGTACATTTTGTTTCTTTTCTAGGACATTTTGTTTTGTTGATTTTTTTTTGTGGACACTTTGTTGCTTTTCGGGGACATTTTGTTTTTTTGAGGACATTTGTTTTGGAAGCGTTACTACAACATAGTGTTGCCTTTCGGGAACATGCTGTAGCTTTATGAGGACATTTTGTTGCCTTTCGGGGACATGCTGTAGCTTTATGAGGTCATTTTGTAGCTTTTCGGAGACATGCTGTAGCGTTATGAGGACATTTTGTAGCTTTTCGGAGACATGTTTTTGCTTTTCCAGGACATTTTGTTGCCTTTCGGGGACATGCTGTAGCTTTATGAGGACATTTTGTAGCTTTTCGGAGACCTGCTGTAGCTTTATGAGGACATTTTGTTGCCTTTCGGGGACATGCTGTAGCTTCATGAGGACATTTTGTTGCCTTTCGGGGACATGCTGTAGCTTTATGAGGACATTTTGTAGCTTTTCGGAGACATATTTTTGCTTTTCCAGGACATTTTGTTTTGTTGCTTTTTTGAGGAAATGTTTTTTGGAAGCTTTACTGGAACATGTTGTTGTTTTTCAGGGACATTTTGTAGCTCTACGAGGACATGTCAGAGCTTTTTCGAGGACATGTTGTTGCTTTTCGAGGACATGTTGTTGCTTTTCATGGACATTTTGTTTTGTTGCTTTACTAGAACATTCTGTTGCTTTTCAAACAAAAAAGATGGCGCTTAGAAAAAGGCAGTATCTGGTCCCAAGTTTGTTATAATATTTTTTTAAAGACTTAACCCCACAAGCTCTAATGTCCACTTGTTTCAAATGTTTTACTCTGTTCACAAACCCAAAATATAAAAAAGCCTTCCCACAAAGCTGTTTGTAGCGACGTCTGTCTGTGGATCAGCTGCTCCTCTGTTTCAGGGTCCGAGCTCCGAATGTTAATGTCACCGAGAGTCGGCGCTTAATGAGCAGCTGTAATCAGTGGGTGTTAAGACCAATGCAGGCGCCTCCTTATTAGCATAGCAGCATTTAATGAGCGCAGAGCTAAGGGAAAAAAGAGGAGGGGAAATCAATACCTGCTGAATTAAAACATCTCTCTGCTGACAGATGGGTTCACTGATGCATGAGAGGGAGAAACACAAACGCTGACTCACTGCTTCCCTTCCTTATGGTCTCCTTATTCTTTATCTGTCTTCTCATATTGTTCTTTTAGTTCTTACTGACAACATAGAATTAGAGCCGCTGCTCAAAGAGATGGGGAAATACATCTCGTACCATTAATTACACTTTTAAATGTCTTCTTTTTCATCATTAAAGTGTTATCAAAACAAGCACCACTGAGAGATCTGCTGTGAGGTGATGTAATAATTGTTTGTACCTGATAACATCCAAGATTATACCCAATTAAACTTAGTAAAAGCTTGAGGGATTTGTATTATATTTAAATAAGGCTGCAAGGTTGATTTGTGTGTGTGTGTGTGTGTGTGTGTGTGTGTGTGTGTGTGTGTGTGTGTGTGTGTGTGTGTGTGTGTGTGTGTGGGTGTGTGATTCTCTATGTGTATATAGCTTTAATTGTGTGTGTGTGATTTAAAATCAATCTTTTTAAATACTCTGCTGGATCACCTTTCAATAATGGATGGTCATTTCTTTTTTTAAATTAAGTTAAGCAACTTTAAGCTTTTGGTTTTGGAAGAGCTTAAAAAAAAGACACTGATGCTTTGAGCTCAATCAAGCTTTGGGAACAATAATGAACAATAACTCCTCCATCATTCTCCTTCGGCAGCTTCTCAACACCATTAACTAAAAATATTTCTCTCTTACTGTAGTTGGAAACAGTAGCGTTATATGTTTGTTTGATATTTTAAAATGCCCCTAACCTTTTAGCGGCCACAGTTTCCCCCTTGGAGGCTGAAATTGATCGATAGTTTCTAAATAATCTGAATTTAACTTAATTATTCAATCATTTGAGTAACTCGAAAGCAAATTAATGTTTTAAAATGTTGTATTTATGTTTTTGACGATTAAATTACATTTTGTGTCGTGATATTGTTGACCAAAGCAACACATTTGATCCTTCAGTCTAACGTTATTATTCCCAGCAGATATGAAACTAAAAGTCTATTTATTCCACACCTGTCAGGAAAAAAGCACAAGTTACTTAAAAGAAAACATGCAATATTAAAATCACCTTCACCTTTTTGTCTCATCATAAATGGAAGAGGATTCTCACGAATAATTAAAGTTCTGCGCTGACAGGAGAGTCTGCGGTGGCGTTAATATTACATCCCGTGCTCCACTTGACGGACCCTCTGAACACGTGGGAGGACGGAGGCGCCACAACTCCAGCAATTGATATTCAGGCTCTTTAATTACATCGAGTGCAGCGAGGATTAATGAAATCAGTGTCATCAGGGGTCAAAGGTCACAGGGAGCCGTGTTTGTGAGGATCGTATGCTGCGTGATATGATGGTATTTTAATTAGTATGCAAATGTATTACAGTGTGAATGCTTTCAACTCACAGTGTTTCTGTTAAAGAGGACACATTAAGATCATTTTCAGCTTCATATCAGTATGTAGTGTCTCTACTTTAAAGAGTCCTCTCCTGCTGATGTTCAGCTGTATATCAGTATGTAGTGTCTCTACTTTAAAGAGTCCTCTCCTGTGGATGTTCAGGTGTATATCAGTATGTAGTGTCTCTACTTTAAAGAGTCCTCTCCTGTTGATGTTCAGGTGGATATCAGTATGTAGTGTCTACTTTAAAGAGTCCTCTCCTGCGGATGTTCAGGTGTATATCAGTATTTAGTGTCTCTACTTTAAAGAGTCCTCTCCTGCTGATGTTCAGGTGTATATCAGTATTTAGTGTCTCTACTTTAAAGAGTCCTCTCCTGCTGATGTTCAGGTGTATATCAGTATTTAGTGTCTCTACTTTAAAGAGTCCTCTCCTGCTGATGTTCAGGTGTATATCAGTATGTAGTGTCTCTACTTTAAAGAGTCCTCTCCTGCTGATGTTCAGGTGTATATCAGTATGTAGTGTCTCTACTTTAAAGAGTCCTCTCCTGCTGATGTTCAGGTGTATATCAGTATGTAGTGTCTCTACTTTAAAGAGTCCTCTCCTGCTGATGTTCAGGTGTATATCAGTATGTGGTGTCTCTACTTTAAAGAGTCCTCTCCTGCTGATGTTCAGGTGTATATCAGTATGTGGTGTCTCTACTTTAAAGAGTCCTCTCCTGATGATGTTCAGGTGTATATCAGTATGTGGTGTCTCTACTTTAAAGAGTCCTCTCCTGATGATGTTCAGGTGTATATCAGTATGTAGTGTCTCTACTTTAAAGAGTCCTCTCCTGCGGATGTTCAGGTGTATATCAGTATTTAGTGTCTCTACTTTAAAGAGTCCTCTCCTGCTGATGTTCAGGTGTATATCAGTATTTAGTGTCTCTACTTTAAAGAGTCCTTTCCTGCTGATGTTCAGGTGTATATCAGTATTTAGTGTCTCTACTTTAAAGAGTCCTCTCCTGCTGATGTTCAGGTGTATATCAGTATGTAGTGTCTCTACTTTAAAGAGTCCTCTCCTGCTGATGTTCAGGTGTATATCAGTATGTAGTGTCTCTACTTTAAAGAGTCCTCTCCTGCTGATGTTCAGGTGTATATCAGTATGTAGTGTCTCTACTTTAAAGAGTCCTCTCCTGCTGATGTTCAGGTGTATATCAGTATGTGGTGTCTCTACTTTAAAGAGTCCTCTCCTGCTGATGTTCAGGTGTATATCAGTATGTGGTGTCTCTACTTTAAAGAGTCCTCTCCTGATGATGTTCAGGTGTATATCAGTATGTGGTGTCTCTACTTTAAAGAGTCATCTCCTGATGATGTTCAGGTGTATATCAGTATGTAGTGTCTCTACTTTAAAGAGTCCTCTCCTGCTGATGTTCAGGTGTATATCAGTATGTTGTGTCTCTACTTTAAAGAGTCCTCTCCTGCTGATGTTCAGGTGTATATCAGTATGTAGTGTCTCTACTTTAAAGAGTCCTCTCCTGCTGATGTTCAGGTGTATATCAGTATTTAGTGTCTCTACTTTAAAGAGTCCTCTCCTGCTGATGTTCAGGTGTATATCAGTATTTAGTGTCTCTACTTTAAAGAGTCCTCTCCTGCTGATGTTCAGGTGTATATCAGTATTTAGTGTCTCTACTTTAAAGAGTCCTCTCCTGCTGATGTTCAGGTGTATATCAGTATGTAGTGTCTCTACTTTAAAGAGTCCTCTCCTGCTGATGTTCAGGTGTATATCAGTATGTAGTGTCTCTACTTTAAAGAGTCCTCTCCTGCTGATGTTCAGGTGTATATCAGTATGTAGTGTCTCTACTTTAAAGAGTCCTCTCCTGCTGATGTTCAGGTGTATATCAGTATGTGGTGTCTCTACTTTAAAGAGTCCTCTCCTGATGATGTTCAGGTGTATATCAGTATGTGGTGTCTCTACTTTAAAGAGTCCTCTCCTGATGATGTTCAGGTGTATATCAGTATGTAGTGTCTCTACTTTAAAGAGTCCTCTCCTGTGGATGTTCAGGTGTATATCAGTATTTAGTGTCTCTACTTTAAAGAGTCCTCTCCTGCTGATGTTCAGGTGTATATCAGTATTTAGTGTCTCTACTTTAAAGAGTCCTTCTCCTGCTGATGTTCAGGTGTATATCAGTATTTAGTGTCTCTACTTTAAAGAGTCCTCTCCTGCTGATGTTCAGGTGTATATCAGTATGTAGTGTCTCTACTTTAAAGAGTCCTCTCCTGCTGATGTTCAGGTGTATATCAGTATGTAGTGTCTCTACTTTAAAGAGTCCTCTCCTGCTGATGTTCAGGTGTATATCAGTATGTAGTGTCTCTACTTTAAAGAGTCCTCTCCTGCTGATGTTCAGGTGTATATCAGTATGTGGTGTCTCTACTTTAAAGAGTCCTCTCCTGCTGATGTTCAGGTGTATATCAGTATGTGGTGTCTCTACTTTAAAGAGTCCTCTCCTGATGATGTTCAGGTGTATATCAGTATGTGGTGTCTCTACTTTAAAGAGTCCTCTCCTGATGATGTTCAGGTGTATATCAGTATGTAGTGTCTCTACTTTAAAGAGTCCTCTCCTGCTGATGTTCAGGTGTATATCAGTATGTTGTGTCTCTACTTTAAAGAGTCCTCTCCTGCTGATGTTCAGGTGTATATCAGTATGTAGTGTCTCTACTTTAAAGAGTCCTCTCCTGCTGATGTTCAGGTGTATATCAGTATGTAGTGTCTCTACTTTAAAGAGTCCTCTCCTGCTGATGTTCAGGTGTATATCAGTATGTCGTGTCTCTACTTTAAAGAGTGCTCTCCTGCTGATGTTCAGGTGTATATCAGTATGTAGTGTCTCTACTTTAAAGAGTCCTCTCGTGTTGACTCGTGCATTACAGAACATTTCTTTTGCACTACACCACCTTGGTTTTCTGAGCAGTATACGCAAACAGTCATTATATGAAACCTGGAGCTTCCGGAGGCTCGCCTTCTTATACTCGACCCACAAGGGGGCAGTAGAGAGAGGAGTGCAATAAGCTCTCAAGAGGTTCACCTTAACCTCATCTGAACACCAAGAGCATTTTCTAGCCAACATGTTGTGTTACAGCAAACAGACGGCACCTGCGCTGACAGGCAGCATGTTGGAAAACCAAGGTTCTTATCCCCTGTTGCTCTGCAGGTCATTACAGCGCTCGTCTTAGCATCGTATTTATCGTCAAATTTGACTCCGTAATCAGAACAAACATTTAGCAACTGTTGAAATCCAGCACTGCTAGGAGAAACAAAAGCCAGATCATCGGCATACATAAGATGGCTTACAATCACACATCCTGTTTTACAGACACTTAAATCATCTGATAGATCATTCATATAGATATTAAAAAGGCTCGGTGAGAGGAGCCCCCCCTGGCGGACTCCAGTACCAACACCAAATGGCGCCGAGACTGCCTTCCCCCATTTGATCCGCATGCTCTGGTTGGCATACCAATAAGCCAGGATCCTAATTATACTGTTGGGCACACCTCTTTGTCTCAATTTTAAAAACAGTTTATGATAGTTAACTCGGTCAAAAGCCTTCGAGGAATCAATGAACCCAATCAGAACAGTGGAACTCTGTCTTCTATGTTTCTACCGTTTCCTTCAAAGCATAGATGCATAGCTCAGCACCATAGCCTTGAAGCCAAGCTGATTATCTGAGGTACATAAATAAGAACATAGTCTGTCCAACAACATTCTTTCCAGGACTTTGGATAACACACTGGCTAGAGCAGGGGTGTCAAACTCAAGGCCCGGGGGCCAAATCCGGCCCATCACTTCATTTTGTGTGGCCCCACAAGAGCTTACAAAGAATATAATGAGTTTATTATAATGTTATGTGCCGCTTTACAGGAGAACGTTGCCCATAAACTACATGTCCCACAATGCATCTCATTTTGTGAAATGCGCAATGAAGAGACTTGCAATTATTTTCCCTAGACTTCTGCTTTCAGACGTAGTTAATTATGAAGTTATTACCCTATCTGATAATAATCCAATGAAGAGGCAATAGTGTAAAATAATACATTATTGTATATGTATCTATGTATATTTATATAGTCTTAAAGTTACCACCGGCCCTTTGAGTGCAACCATATTTCTAATATGGCCCGCGATGAAATTGAGTTTGACACCCCTGGGCTAGAACAATTGGTCTCTAGTTATCCACGCTCCCTACCTCGCCCGCTCTGTCCTTAATGACAGGGACCAAGGTAACAGTCAACATGGAGTCTCGCGACACACCATGAGTCATGAGGCCGGTAAAACAAATGGCAAGAAGAACTGCAACCTTCGGGCTTGCCAGTTTAAGCTGCTCTGCAGTGATTCGGTCAGAGCCGCATGCTTTGTTATCAGCTAGCTGTGCAATTGCTCGATAAACCTCTTTAGCTGAGATTCCCACTGTGTCACTTTTCACAACACCACCAACTTGGTAGGCGTCACTTTTAACACCATTAAGTCTAGTAGAGTAATGTTGCCTCCACGCCTCAGCTATGTGATCGGCTCCAGATACGCCCTCTGTGGTACACGGTAACGACGTACTGGCCCTGTTCAGAGCTCTCACCTCCTTCCAGAAGCCAGTCACATCCTTATGAAGGAGCTTTTCAGCCGTAGAGTCCGCTCTCAATGCTTCTGTATGTTTGTGACATAACGAACTGCATATTTATATCTAGCCTTTGCACGCTTTTTGAGATCCAGGACAGGCCCCTCTCTGGGCCTTCCTGCCCGGACCCAGGCCCCAAAAGCATTCTTGGCTTCAGCGTATTGATCAGCCACATGTTTATTCCACCCTGGCTTGACGTTGTGTCTCTTCCTAAAGTAGGTACAGCCCGGTCTACTGGCCTCCCATACAGCTCCCACAATACAATCACACAGAGGTCTTCACGGTGAGAGCTTTCATTACAACCCACATCAACACACAGAGGTGCCACTTTGGGTAGATATACATCACTCAATAGGACATCAGTTCTCCCATAGTAGCCTATCCTCATTTGTGAGCTTGGACAAGTCCACTTTAGTGGTACAGGCATTTTTAACCTCCTGAGACATCTCAGGGAGACTATCATCATCTAGTGACATTACGACTGTAGGGCGACTGTGGCTGTGAGGGGGTGCGGTCGTCTTTCCACCAGAAGGTAGTGGGTTCGATCCCAGCCCATGCAGTCAACATGTCGATGTATCCTTGGGCAAGATACTTAACCCTGAGTTGCTGCCGATGGCCAACGGTGTGTGAATGTGTGTGCGTGTTAGTTCCTAGAGTAATATACACTGCTCTGTATGAATGGGTGTGAATGGGTGAACGACATGTAGTATGTAAAGCGCTTTGAGGGGTCTTAAAGACTGGATAAAGCGCATATAAGTACAGTCCATTTACCATTTACCATTACAAAAGGAATGTGATCTGACATCGATGCCTCATACACAATCTCAATTGATCTTACAATGTCATAGGCATCAGTGCTCAAGCCATGACGTTGTATGCCAGGCCTCGCTTATATAGCTATCTGTAGGCAGAAGTATTTGGCTTGATAATATAAGATTGTTATCATCACAGAACTGTAGCATATGCTTAGCAAACAAGGACCTTTTGTCTGCTATGTCAGCATTCATATCACCCACTACATAACCACTGGAGGAATGATTATCAACAATAAAATAATGTATAAAAGCAAGTCTGTTCAGGTATCCATCTTCATTACGCTGTGACTCATATGGTGTATACATTGAGAATGCTAAACTCCTTGTTATTCATTTTGATCTGAACAGCAATACACCATGCTTCAAGCCTGATGACATTAATGACAGCGTCCAGCTTTTTGAGCCACAGGATAGCCACGCCCCCTGCTCTCCTTCCTCTCACTCTTCCCAGAGATAGGTCCGTAGTGGACTCACCAGCCCCGTGAACATTGTCATTAAGAGAGTTCAACTTTCCCAAGTCCTGCTTTGGTAAGAAAGTTTCTTGCAAGCATAAAATGTCAAATTTTTGTAGCAAGTTGTCCACCACTACACATCGGATCCTATCTGCAGCGCTGTTGCCCAGGCGCAGCCCGCGACAGTTAAACGATCCAACCCGCATAACGTTTAGCTAAGCAGCTCAGCCCTAGCCCCATTCAGTACCCTCGCACCAGCAAAAGGTCTAGCTCTGCTATCACGTACAATGTGTTGGAGTGCTAGCCAATAGCAGCATGAGTGTTCAAGAGTGATGTCACTATGTTCAAGAAGTAAACAAAGGAGTCCAATGGAGGCGTAATCAGGAGGGAAAACAGGGATGTTTGCCTTTGCAGTCCATATAACACTACATGAAAAGGGAAACCCCCAAAAACAATAATACGTCCTCTTTAAATCATCCTTCGCCAACATGACTGATAGTGTGTGGCTTGTGAACGCAGCCTGGCTCTGTTTGGCCTCAGACTTCACATATTACTTCACGAGATGATTCTTTAGTTTTATCTTCCGCTTTTAATCTCCTCTAATTAGCCGCCGGCATTGTATCGCTCTCTGTTCCTCTGTGGCCGGGCAGCAGTTCATCCTGTTTTCATTTTTTTCTACTGGCACCTTTTGGGAAATTAATTCATTTTTTGCTTAAGTGTCTCAATAATTACAGTGACATGGAGGTTAATTGCCTAATCTCTATTGCTGTGGAGGCGTCCCGTTTGAAATCCCCACACACTCTGTTACAGAAACAGCAGCCAGAAGATCTCTGTAACCAGAGGGGACGCTCTGACCTCAATACACTTCTCTTTCTTTGTTCTGTATTACATGGAGCAGGTGGCAGAAGGGGGAGCTCAGGTATGCTTGTTCACTGTCATTAATTTCCCACTTTTGATTTAACGCTTGAAAGTTGTTCTGGAGCAAAGGGACGGCTGTCTCGCCTTTTTCTAAAATATGGAGGTCCAGTGGAAGTCAGCCAAGGACACCTGTTAGTACCTTTCTTATTTTTCTAAACTCCACTAAACAAAAATGCATATAAATGACCTTGACTTAAAATAATGTCCTCACTTTTACAAACTGTCCTAACACTAAAAAATGTCCGCAACGTTTCCTGCCTTTTCAAAATGTCGTAAAAGAAATCCATTATTTCTTTAGTGGTCACATTTTCTGTCCAGTTAAAATGTCAACTTAATCTGTAATGGAAACACGCTGTCACGGTCCCTATTAGATATTCAGATGACAGGTCAATATCACACACACACACACACACACACACACACACACACACACACACACACACACACACACACACACACACACACACACACACACACACACACACACACACACACACACACACACACACACACACACACACACACACACACACACACACACACACACACACACACACACACACACACACACACACACACACACACACACTTAATACATTTCTGTATTAAGAAACACATACACACACACTTTCCAAAACCCACGGGGGGCGACTTCTTTCCGTGATGCTGAGTCTCCGCCTCTGATGGATGTCGACCTGCATCCAGAGGTGATGGATGTTGGTGTCACGGAGCAGCAGAGCGAGGGTGTAGGGGGGTTGGGGGTCACGGTGGACATCGGTTGGTACTCTGTCCAGGTATGCTGACATGAAACTCCCTTTGTCCTCCTCCTCCTGGCCCATACCTCCTACACACAGGACAATCCCGGGACAATGTACGAAACCAGAGGGAAAGGTCACTAATCTGTGAATAATAAGAAAGAGCAAAGGGACGCTAGCTGAGAACAGATGCTTCACACAACTGCACACTGTACTTGGACACTCGTGGACATACTGCATTCCAGAGATGCTGACCTTCGCTTTGGCAAGCCGCCAGGGCCCTCTAGGCCCTCAGAGATATTCTAAAAAATAATATTTAAAAACATAAAATAATATTTAAAAACATTTAAAAAAATATATATTATATTATTATTATTATATTTTTCATCAGTTTTACCAAAATAACTTGATTTAATTGTACTTAAAATAACATTTCTAGAGAAATAAATCCTTCGAATCTGCCTCTTCAGTTTCTGTTTGAATATGAAGGGTTAAATGAAAGAAGCTCGTCTCTGCGAGGTGAAGACAGGAGCTGATTTCACAGAGGGCCCGCTATAGTAACTGAACGAGAGAGTAATCTCAAATGACAGTACAATTGACCAATCATATCTTCCCTCTAAATGGGTGGGTTTTATTATCCCGGACTTTATGACAAGTTCCGCCCGTTGTCAAGCTGTTCTTGTTTCCATAGCAACAACAACTTCCTGTCAACAGCGTAAACTCGACTTCAAAATACAAGCATGTCCATACAAAGCCAAGCCAAATTACACTTAAGATCATATATACAGCGGGAACGACACAAAGCAATGTCCTTTTCAATTTCAAAGAACACAAATTGGGTTTTTTACAGGTGTTGTTTTGTGTGGTAGAGGGTCGCGTTCATTGATGCGTTTTGCACCCCGTACCGTTGTTTTGATATTCCGCTGAAGTATACGCTGTGACAACTCGCCACTGGTCTTTACCAATCACAATGTCCCTACTTTGGAAAACAAATTTAAGCATGCAAAAAGCCCTTCAAACCAACACACTCTCACTCCCTAAGCGTCCAATAGCGACGTTTGGTCAGTGTCCGTGGCGTCCAATTGTGACGCTCCTAGGCTCCTTCAGCGTCATAAAGAGACGCAAATAGCTTTCAACTGATTGCAATGTATTCCCATCTGCGTCGGGATTTGACGCTCATGGAAGCACGGCATTCGTTTATGTCGGCTGCCCTTAAAGGTAATGTGAGCGTTCATTCCCAGGAGTAAAGGATGGCAGAAGACACTACACTACCCAGAATCCCCAGCTATCGTTTGGACTACACCATGTGCTCTTGACAAACCCCGTGATAGTCCTCAAGCTCTGTGATTGGAGAGTGTGCTCCGAGGGTTAAGCCGAACAGCACTTGAAATGGGATGGAACCACGGCAGACTGTCCAAAACTGGATTTGAACGGGTCCACCGCGATCAGCTTAAGATAAGATATACTTTATTGATCCCAAGTTGGAACATTTGCGTTACATCAGCATGTGTAACAGTTAAATATGCAGTTGTGTTTATTTGAAAATCATTTAGTATAATCACATAGATTCTGTGTTTTATATTCAACAATTCTGTGTTCTTTATTTATTGATTGTTCAATACCTGACAAGGCCGGAGATGAAATATCTACATACATCTATAAGAGTATAATACATTATGTATAATATCAGTTAAAATAAGTGCTTCAACATAGTTAACATTGCTGGAGGTATGCACACATATTGATAGATGTCTTGTAATGCACTGTTGAGGAACCTGCAACCCAAGTTTTTCATTCAGTGCAGAACTACACCACAGTTGTGTAGGCCTATATGATATGTCAATAAACCTTAGAAAATCTTGAAATCTTGAAAGGGATCTGCAAAATAGTCATTACATACAGTCTTTAATTAACAATTAGTAGAGAATAACGAGTAATGAATATACTTTATAGGGATCGTATTAATATCTAATAATAAAAATATTGAAATTCAATAACATGCTTTAACCACCAGGTGTCCCTTTATATCTGCTGTGCACCTTTATGGTGTAAATACAGCCTATCTACCAATTGGATCAAATATAAAAGTGAGCCGAATTAGTGTTGATACTGCAAGGAGACGCATTGTGTGAAAAGAAATGTAAGATGTTGTTTAATTGCTGATATATTTATGATCCACGTCACATTTTCAGTTCCTCATGTTTGTCTTCTCATCAGGGCTCTATAAATACAGAACTACGGCAGATATGTAATATGTAATGCAGCCGAACCGTGTATTACAATGCCGTTATGTGATGACTTTCAAAGAGAAAAGCAAGCACACTCGGAATAAGGTATTATTATTATTTCGGTCTGTTTCCGGTATTTGTTAATGACGATGTGCTGTGAGATGTGAGACTGGAATTGCACAGGGGGGAAATAACGTAGGCTATCTTTAGATGCGGATTTTGTTAAACTAATATGTTTAGGCTGTGGACCAACACTATACATTGACGGGGAAGGGGGTAGCAATAAAGATAACACCATTAAACAGTTACACAACATAACAGAAATAATATCGATAGCAGCGTCCCTAGCAACCACCTTGGTAACAATGAAAACGTCGCGATTTCCTGAAGTAATCTTCGTAATAACTAGCAAACTAAAGATCATGTACATCCACTGCACACATAATCTGAAATAACAACTCATATTTCTCGCATCAAATGACATCAAAACGCATTTTAATGGCCAAACTAACTTTAAAATAGGCATTTTACACCTAGAATAAAACGAAGTTCGGCCATGTTTTCTTTTTCTGCAGGGAGACATTTGAAGATCACGTGACATAGACGCCAGCCATCGGAATGAATGGTGAAAAAAACGGGGTTTGTCAAACAGAGCACATGGTGTAGGCCAAACGATAGCTGGGGATTCTGGGTAGTGTAGTGTCTTCTGCCATCCTTTACTCAGAAAACATATTTGTTTCTCCGAATCGAAGGGGAAAAATACAAAAGCATTGTACACAATTTAAACCAATCAATGTTGTGTAATTAACAAGGATAATCTGGTGTTTTTTAGTCGATGAGTAGTGCAGATATCACTGTAAAATCAATCGACAGTAAGAGGAGTACTTACTTCCGGGTGTAAAATTCTCCGTTATCCAATGGGAATGTATGCTCACATTGCCTTTAAGGGCAGCCGGCATAAACGAATGCCGTGCTTCCATGAGCGTCAAATCCCGACGCAGATGGGAATACATTGCAATCAGTTGAAAGCTATTTGCGTCCCTTTATGACGCTGAAGGAGCCTAGGAGCGTCACAATTGGACGCCACGGACACTGACCAAACGTCGCTATTGGACGCTTAGGGAGTGAGAGTGTGTTGTTCAAACCAATTATCTTCGACTTCAGAGAGTGACAACACTTTCCGGAAACAATCCCTCTTGACCAAACAGTCCTAATTAAAAAATAATAATAATATGTCTGCTTCAAGAAGCTGAAAACACAACAGAAACGGGGACACTTTAAAAGTGCCGCACACAGCTGGGGCCGGAGCGCTTGTTGACGTTCAGGATTATAAAATTGTCCAACCGCCTTTGGAAACTAAAATATAAGTTTCATAGTCTTATTTTAACAATGTGATGATTCCTTGCGTTGTATGCAGATCTGCTGCAAGCTAGCTAGCTAGCTAACGTGGCTAACCTAGTCATTTCAAATATACTGACAAACACTTACAGTTATGAGACAGACTAATTTAGCCAACAGAGACAAATGGCCAGCTTTATAATCCTGAATGTCACCGAGCTTCTTGCTGCATTAACTATTCGCGGCGCTTTTATTAAACACAGCGCATTTTCCTTTAAAGATGGTGAAGATGTTATCTGTACGCGTTTTGGCACATTTGTCTTTTTATATTTAAATACCTTTCGAAAACTGCAGCACATATGTTGTAGCACGTTTGCACTGATCTGCCACCGTAATATCTTTACTCCCAAGAAATGTCTCAACCATTGGTTTTATTTTAAAGTATTTGTTTGATTCACATTCAGGAGGCCTGCAGTTGCTTTAATCACAATGAAAGTGTTATGATTCCACGTTCATGATATTATTATTCAGAACTCTCCTCCCTGTCATGGAGTGCTATGAAAGTGTCTGTGGCTGACAGCCGGAGCGTGGTTTTACACTTTAAGTGAGATCTCATTTTTCACAGCCAATCAGCCGGCCCCTTCACATTCTGGGATGTCCGAGTCGCACTGTGGACATCCGCGCTGACGGGTCATTTATCTCCCTTTTAGAAAAAATGTGTCAAGCCTCTTCGGCGCTCTGACGGCAGGAAGAGGAGGTGAACAAACAGCTTCTTAAAATCAAACATCAAACATCCAGCAAAAAAAATAAAACGTCCTCAAGGGGAGGAGGGGGGGCAACACATTTAATTTAGTGTTTAATGGGTTGTCATAACACGGCAGACTGTTTCTGAGAGTGATTGAATAAACCATTACTTTCCTGCAGTGGTGTGTGTGTGTGTGTGTGTGTGTGTGTGTGTGTGTGTGTGTGTGTGTGTGTGTGTGTGTGTGTGTGTGTGTGTGTGTGTGTGTGTGCATGTGTGTGTGTGTGTGTGTGCGTGTGTGTGACCTAGTATTACTATACTTGTGGGGACCTACATCTGTTTACATAGTCACGTGTGGGGACTGGCTTCCCTTATGGGGACACATTGGAGGTCCCCATGAGGGGGATCATTAATTTTAGGGTGAAGACTTGGTTAGGGTTAGGCATGTGTTGGTTATGGTTAAGGTTAGGATAAGTCTCCAGGAAATGCATGTAAGTCAATGTAATGTCCCCTGAAGTGATGTATACATGGTGTGTGTGTGTGTGTGTGTGTGTGTGTGTGTGTGTGTGTGTGTGTGTGTGTGTGTGTGTGTGTGTGTGTGTGTGTGTGTGTGTGTGTGTGTGTGTGTGTGTGTGTGTGTGTGAGTGAGTGGTTACCTATAATTGCAAAGTGTATATTTGAATGTAACAGTAGCGTGTCACAAATGCAGGAAGATAAACTGTCAACAGTGTGAATTAATTAAGCTTAATTTCTGGTTAACTGCATTTCAAACTAAAATATATTCATATTTTGTATTTCTTTTTGTTTGCTATTTTAAATTCAGCTCAATGCATCAGTCAGTCAAACTTTAAGCACAAAAACACAACATGAAACTGAAAATGAGCGTAATGGGACGCCTTGAACACCTTTTTAACACATGCATGCATGGTGTCCTTATGTTGGCATATACGAAACTTAGCTTGAGCTTAATTTTAATAAATTATAAAGCTGAGAGTATCATCAAATCCAAGAGAAATTATACAGGTGGCCATAACAAATTGAAAATCCTTCTAAAAGTTACTGTAGACATGCAAATTGTAAAATATAATGCATGTAGGGGTTTTTCAATTTAGATCTTGGCCAATCGTCAAGGCAATAAATCAATGAAACAAATAATAACTTGCACTTAAAATGTTTTCCTTGTACGATGTGAGGGTCTAAGGACAGAGGGTCTAAGGACAGAGGGTGTCGTATTGTCATACTGATATTCTGTACAAACTGTGAAGACCACTGAGACAAGTGTAACATTTGTGATATTGGGCTATAAATAAACATTGATTGATTGATTATGAATATTATGAACTCAAAATGAACTCTAAGGTTGTTTTGGATAGAAATATCTGGTAAAGTATTTATTTTGCAGAGATAACTATGTCTTATGTATCACACATAATGTATAATTTTAAAACCAACATTTAATTCACATTTTTAGAGCATCCCCCATGTTAAGTTCCTGCATTAAGTAAATACATAAATACTAACTAATTTGCTCATTACTGACTCAATGCAACTCAAGGAAAACTAGCTAAAGAACAAGAGAAAAGTTAATATTGTAAGGGTTGTATCCATACATCTTAACCTTTGACCCCTGTGACTGGTTTCCTCTATGCAATGTAAACTCTGCACTGTGTGGGAGCAGGAAATCTTTTTATTGACTCCCGCAGACGTACGACTCGTTTAATCGCTCGTTCCCACCGCCAATTAGTGCTGACCTCTGAGGGGCGACTATCAAGGTCGCAGTTATGGATTGCTCCCATATTTACTTACATAACCAGACCATGAGCTCAGAAGATAAATGACTGCACAAACTGTTTCAGACAAGCCTGCTGGATATTAATTTATAATCCTTTGATTCATATATTTGTCAGAGAGCAGAGAAGGGAAGCATGGAGGAGAATTCAAAAACGTGGGCATGAGGATATGAAGAGATCGGGGAAGAACTGAGTCTGTTTCTTGGGTCGTCTGGCTTCACTTATCCTGATAATCAGTGTCATGAAGCAGGTGGTAAACCATCTTGGCTAACTCAGGTGTGTTCAGGTGTTGTGAGTACAGGACAACAGTCGTGCAAGAAGTACTTAGATCCATTAATTAAGTAAAAGTATAAAAACCTAAACATATACATACAAGTCAAAGTCCTGAAATCACAGTGTGGAATATGTTATTAGGTTACGTTTGGTTGTTTTGGTCCATCCATCCATCCATCTTCTCCCGCTTATCCATGGTCGGGTCTCGGGGGTAGCAGTTCCAGCAGAGAGCCCCAAACTTTCTTTTCCCTGGCGACATCAACCAGCTCTGACTGGGGGATCCCAAGGCGCTCCCAGGCCAGCGGAGAGATATAATCCCTCCACCTGGTCCTAGGTCTACCCCTTGGTCTCTTCCCAGCTGGACGTGCCTGGAACACCTCCCTAGGGAGGCGCCCAGGTGGCATCCTAACTAGGTACCCGAACCGGTTGTTTTGGTAAATCTGGTTAATTATGAGGTGTTATTTGTTGGCGTGTCCGGTTGTTTGGGCAACCTTTCAGCACGCGACAATTCAAAGTGCTTTACAAAATAAAATAAAAGACATTTAAGAATAAATACAGCAGAATATAATGGCATCTTACAACAGGCATTTCAAAAGCAAAGATAATGGATAAAAGCAACAAATGACATGTAAAGTAATAATAATGTAATAAATTAAACACAACAGTTATACAATACATTAATAAAATGCATACTGCAGTGCGCATATGAGCAGCTCAATTGAAAGCAGCGGAAAAAATAAATGTTTTCAGTCTCGATTTGAAAATACTAAGCGTCTGATTCGGGCAGTTTGTTCCAGATTGTCGGGGCATAATAGCTAAACGCTGCTTTTCCATGTTTTGTTCTTACTCTCGGAACCGAGAGCAGACCCGTCCCAGAAGACACCTTGATGGTTCATATTTATGCAGGAGATCGTTAATATACTTTGGTCCTAAACCATTTTGTGATTTAAAAACTAGCAATAATACTTTAAAATCAGTTATTTGGCCGACTGGAAGCCAGTGTAACGAACCGGACTGATGTGATCCACTCTTTTAATGCTAGTGAGGACTCGAGCAGCAGCGTTCTGAATCAGCTGCAGCTTTCTGATGGATTTTTGGATACGTTTGATATTTGGAGAACGTGTGATCATGTTTGAGTACATTTGGTGGTTTGGGTTCTTTCGGTTGATGAGGTACATTTGGTTTTTAGTGTTCGTTTGGTTGTTGGGGTATGTCCTTGCTTTTGGGGTGTGTTTGGATGATTGGTTGATGGTGTCCATTTTGGTTATTGGGGTTCGTGTAGCTGCGTTTTATTTTAGTGCTATTTTTGGTTGTGTTGGATTACCTTTGGTCGTTGGGTACTTTTGGTTTTTAGTGTATGTTTGGTTGTTGGAGTGCATTTGATTGCTTTGGTAAATCTCGTTAACTATGGGCTTTGATTTTATTGAGGTGTCAGGTATTTTGGGTACGTTTGGTCATGTTGGGGTACAGTTTGGGTTATTTTGGTTTATGAGGCACATGTGTTTTTTATTGTACGTTTGGTTGTCGGGGTGTTGTTGGTTGATTGGTTGATGGGGTCCATTTTGGTTATTGGGGTACGTTTAGGTGCATTTTATTTTATTGCTATGCACCTCTTGTTGGGTACTTTTGGTTTTTGGGATTATGTTTTTTTGGGGTATGTTTGGTTGTTGTGGTGCATGATGTTGTTGGGAAATGTTAAATTGTTGGGGTGCGTTTGGTTATTAGGGTGCATTTGGTTTACTTTGGTAAATCTGGTTAATTATGGGCTTTTATTTGTTTGGGTGTCAGGTTGTTTGGGTACGTTTGGTATTTGGGGAACGTTTGGTCATGTTTGAGTACATTGGGTGGTTTGGGTTCTTTCGGTTTATGAGGTACATTTGGTTTTTAGTGTACGTTTGGTTGTTGGGGTGTTGTTGGTTGTTTGGGTATGTTCTTGCTGTTAGGGTGTGTTTGATTGATTGGTTGATGGGGTCCATTTTGGTTATTGGGGTACGTTTAGGTACATTTTATTGTATTGCTATGCACCTCTTGTTGGGTACTTTTGGTTTTTGGGATTATGTTTTTTTGTGTATGTTGGTTGTTGTGTTGCATGATATTGTTAGAAAATGTTAAGTTGTTGGGGTGCGTTTTGTTGTTGGGGTGCATTTGATTGTTTTGGTAAATCTGGTTGGCCCTTTATATGTTTGTGTGTCCGTTTGTTTGGGTACGTTTGGTACTTGGAGAACGTTTGGTGGTTTGGGGTAAGGTTTGGGTTCCTTTAGTTGATGAGGTACATTTGGTGTTTTAGTGTCCGTTTGCTTGTTGGGGTGTTGTTGGTTGTTTGGTTGATGGGGTCCATTTTGTTTTATTGAGGTTCGTTTAGGTGCGTTTTATTTGAGTGTGTTTGGTTGTGTTGGAATACCTTTGGTTGTTGGGTAATTTAGTTTTTTTTGGGGTATGTTTGTTTTTTAGTGTATGTTTGGTTGTTGGGGAATGTTAAGTTGTTGGGTGTATTTATATTAATAGCCTATTTATTGGACATTTAAATTATCCGTCTCAACTTGTACATAAAATCAGTTTGTATTGTTTTGTTATTGCAATGACATTTCCAATGGTCTTTCTTTGCTTCCACAGTGGAAGTATCTCCTCCTACTTTTAGTAGATGTGTCTCCGTGGTGTGTTTGACTCTGATGCCTCTTTCTCAGACTGTTGGAGGTGATGGACTGTATCCCTCCATCACTTGACCTCTGATCTCTTTAGCCGCCCCACTCAATCACCACTTGTCGTGTGTGGAATAGGTGGAGGTTATAAAAGCATGTATCTGTCAGTCAGTGCTCGGGGCTGCAGACTCCGACTGTCCTGCAGCTTCAACATCTGAAATACAATGTGAATGATTCCTCCTGAAACATCACTGACAGCAGAGCTACACAACGCCAGACTTTAGGCAGGATGAGAGCAGATTAAAGGGACCTTTTAACCCAGTTCATCAATGGAAAAGATAACTAATACAAACCACCGCTGTAAGATTAATTTCAGAAGTTATTTATGCAAATAAACCATGTGTTTGGTTTTTGGGTTACTTTTGGTCGTTTGGGTGAATTTTTGGGGGCATTTTGTTCTGTCGGTGTGTTTGGGTGTTGCGTTGATTTGGGCAATGTTGGTTTACTGCGGTATGTTTAGGTGCATTTGGTTGGTTTGGTACATTTTCTGGGTTCTTTTGGATGATGAGATCTAAAAAAACTTTTTGAGTTGGGTTGATTGGGTTGAAGCTGTTTAGGTATGTTTCGTATCTGGATTACATTTGGGTATATTTGTTTTTTGGGGTTGTTGACATTCGATTTAAATTGGGAACTCCCTCCCTTCCCTTCATCACTGGAACAGATCACTAATAGAAACCACCTCTGTAAGCCTGATTTCAGGATAAATAAACAGTGTTTCTTTCTTCTTTGCGCATAGGTTTTGTTGTTGGGCTACATTTGGTGCATTTTGGGTTTCTGAGGTATGTTTAGGTGGTTTGGTACATCTTCTGGGTTCATTTGGATGATGAGATGCAAAAGGTTTGGTTGTTTGGGGACAACTTGTTTCAGTACGTTTGGTATCTGGGTTACGTTCGGTTGTTTGGGTACATGTGCGTCTTCGAGAAAGGTTTGTTGCTTATGTACGCTTGGTTGTTGACAATCGATTGAAATTGGCAATCAACTCCCTCCTCTCCCAATTGTAATCGTTTTTCGTTCTGGAATGTAACAAACCTATACATTGTAAGACTTGCAGGTTATTCCAAACACCTACAGACTTTCAGAACCAGAAGATTCAGCTGTACTTACTGTAGCTTCCTTATACAGGAGTTTCAGCAGAGATTGAAAAACAAAGATTATTTGGTTGCAGACTTTTTATTAAGTGGCTGCGTTACTCATAATAAACAAAGTTCTAGTCCTCTATTTCAGATAGTGTTGTTGCGATGACAATATGAATCCCTCTGCCAACTTATATTACAACATGATGTGTGAAGTGATGAACAGATTTATGGAGTTGTGGTTATTTACTCTTCAGTTTATGGAGGCCATATTAAGGTTTGACAGGTGGCTGAAAGGAGATGATGAAGGGTGGAGGAGGAGGAGGAAGATGGAGAATCGACAGAGAAAGTGGTGCACAAATAATGATCAGTGAAGGTCAGTCTGAGGCCGAGCAGCGGCGCCTTTTTGAATAATGAAATAACAGACAAATTGAAAATGAACAGTTTGATTATTGAGGACAGGCGGACTGTTTGCTCTTCATTTCATTACAGAGGAGGAAAAATATGAAAGCACATGAAGTGAGCAGGTCACAGATTGAATATTGAATGAGATGACAGCGGCAAGCAATCGTTTCAGTGACGGCTGACGGCCTCGCCGGGAGATTGTGTTCTGACCTCGAAGACAAATGGAGGTTAACTTTTGTTCTTCAAAGGCTTTAAAGGAAAAAAAACTTAAAATGATGCATTATCAACTTTTCATTGAGGAACAATCACAAGCCTTAAAGAAGCCACATTATGCTTTTTGGGGTTTTCTACCCTGTAGCGGGTTAGGCTTCTGTGCAAATGGTCTGCAAAGGATCAATTCCCTGTGTTCCCTCCAGAGAGCGTTGTTAACTTCCTGAACATAGTGACATCACTATTCAACACTCACGCTTCCATTGGCTAGTGCTCCAACACATTGTACGTTGAGCGGGACATCTCTAAGCGGATGACTAATCACAACAGAGCCGGCCAGCTAACCAATCAGAGCAGACTGGGCTCTGGTTTCAGACAGAGGGTGAAAAGAGGTGCTGCAGCACAGGCAGTATGAGAACAATAAAGAGCTTTCTGAACATTAAAGCATGGAGACACTACATACTGATATACACCTGAGTATCAGCAGGAGAGGACTCTTTAAAGTAGAGACACTACATACTGATATACACCTGAACATCAGCAGGAGATGACTCTTTAAAGTAGAGACACTACATACTGATATACACCTGAGCATCAGCAGGAGAGGACTCTTTAAAGTAGAGACGCTACATACTGATATACACCTGAACATCAGCAGGAGAGGACTCTTTAAAGTAGAGACACTACATACTGATATACACCTGAGCATCAGCTGGAGAGGACTCTTTAAAGTAGATACACTACATACTGATATGCACCTGAACATCAGCAGGAGAGGACTCTTTAAAGTAGAGACACTACATACTGATATACACCTGAACATCAGCAGGAGAGGACTCTTTAAAGTAGAGACAATACATACTGATATACACCTGAACATCAGCAGGAGAGGACTCTTTAAAGTAGAGACACTACATACTGATATACACCTGAACATCAGCAGGAGAGGACTCTTTAAAGTAGAGACACTACATACTGATATACACCTGAACATCAGCAGGAGAGGACTCTTTAAAGTAGAGACACTACATACTGATATACACCTGAACATCAGCAGGAGCGGACTCTTTAAAGTAGAGACACTACATACTGATATACACCTGAACATCAGCAGGAGAGGACTCTTTAAAGTAGAGACACTACATACTGATATACACCTGAACATCAGCAGGAGAGGACTCTTTAAAGTAGAGACACTACATACTGATATACAGCTGAACATCAGCAGGAGAGGACTCTTTAAAGTAGAGACACTGATATACACCTGAACATCAGCAGGAGAGGACTCTTTAAAGTAGAGACACTACATACTGATATACACCTGAAGAAGAGCAGAATAGGGCCCCTTTAACAAATGTCTTTTCAGTGTACAGGTAGTAAAGACTTAAATTAACCTTCCAAAAAGATGATCCAATCAGGTTTCAGTGTCTCTACCTGTACAGGTTAGGTCAGTTTGTGTCAAAGCCAAAGTCATCTGTTAACACAGCTGTCAATCAAACACACACACAGTGAGATGACTTATCGATCAGCTGATTCATAAACACAGCAGGCAAATATTCAGCTGTTCCACGTTTGCGTGATGGAATGAACATTGAATATCTGTCAGCCTGCACACAATCATTAGCATATTTCACGCCTGCAATTAGCTCTGACACAATCTGCTACTGAGCTTGCAAAAATAAATCTTTGTACAAGGTTACAGGCTGTGTATTTTAAACTGCAGTCTTAGCAGGTAACATGCAAAGCTGCTGATTCAATGAGAAAAGTACTAACTTTGAGTAAAACGGGGGGGGGGGGATGAAGGTCTTTTCACTTTTTAATTAAGTTTGCCAGTCAAGAGATGACAGAAAATGAAGCGAGAGAGAGAAGACATGCAATGAAAGTCTCAAAATGTTTAATCTTGAATTAGAATCAGAAGGTTGCACAACACATGTATATAAACTGCTATAATACTGTTGGTAAACTAGTTTAAAGCGGTTGGGCGTGAGCTTTATCTGTTTGTTAAAAGACGTAGGGTGTGTGAGGCTACAAGATTATAAAACTGTTAGGGATCAAGGTTCAAACCATACCAACTCAGATCAGATAATGCCGCAGTAAACCATTGAGAAGTGGGTCGTCCACATGTATAGATAAAAGGAGATGTAAGTTGTGTCTACCCTTTTTAAAATGTGCTTTATGGAAACATGGCTCAAGTTATTATCCCTCCTCATGTGACTTCTCGTTATTCTCTTTATAACATTGCATATTTGAGTTTATTTAAAAAACAGATTTGGTTTTGGTTACACCCGAGGTATTTTCAAAAACTAAGCAGCCCATACATATCAGGGTAAAACGACGGCCAAGCCACTCTTGGAAGTCATGTTTCTCCATGTGATTAGATTGCCTTTTCCAAGGGATGCTGATTCCAAACCATGCTTACACAAAATGTGTGTTTTGACGAGAAAGCGAACTTTGCCCTGAAGCTTGACGCTGTATTGATAAGGCAATCAGATAGGTTGCAGTTTGCTGCGATCAATGTTTTCAAAGTGTTCAGCTGCAAAGACTTAAAAGGCGCTGTTTACATGTAGTCGATTTACCATTTATTTACAGCTAAGTATTCAGATCTCAAACATAGAGTATTTCTATGTCTTTCTACTTTTTAATTTAAACTAGAAGTACCCTTTCACCCATTTACAAATCATGTTGGATTATAATTATTGATTCATATTTTGTATTACTTAGTGCTGATTTATTTATTTGTAAAGATATGTTTTGTGCCAGAGAGCGACTTCATTAGAGATGCAGGTTGAAAAGAGGAGAAAGAGGGTTTTAGGCTTTGCCTAAAATTGTTTTTGTGCTCGGGATTCAAACCCTCTTACCTGGCAGCTCTTACCAACAGCAGCCCGATGGTAGATTTGTTGTTAAATATACCCCCATGTATCTTGTGAATTTCACAAAAAAGATCAATAAAATGTTGTCTTAACTTCAAATAATACATCTTCTTCGAGTCTGTAGCAATCTCACATGTCGTTCTGCCAGTATCGGGCACAGGCCACAGCTGATGGGGTAGGTTCTGCCAGGTCTTCTGGACTGCACCGGGGGGCTTTGGCACATTCCAGTAGGTGGGACATTGTCTGCGCTGATCCACGTGTCTTCTGTGGTGTAGTTCCACACTTTCATCAGTGCTTTGCACCTCCCCTGTTCCACACGCAGTCTATTAAGTGACTTCCGGGTTGTCCAGCCAAGGTCGTGGCCACTAGCGAGGCTTTCCGTTGGTGTGATTCCTCTGTCCAGCCATTCAAGAGCTCGTTTGTCAATTATTTGCCATTCATCTTCCTAGATGTTGGTCCTTGCTGCTTGTTTGGTTGTCTGGAGGGGCAGGACTGTCTGCACAAAACTGGCTCTGGATCGGAGCCTGCGTGGGGGTGCTACGTGGCCATGCAAACAACTGATTGGTTATGAGGTGGTTCAGGAGTTACAGGATACAGTATCCTTCATTTGTCACAGCAACTTTCATTATCTGTAATAATGACAAACTGTTAATGCTGTATTAAAGATAACTAACTGTGTCCAGCCCTCATTCTCTGCCATCTTGTCCATCTATAGAAGACTCAGCAGCTGTCTCCATCACCGCCTGCGCTTATTAAGACCTTCTGTGATTTGGCGTTATCAGCAGAGATCGACCACAGCGTCCACTGGCCGGAGGAAGATGGATGCGACATCAAAAGTGTGGACCAGTGATTCATCTGCATCATCTGAGGTGAGAAAACCCAACTCCGTTCAAGAGTCGCTCAGAAGTTTGACCGAGCACAAAGCGGTTTTGATTCTATGGTTCAGAGATACATCATGGCAATACTCATGTATTATATTATACAGCTTTGCATTTGATTTGCTTTACCAGCATTTATTTTGTTCTATAGCTTTCTCCCGTTTTCACCTTTCATTTAAGGTATTGGTATGTTCCTTGAAAGCAAAATAAAACAATGAAGAGAGTGATCCAGTGGAACACAAAAGCATTGTACACCATTTAAACCAATCAATGTTGTGTAATTAACAAGGATACTCTGGTGTTTTTGAGTCGATGAGTAGTGCAGATATCACTGTCAAATCAATCGACAGTAAGGGGAATACTTACTTCCGGGTGTAAAATCCTCCGTTATCCAATGGGAATGGACGCTCACATTGCCTTTAACTGCCGCCGACATGGACGGACGCCGTGCTTCCCTGAGCGTCAAATACCGCCGCCGATGGGAATGCATTGCAATCAGTTGAAAGCACTTTGCGTCCCTTTATGAAGCTGAAGGAGACTCGGCGCGTCACAACTGCACGCCAAGGGACCCTGACCAAGCGTCGCTATTGGACGATCAGGGAGTGAGACTGTGTTGCCTTTTCTTTCTCGTCAATTATGTATACATAAACAACTGTTGTTTTTGAAGATACACAGAAGGCGTGTTTGACTTGGGTTCATTCTCATCTGTTTGCTCAGTGTGTGTTCGGGCGGCAGACACCTTATTAAGACTAGGATTAAGACTTTGCTTTTTGATAAAGCTCAAAGTAAGGGCTGCCTAGAATCAGCCCTTAGTGTTGCTGCTATAGGCTTAGACTACCTAGAGTGTTGTGTGTCTGTCACCTGGCAGGTTGTCAGCATTAAAGGCTTCACCTGGGTCAGGACTTGTGGCTGTGCCTGTCATTGTGGTCCTGAGTCGTGGTATGAGTCAGGGCTGTGCATGTTTTTAAACACAATTTACTTGTATTAAAAAAAGTAAAGGTATTGATAATGTAGAGTATATACTGCCATTGTTGTACTACTTTATTTTGAATAACTAATATCTATCATTTTAATATGTAAACTGTACTTTGATATTGTCATCTGGGATTTTAGAGACATTTAACTGCATCTGCTTTTGTGGTTTCATCTGTAAATATGTATTGTATTTCATAACTGGAACTCATATATTGTTTCTAAAATCTAACTTGAACATTTATTATAGACAATAAACGAATGTAGATCTCAAAAATCAAGAACAATACATTTGTGTAATATTGAAATACTCAAGTTATTGTGTGTTATTTGTTTTTCTACTTGAACAAAAGATTTAGGTAAATGTTGAGAAAATATATAGAATGAAAAACAGTTGAAACTTGTTTTTTTTATTTGTTGAGGACTTTTTTAAGCTATACAAACATTCTCCAGAGAGTTGGACAGAAATTAAATCAAAATAACTCAAAGGATTGAGACATAATGTATTCGTCTAATATGAATAAAGCATTGACCCTTAATGTACCACCGAAAACTCACCAGATACATTTAATACAAACATTTAAAACTATAACCCTAAAAGAAACCTGTACTTTAACTATTAAAAAATAAAATAAGGGGTGCATTTCTTCTCACAGTTGTCTTTGCCTGTATTAAACACTTCGTATATATACAATGATAAGGAAATAAAATGTTATGAATTTAACACCCAGAAATGTCAGGTCCGTGCAAATATTTCTTAATCAGGAGTAATTATCTTTGATAGAAAAAGCAGAAAACAATATTGCTTTGTTTAGAAACATCAAATATATGTACACTGCACCCACCCAATCATATACAAAGAGTATATTACATTTAGTGAGGGTGAATCTTTCTGTAGAAAATCAAATGGTTGTTCTACTCAGTGTGATTGACAGGAGAGATGATCAGAGGGGCAGAGTTTTTACCACCATCCTTAACACCGGGACTAAAGTATGGGTAAAGTTTCTCTTTGAAGCAGCAGCCAGTGAAGGAGTAGATCAGAGCTGCAGCATCAACATCATAAAAGGAGACCAGACCCTCCTCATAATCCACAAACACCCCCACCTTCTCAGGTTGAGACTTCAGAGTGAGACGGACTGGAGGATCAGCAAGAGCATTGTACTCATTTCCATTCATCAAAACTATCGTCCAGTAACCATTCTGAGGAGTCAGTGTGATCGTAAAACAATTCTCCTGAAGAGAAACTCTGCATTGGTAAGACATTGTCCGAATGATCAAATCTCTCTGGTTTGTCTGGAAGATTCTTCTTCACATCACCAACTTTCACTTGTTTTCCATCATCAGACAGGATGAGTTCAGGATGTGCTGTATCAGGATCAAGAGTCACCTCCACCTCATCCTGCTGGACCCTCTTCTGCTCCACCTCAAGCAGCTTCTTCATCTGTTTACTGAGCGTCTCCTCCAGCTGAGTCACAGCTCTCCCCACAGTCCCCTCATATGAAGGAGGACGGACCCTGACTTCTGTCCAGTTCTTGGTGGGGGGAGCAGCGTTCAGGGACGTGAAGCTTTGGAGGAGGTGGAGCTGGTCTTCAGAGCGTGAGAGCTGCTCCACCTCAGAGCTTCTCTTCTTCAGCTCAGAGATTTCCTGTTCCAGCTCTTTGATGAAGCCTTCAGCCTGTTCCTCTGTCTCTCTCTGCTTCTCTTTGATGGTGTCCATGAGCTCGGCCTGGCTTCTCTCAACAGACTCCTTCAGAGCGGTGAAGACCTGAACACCATCTGCTATCTCTCTGTCTGCTCCTTCCTTACTGAGCTCCACTGAGCGATTCATCTCCTGAATCTTCAGTCGTCTCTTCTGGATCATCAGCTGAATTTCAGCCTCTGTCTTCCCCAGCTCAGCCTTCATTCCTTCATATCCTTCTTTCAGAGGAACAACATCATGTGTCTTGTGGTCTAAAACAGTGCAGAGCATGCAGACACACACCTGGTCGGTCTTACAGAACAGCTCCAGCAGTTTATCGTGCTTCACACACATCCTGCTTTCCAGGTTCTCCTCAGGGTCGATCAGCTGATGTCTTTTGAAGCCTGCATTTTTCAGATGAGGCTCCAGGTGAGTCTCACAGTAGGAGACCAGACACACCAGGCAGGACTTCAGGGCCTTCAGTCTGGTTCCAGTGCAGGCGTCACAGGGAACTTCTACTGGTTTGACAACTTGTTGCTCTGAGCTGCTGCTGCTGGCTTTCTGTTGAGCTGACTGTCTGAACTGAGCAGCCATCTCAGAGATGAAAGTGTTGACCTGCAGCTCAGGCTTTATATTGAAAACCTTTTTACAGTTGGGACACTGACTCAGGACATTTCTATCCCAGTGTTCAGAGATGCAGGCTTTACAGAAGTTGTGTCCACATGGTGTGCTGACTGGATCAGTGAACACATCCAGACAGATGGAGCACAGCGCAGACAGCTGGCAGCAGACATGTCTCTCTGGGGACACAAATGTTGGAAAAAACATTAAATAAAGTTTCAATTGTTTGTTTAAAAATAATCAAACTATGAATCGTCCTGAATTCCGTACAAATAGAAACTGAGTGAAGAAGAGCCCGATGTGCAGTTCAGTGTTATTTATTAGAAATCACCAAGCCAAGAAATTAAGTGATAACATAGAGATCTTTTTCACAATAATAATAAATGAAAACAATATGATATTATATTGTTGAGCCTTAATATAATTACTATTGAATCAATAAAGATGAACTTACACAAAATAATTCAAAAATATTTATTGAAATAAAACACACAAACAGGATGTATTCAGGTACTGTACTTGAGTTATCTTTTATATATTTTTATTTATAACTCTCCACAACAAAGTCAGCGGGACCTAATGCACTCTTCATTCAAATAAATTAATTGTTGACAGTTAGTTTGTTACTTTGCAGATATTACGAAATAAAATAATCAACTAAATTATGATTTAATAAACCTCAGGGTAATTTACCAATCACTACAATAACATGTTCTACACATTGATGCATCAATAATTATTATCAAATCAAATCAACATTTCCTATAGCCCCAAATCACGCAAACTACCTCAAAGGGCTTTACAAAGAAAACTAAATCAAAAAGAAAATACAAATATCATAGCACAAACATTATTGAAACATTATGAACAACAACATAAGTAGTGCCATATGATAAAGGCATGTGTATGTAAAACCAGACAGAAGTGATGATAATGTAGATGGAAACAATGGTGATGGAAACTAGTTGACAAGGAAGACAGATGCGAAGAGATGGGTTTTGAGTTTGCTTTTGAAGGAATCGATGGAATCCGCTTCTAGGATCTGAATGGGAGGATGATTCCAAAGGAGAGGTGCTCGGAAGGTAAAGGCTCGGCCACCTACTGAGGATTTGTGAATTCTGGGGAACAAAAGGAGACTGGCATTATGGGATCGTGGGAGCCTGGTAGATATGTGTGGGGTAATTAATGATGATAAATAGGGAGATGCTAGTCCATGTAAGATTTTAAAGGTTAACAGTAAAATCTTGAAGTCTGACCTATAGTGAATCGGGAACCAATGCAATGAAATGAGAACAATGATCAGATATTCTGGTTCTGGTCCTGGTTAATATCCTGTCAGCTGTGTTTTGAACCAGTTGTAGTTTGTTGGTTGTTGATTAGGGTAGGCCAGAAATAAGTGAATTGCAGAAGTTCAACCGAGATTAAACAAAAGCATGAACTAGAGTTTCAGCATCGGCAAGGGAAAGCATGGGACGAATCTTGGAAATATTCCGAAGGTGGAAAAAGCTGTTTTTGTTATGTCATTGATGTGATTTTTCAACAACAGATCTGGATGGAGTATAACTCCAAGATTTTTGGTGAATGGACTTTGGTGGATGGTTGAACCATCTATGTTTAGGCTGAGGTCGCACAATGTGCCCGTAATATGTTTTGGTCCAAGAAGCAACTTTTCAGTTTTTTCTATGTTTAATTGGAGGAAATTTGATGACATCCATAGTTTGATTTCGTTCATGACATTTTTGAGTTGTCAGTTGAGAGTTTTCCGGCGTAATGGAAATGTGGAGCTGAGTGTCATCTGCATAAAAATGGGAAACTAATTGATAATGATTAATTAGTAAACCAAGGGGAGGCTTGTAGATTGAAAAAAGGATGGGGCCAAGCACATAACCTTGGGGGACACCATCGTTCACATTTTTTTTGTTCTGAAGAGCAGAGTTAATTAAGATTTCAACCAGGAAAAGAGCAGGGCCAGTGAGTCCTACATGTTTTTTCCAAGCGATGGAGTAGAATGTTGTGATCAACGGTGTCGACCGCTGCACTAAGGTCAAGCAGCACCAATATGGACGCAGAGCCATAGTCTGATGCAAGGAGTAGATCATTGTAGGGCTGCACGATTCTTGCTCAAATGTGAATCACGATTTTCCTCCATAAGAATTGAGATCACGATTCTCACACGATTCTCATCATTTCAATGAAAATATTTATTGCACTCTTACTCTTAGACGTCACGTGAGTACAATGAATTTAAACAGACAACATTTGTCTCTCTTGTAACAAAAACATAACTTTGTCTTTAGTCTGTAGTTGCTGAATACTGAACAAACATTACTACATTCAAAATGTGGAACCTGGAGCCAACTATTGTGGCTTTAAACAGACACCATCAACATCAAAGTGCTGGACTTAAATCCAAGTCTCAGTTTCTCGTAGCAAAAACATAGAGTAACTAAAATGAATTTGACAGCCAACTACTGTGGCTTTAAACAAAGTGCTCGACTTAAACTCAAGTCTCTCTGGTAACAAAACATACAGTAACTAAAATAAAGATATTGCTGCTGCCCGAGTGCTGAACATAAAAAATAGAATTTTTGCAGCTTTATAATAACAACATGTAAACTTTGCAGTAGCACCTGTCCACAGTGACAGGACACCCAACTACTGTACAACAACACCAACCTGTTTGTTACAGGGAGGAATGCACTTAAGTTACTCAAAATACCTCACCACCAGAGTTGGGTGTAACGCGTTACTGTAATAATATTACTTTGTCGGTAACGGAGTAGTGTAACGCGCTACTTTTATAATCCAGTAATCACACTACAGTTACTAACATTGCCCCGACACGCGTTACTTCGTTACTTTCTAAAATCGGTCATAATCAAACCTCAACAAATACCTGCAAAGAACACATGCTAGGTGAAGCTAACGCACATAGCTGTTGTTTATTTATATCACACACACGTAGTTCTTCTTCTCTGTTTTCCGGTTATTGCTTGTTTTGAATGACGAATACACACTACCGCTGCCTGCTGGTAAGGAGAGTTATTGCCACTCACGCATGCGCAGTTCGTACGTGCTCGGCTGAAGTCTGGCTCCAGTGCAACACATGGCCAACACGCAGGAGAACACGCTGACGCAACAGCGTGAGCAGAGATAGACTGCGCAAAATATACAGATAGCAGGAGACAGAGGACAGCCACGGTCAGATAGCAGGAGACAGAGGACAGCCATGGTCAGATAGGAAAACATTCAGGAGCTATCTGGATCAGTCTTATGCGACAATGGAAACTGAACTAAAGAGAACATTTGAAACTTTAGCAGTCTGCGTGATCTGCCTGTAGGGAGGGGCGGGCCGGCCCTGCGAGTAAAGTAACGAGTAAAGTAACGAGTAAAGTAACGAATTACTTTATGTAGATAGTAACGAAGTAGTGTAATATATTACTTTTTTTTAAAGTAATATGTAATATGTAATATATTACTTTTTTTTAGTAACGACCCCATCTCTGCTCACCACAGTGCTGAATATAAAAACAAAACAGTCACAGCTTTAGAATAATAATATATAAAAAAGCCTAGCCGGCTAGCACCCAGTTCAACTACTGCACTTAAAGGTTCTTGTACTGAAAAAAACATAAACTTAAACAAAGTGCTAGACTCCACTGAGTAGTAATGTCACTGAATCAAAAGGATTAACTTAAATACTGCAGTCAGTACTGAATATAAAAACGGAACAGAACATAAAGTTACAGCTTCAGAATAAATGTAAATAAAGCCTAGCTGCCTAGCTACTAGCACAGTCCATCTACTTTTTTCGGCACAAGCACAACTTCCCTCTCACTTTCGCCAGTGTCGCCACCGGGATTTTCATCGGTGTTGTTGTCATTGTCCTCGACCTCCTCGTCACTCATGTCTGTGTCACTCATTTCTGTTTTTCCTGTACTACTAGTCGCTCTCGTCACTCTTTGCTAATCAGTGCTAATGCTAATGCTTCTGTAAACATACTGCCGGCTCCTGCCCTCACGTGCTGCAGTCAGTGAGTGTTGCCAGGTATACTTATTATCAGCCACATTGGGCTTATCTTTCTGTGAAGTTGCTTGGTAGTAAGTAATAATGGTTGTTGCGGTTGTGAGCTTGTAGACCCGACATATATAGGTTTAAAGTGCTCATGTTCTGTTGCGCTTGTTTTCATAGACCTGGTTGCTTATTCCTTCCGCAAAAACTGGCAACACTAGTGGCTGCAGCGTTAACACTGCATGAGAGGAGGAGAGACAGACAGAACACTACCATTTGGATGCGATCATGGTACTTTAATGTTAAATATATAGAGTATATTTGCTTTACATCGTTTAAGTATGATTTACATTGCAAGTTGGTATTATTCAGAAGCAAAATAATAAAAAAATGTAAAAAATCCCCACATAAAAAATCAGCTTGACATCATAGGATCGCCGTAATTTAGAAATGAGATCGCATAGGTGTCTGAATCGAGATCACGATCTTTTTTCGATTAATCGTGCAGCCCTAGATCATTGACAACTTTCGTAAGTGCAGTTTCATCGGACAAAATCAATACAAAACATTACAAGCGCCGCTAGTGTAGTGGTATCATACAAGATTCCCATTCTTGTGACCTGGGTTCGATTCCCGGGTGGTGCATCCAAGACGGTCTGAATATGGGTCAAGTAGGGGACCAAATAATAGAGAAAGGTACAGAAATATCTTCTGTCAGCGGAGTTTTGAGAGATACGGAGCCCTGGAGGGTCCATAGAGAGAAAAATAAATAAAACGTGGCCATGTTTTACTTTCTTGTTCGCACGAGATACCTTCTCGTGCGAACGCTTTATAAACTTATGCGCACAAGTTAATAAAGCGTTCGCACGAGTTAATAAAGCATGCGCACAAGTTAATAAAGCGTGGCCTCAATTTAAATTGATTACTTATATGAAGAATATGTCCGGTCGCCAGGGTGTTTTCCCGGGATTAAGTATGCAAGCACCGGATACTGTTGTTTATTTGTGAATATGGAAGTTCACAGTTCTTGCACACAACCATGATCGTTGTATCGTTATATGCTAATGTTACGGGTCCCAAAAGCTTGGGTACCACAGCAACAATAAATGATATCTGTAGAAAACAGAAAAGTGCAGCAGCAAGAATTAGACACAGGATCCGATTGATCGTCTGGATTGCTTCTCATTCAAAATTCAAAGTACACAGTTACATTCAAATAGCTGTACTTTACAAACATATCACATTTCTCCATTTAAGTTATCCATCTACGTCAGTCAATTACTGTATCTCAAGGAGAAATTCAACATAGTCAATATAAAACACATAACGCTATCAAATAATACTTTCTATCAATATACAGTGGGGCAAAAAAGTATTTAGTCAGCCACCAATTGTGCAAGTTCTCCCACTTAAAAAGATGAGAGGCCTGTAATTTTCATCCTAGGTACACTTCAACTATGAGAGATAGAATGGGGGGAAAGAATCCAGGAAATCACATTGTAGGATTTTTAATGAATTAATTGGTAAATTCCTCGGTAAAATAAGTATTTGGCCACCTACAAACAAATAAGATTTCTGGCTCTCACAGACCTGTAACTTCTTCTTTAAGAGCCTCCTCTGTCGTTAACTCAATCAATCAATGTTTATTTATATAGCCCAATATCACAAATGTTACATTTGTCTCAGTGGACTTCACAGTTTGTACAGAATATCAGTATGGGAATACGACACCCTCTGTCCTTAGACCCTCACATCGTACAAGGAAAAACTTCTTCAGAAAATCCACAGTTTAAAGGAAAAAAATAACTGTATTAATGGCACTTGTTTAAACTCGTTATCAGTATAAAAGACACCTGTCCACAACCTCAAACAGTCACACTCCAAACTCCACTATGGCCAAGACCAAAGAGCTGTCAAAGGACACCAGAAACAAAATTGTACACCTGCACCAGGCTGGGAAGACTGAATCTGCAATAGGTAAGCAGCTTGGTGTGAATAAATCAACTGTGGGAGCAATTATTAGAAAATGGAAGACATACAAGACCACTGATAATCTCCCTCGATCTGGGGCTCCACGCAAGATCTCACCCCGTGGGGTCAAAATGATCACAAGAACGGTGAGCAAAAATCCCAGAACCACACGGGGGGACCGAGTCCATGACCTGCAGAGAGCTGGGACCAAAGTAACAAAGGCTACCATCAGTAACACACTACGCCGCCAGGGACTCAAATCCTGCAGTGCCAGACGTGTCCCCCTGCTTAAGCCAGTACATGTCCAGGCCCGTCTGAAGTTTGCTAGAGAGCATTTAGATGATCCAGAAGAGGATTGGGAGAATGTCATATGGTCAGATGAAACCAAAAAAAGAACTTGTTGGTAAAAACTCAACTAGACGTGTTTAGAGGAGAAAGAATGCTGAGTTGCATCCAAAGAACACCATACCTACTGTGAAACATTGGGGTGGAAACATCATGCTTTGGGGCTGTTTTTCTGCAAAGGGACCAGGACGACTGATCCGTGTAAAGGAAAGAATGAATGGGGCCATGTATCGTGAGATTTTGAGTGACAACCTCCTTCCATCAGCAAGGGCATTGAAGATGAAACGTGGCTGGGTCTTTCAGCATGACAATGATCCCAAACACACCGCCCGGGCAACAAAGGAGGTCCTGGAGTGGCCTAGCCAGTCTCCAGATCTCAACCCCATAGAAAATCTTTGGAGGGAGTTGAAAGTCTGTGTTACCCAGCGACAGCACCAAAACATCACTGCTCTAGAGGAGATCTGCATGGAGGAATGGACCAAAATGCCAGCAACAGTGTGTGAAAACCTTGTGAAGACTTACAGAAAACGTTTGACCTCTGTCATTGCCAACAAAGGGCATATAACAAAGTATTGAGATGAACTCTTGTTATTGACCAAATACTTATTTTCCACCATCATTTGCAAATAAATTCCTTAAAAATCAGACAATGTGATTTTCTGGATTTTTTTTTCTCATTTTGTCTCTCATAGTTGAGGTATACCTAGGATGAAAATGACAGGCCTCTTTCATCTTTTTAAGTGGGAGAACTTACACAATTGGTGGCTGACTAAATACTTTTTTGCCCCACTGTATCTATCTTTACCAAATATAACATATTATGGAGCTCACATAAATACACTGTCAGTGTTAATAAACAAAAAAACACAAGACGATGTACCTGCAAGACTCCACTCAGGTGAACAAAACATATTACTCGTGAGCAGCTAACCTGCGTGCGAGCCTTCGCTCAGGTCACATTTACACACGGCGCGGCTGAAGCCCGCGAAAACGGCATATATAGTTGCCGACAGTTTAGTATTTTTAAAATACTGTAAGCATTGGGTTGAGAGGTCATGTGTTGTGAGCATGCGCAGTCTGTCCTGGAGTGGTGAGGGAGAGTGTGGTGTGACTCGACAAGAATAAACGGAGGCGCTATCTGGGACGCTCCAAAAAGTACTAGTTCCAGAGGGTTATGGAGCTGGTGTTAAGTGGGCTGCCATGGCACATCTGCATGGTGTATCTTGACGATATACTGATTTACAGTAGTTCGTTTGAGGCCCACATGTCTGCTTTGGAGGAGGTCTTCATTCGGATTGGGGCAGCTGGGCTTAGATTGAACGCAAGGAAGTGCCATCTTGCCCGTGATCACGTGGTATTTCTTGGTCACGTCATCTCCGCTGGGGGGCTTCGTCCTGACTCCCGTAACACAGATAAGGTGAGGACTTAGCCAATTCCACGGTCTGCTACAGAGGTGCGTGCTTTTCTGGGTCTCTGCTCTTATTATAGGAGGTTTGTGAGGAGTTTTGCCCAGTGTGCTGCCCCCCTCAACCATCTGACGGGAAAGGATGTCCCTTTTCAGTGGACGGCGGATTGCCAGGAGGCATTTGAGTTTTTGCGGGATGGTCTTTGTGCCGAACCTATCATGTGTCACCCGGACTTCACCAAGAGTTTCGTGCTGTGTACAGATGCTTCGCAGATTGTTGTGGGGGCTGTGCTGTCACAAGAAGTGGATGGCCTGGAGAGAGTGGTGGCCTACGCTAGTCGCTCCCTCACAGCAGCTGAACGGCGTTGGTCTACCTACGACAGGGAGCTGTGGGCGATAGTGTGGGCAGTGCGTAATTTCAGGCATTACTTGGGTCTTCTCCCCTTCACAATTATTACAGATCACCAACCTTTGTTGGGTCTGCGACGACTTCAGGTTGACAATGACAGGACGGGGCGTCGTAGCCGTTGGGCTCTGGAGCTGGACCCATACAACTGGGGCCAAACACACACATGCAGATGCCCTTTCACGCAGGCCTGACATCCCTAAAGCTTTGGAGAATTCAGGCAGTCTCGATGCCACATCCGCTCCCTTGAGTATACAATTCTCCCTGGCGCTGGGGACAGTGGTCCTAGTGATGTGTGTGCTGTGGGGACTCCTGCCAGGGCCCAAGCCCAGGGACCGATTTCAGGCCCTCCTTCTCCTGATTCAGGGTCTTCAGTGGACCAGACCCTAATCTTCACTCTGTCACATGATGGCTCCGGTATTAGGGAGCTTCAGCAAAAGGATGCAGACATCGGACACGTTTTGGCCTAGCTGGAGCATGGCCAACGGCCCCTTAGATGGAGGTTAAAAGATGCTTGTGTGAAGAGACTTTGGCATGAGTTTCCCCGGCTGACTTTTGTGGAGGGACTTTTATGTAGAGTTGTTTGGCTGTCTGAGGCAGGGCAGTCTACTCAGGTTGTTGTTCCTGCTGTCTTAGTTCCAGAGGTCCTGGGACACTTGCATGGTGCTTCACTGACTGCTCAACTGGCGTGTGAACGCGTTTTGGCACGCGCAAGAAGTGTGTGCTATTGGCCCTCCATGCACAGTGACATTCAATCATGGTGTGACCAATGTTATGCCTGTCAGAGAAAGAAGTCCCCGGTGCCTAAACACCATGCCCCCATGAGAACTTCGCATGCAGTTAGACCTTTCCAGCGTGTGGCGGTTGACATACTGGAGTTGCCGGTCACATCAAAAGGCAACCGGTATGTGTTGGTTGTTGAGGACTATTTCACAAAATGTGTACATCTGTATGCCATCCCCGATCAAAAAGCCCCCACGGTCGCGGAGTGTCTCTTCCAGAACTACATCTTAGAGCATGGGGTAATGGAAACTCTGCACACTGATATGGGCAGACAGTTCGAATCAGATGTTGTGAAGCATTTGTGCGGCATGTTAGGTGTGAAGAAGACGCACACCACGCCTTACAATCCGAAGTCTGATGGCATGGTAGAGAGGTTTAATAGGACACTTATCGATCAGTTGGCGAAATCTCTTCTATCATGTGAGGGGGAGTGGAACTCTTTTCTGTCACAGGTTGCGTTTGCGTACAATACCAGTGTACATTCCAGCACAGGCTTCACGCCATATTTTCTCATGCATGGCAGGGAGGCCAGGACTCCTGTGGATGTTTTACTGGGTTCAAAGCGGGATGATCTGGTGCAGGGTCCCCGGGAGGACTTTGCTGGTTCCCTTCTCAGACACTTGGACGCGGCGTTTGATCAGACAAGGGATAACAACAGAAGTCGTACTATGACGCCAGAGTGAGGCATGTCCCATATGAGGTCGGGGATTTGGTGTGGTTAAATGATCCCACTAAGAGCTGCCGTAAGCTGGCTCCCCACTGGAAGGGGCCTTATCTGGTGCAGAGGCGAATGGATAGGGGTGATGAGTGGGGGTCACGTACCAACTAAGTAGCCCGTTTGGGGATGAAGCCTCCCTTCAAACTGTCCATTATGACAGGCTACGGCGATACTACCTGCCGGTAGGGACCATCAAGGTCTCTCTTAAACCTTTCTCAGCCTCTTCCGTTGCAAGATGCAGTCTCCCCACAGAGCTCTGGACGCTTGAGGTTTTCCGATGTGGAAAGTGACAGTGATCTGTCCTGGAGTGGTGAGGGAGAGTGTGGTGTGACTCGACAAGAATAAACGGAGGCGCTATCTGGGACGCTCCAAAAAGTATTACGTTCCTGAGTTTTTGTTACACAGAAGTATCTTTGAAGCCTTAACACCTCGGACGTTACAATACCGTTACCATATTAAACATGCTCAAAACTTTCTGACACACTCTCTTAAACACCTCTAACATGATATCTCATTTACACAAGTTAACATCGATCATTTTCATCATGTACTGACCTGTAGGAAACAGAAAAGTGCAGCAGCAAGAATGTTACGTATTGCGTCGAGGCTTCGGAGCGTGTGTCGAGTAATCCCCGAAGCTTTTTGTGAAGCCTGTTTCGAGGCTTGTATCGTTTTGGGCCAGTGACGTCATCGATGACAAACGAAGCCTCGCTGCCTGTCGATACCACGTGACTGCTTCACGAAGCGATTCAGATCAGTTGAACCACAACGCTCATAATACCCATGGATGTATAATAAGAACCATATTACTCCTCCTGTCCCCGGCAGGCCCGGTAACACGATGGAATCAAGAGAGCTCAGACCCTCACTTATATAGAGGTCGGAACATGTCATAAGCAGTGGCGACGCCAGAGATGTTCTCTAGGGGGTGCTGTGGGGTAGCTTGACGTTTCATAGAGGGTGCTCAAACATTAAGGATTTCCCATTAATGCACCAGCGCTACAGTTGAATTTTCTACTGCAACACTCCCCACATGCACACACAGTGTACCCGCGACTGTTACAATGAAGGCTTGATAATCAGCTCACGGCATATAGGTGTAAAGTGCTATTTTTACAAGTGGGGGGTTGACCTCACCTCCTCTAGGAGGGACCTCACCTCCTCTAAGCAGTTGACTCATGACCACAGGGTCCCTGGTTCAACGACTGAATACGTATTTTTTGTTGTTTATAAAAGCTACAGCTAAATGAGATGATGTAGTTAATAAATGTATTCTTTGATATGGTTTAGCCTTTCTCCGGCGACAACATGGTTAAGTTTACGAATATTGTTAAGGATACAAATCCCTCTTTGCAATGTTTACCAGCCTCCTTAGGCTTTTCAATCACAATCATTCAACTGGAATAAAAACAATATTGTTAACATGAAAATATGATTTAATGTTCATTGTTTAGAGTTATTCTAAGGCTTTACTCATTGGGAACTCGGTATGAGATAGAGCACACTGTTGAGATGTCCAATCTGCCTGTTTTACACACTTTGACCAGCAGGGGGGTTTGTGTTCAAATGAAGCCCATGATGAAGCCTCATGAGATGAACCCTTTTGCGAACCAATTGGCTGGAAAGCTTCAAAGCTTCATAAGGCTTCATCTCACCATCACTTAGAATTAGACACAGGATCCGATTGATCGTCTGGATTGCTTCTGAGGAGGGGGTGGAAGTGTCCCCCCTAAAATAACCCAGGTGTCACCGCTCTCCTGCCAAAGGTTCCACCTTGGCGCTACTTACTATTACTGTTTCTCAAACAGTACAGATAAACCATAAAATGATATGAATGTCACCAAAATAAATACAGATAATATTGAGCTTTTCAAAACAATAAATTCACTGTTTAGCAAAAATAAATAAAAGTAAATACACAAATAATTGTACCATTTTTGGGGTATACCACACAAAGCTAAATTAACTGGCTGCCACAGGGAGGAGCTGCTGCGAGCTAAAGACTACGTTTGCTCAGCTTGTAAAATACATACATCTGATGGCTTAAGTCTTTCATCCGGTTCAAATCCACTAAGATCTAAAAAGTGTATGGTAAAAGTGTGGCTTAAAACTAGATAAAAAAGCCACTTTATGACAGCTTCAGGCAGAGTTTCTGGACAACAGCACTGTAAATAAAGCAGACCGGCCTTTATTTAATCCAATTATATCATATATTCTACAGTTAAAAAGGACATTCTTTTTATTATTTTGTCATTTTTCTTGTAAATGTCCATATTTAGGTATTACTACTTTTACTTCAATAAATGATAGAGTATTTCTACCCCGCAAGAGAATATTGATGTAAATGTATAATCATGGACAATCATCATTGTGTTTATTATTACAGCCAAAACTCGTTAATAAAGTTATAGGCCTGTTTATTATTTGTATTGCCCCTAAACGACCTTGCATGTGGCTCCTGTAAATCCCTTCTGCACTATGTTTACAGCTGCTGCTGCTGCTGCTGTCAGTGACACAGGGAGGTTGAGAGAAATAACATCAATATGATGAGTGAAGCACGTTAGTCATTCATGTAACACTGAGTTTTATTATATTGTAATGTCTCAAGAGGCAGGGATCTTCAGCTTGAGGTGTGGGTGCAAAGACTAAAAGACAGCAGGCAGCGATTTCCAACTTAATCAGGTGTATTTTCGTCTTCTTACACCCATCACACACTTAAATCATTACTTATAAACAAAACAGAAGGATTCATCTACAAAGGACTTTTTCTGGCTTCTATAGAAAGTAAATAAAACCTCAACCATTAGGCTTGTTTGAGACACATAGCGGCTCGCCTCGAAAGTAGACGAGAGTAGCCGATCGCAGCCGGGGGAGGTGTCAAAAAGCTCGTCTTAAGTCGGACAGCTCGGACTCGGAGTCGGCTTGACTGGCTGGGTTTGCAATGGCGGAAATTCCATTTTACCCACTGTAGACAAAGGTGATCTCCATTGCTTTATATAGGTTTGTTAATTCAGTCATGATGAGGAACCACACCAGTGACTGGGTTCCATAATTAGAAATGCTCCTCCCTCTTAATGTTTGCAAAACTGATAGGTGGACAGGCTACAAATGATCAGTCCCTTCAGATCCGCACACATGAAGCTTCATGAGCATGAACTGAACAGACCTGCTGCTGTGTTAATTATTTAGCTGCCACTTTAAGCTTTATGATGTGTACAACATGGATGTAATTTCATTTAATCTTGCCATTTTAAATGATGTATTCAATAAATAAGGTTAAACCAAATCATTACATTACAATAGATTTTATTTTAATGATTTGGTTTAACTTAAAGAGAAACTTTATTGTTATTGCACATATTACAGGTACTGAGACAACGAAATGCAGTTTAGCTTCTAACCAGGTGCAACAAGCAGTGAAGTGGAAAGTAATGTACACACTCTACAGAATAACATATAGAATGAATTGAATGATGAATAAACAGTGTGTATGAATACACTAGATATCAGCCTGTGAGCAGTATGAACAGTGTGTATGAATATGCTAAGATATATAAAGTATGAAAACGGTAAGCAGTATAGTATAAAATATATAGATATTAATTTCATGATGATAAACATTGTGGAACAATGATGAAAAATGGGAATGGATGTGGCGACGTAAAACTGACACAAAACAACAACAAACTTTTTCCAGCCAATTGGAGAGTTTCATCAGCAGCACGTGGTAAAAACCACCAATGAGCGCTCAGCTCGAGATACCAGCGAGCCGTTTCCCATCAAGCATTTCGCTTCCGCAGCTCGTGGAGAGCAACTGCGCCAACTCGCCTCGCCTCGCTCTCAAGGCTGTGGGCGTCTTTGTCCCGCGAGATTTCAAAGTCTCATGTGGGCGAGCCTCCAGAGCAAGTCGGACAAAATGACTAACCATCATGCAACGCACTAGCAAGACGTTGATCGCAACTGCGCAGGTTTTGCTTGTCTCAAACAAGCCTATTGTCTCTCCCCTTGCTCCTTCCCCCCTTTGTGCTCAAAGGAGCAATCAGTAAACACTCATCAGCTGGGCAGCAGCCATCTTCCCTAATGCCCAGCTGATTCTGGGAGTTGTAGTCCCTGTTTCATCCACCGAGAGGGAATGCCCTCGATGATGCAACCTCTCGTGACAACACAATAGTTACATAATTTCTAGAGGCTGCCTCACCCTGATCCCTGCCTGCTGCCAGTCACTTTTATAGCTGTAGCAATTATTTCAATAAAAGTCAAACTATTTCCTATTACTAAACGAAAACAACAATATTTGTTTTATTATTGCAGTGATTTCATCCAAAGCCAGAATGTTAATATCAACATTGGTACATTTAAAATCATACTAAAGTTCAATGGAAAACCATTAAAAAACAAAATGATCCCTTCATGACTGTCGCATTACACATTAATCAATATTATAATACGGCTACCCTGCTCATATGACTGCTTATATTGTTATTAAAGAGAAACTGTATTTAAAGCAGCCTAAGTACTTACTTGCTATACAATGTAATGCATTTTGGTACTATAGTGTCTGAGGGAGGCATATATTCTTCATATGTCTGAACAGACGTACCAGCCTCAGATTCTGATTAAACTAAACCGTGTTCAATATTTAGTTAGTGATTGTCTCTGTAGTTTACTCACCAGTTTTGGGCAGAGGTTCTGCTGTGTTGTTGAGAAAAGCTGCTGGATTCAGTCGAGTGTTTCTTTAGAGAGAAGCAGAGACAAGTGCAGCTGTTGTGTCGCTCAGACAAGCTTTCACTTTCATTTCTGGGAAGTTGAAGCTCTCCTATTTCAGTGTAGCTCCACCTCTCAGTGGCCCGTCACCAAGAGGGAGTGGAGGAGGAACTACAAGAGCAACAAGGCCTTTCTTTCTTCAACGGTTGAGACCCCACCAACACTACAACTCCCATAATCCTTTCTGCGGCAAACACTACAAATACCATCAATCTCAGAGAGTTTAAATGACTTACAATTGTACAATTATGTTTCCTATTAAACTAAACTGCAATTCCTTTTGAAAGTAAACTATGTTCTCCTGTATTACAGTTCCAGTTTTAAACACAAAGTAACTGTTGAAAACACTGAAACACTACTTGCTATGTTTAGAAACAATATGGCTTTTAATAATCACATTATATAATAAGTTGTTGCTGTATGGAAAAGACAACAAAGCTTTTGGTTTCCACGGACTGATTAGAAACATTTGTGATATGTCAAAATCAAAAAAATATTTCCCCCTTATATCGTAATTGACAATGCAGTTAGTTCATACAATTAAGGAGAACCAGATCAAGACATCTGTGAGGTACAGTAAACAGCAACATGCTTTTTTATCCCAGTAAACAGAAAAGTAGTAACAATAATAATACTTTTTTTTGTGACCATCTTTTAAATAATTGTACAAATGTTATAATTTTGCGATGAATCCCTCCTACTCAACCTTCCACATATCAAGGTTGTTATATATATCGACAATCATAATTTACCTTAAGGATATCACCAGGTCACTTAACAGTTGACTTATACTTTATAAAGGGAGGATATCATTTTCTTTCTCGTAAATTATGTTTACATAAAAAACTATTGTTTTTCAGTTACACAGAAGGCATGTTGGACTTGGGTTTATTCTCATCTGTGTTCTCAGTGTGTGCAGGCGGCAGACACCTTATATGTATTTATTATAATTATTGATTCATATTTTGTATTACTTTAAAATTGGAGCAGGTAAAGGTAGTGCTGATTTATTAATTTATTTGTAAAGATATATTTGGGGCCTGAGAGGGACTTCATTAGAGATGCAGGGTTGAAAAGAGGAGAAAGAGGGGATGGCATTGCCTAAAATGTGTTTGTGCTCGGGATTCAAACCCTCTTACCTGGCAGCTCTTACCAACAGCAGCCCAATGGTCATTTTCTTTGTTAAATATACCACCATGTATCTTGTGAATTTCACAAAGATATCAATAAAATGTTGTCTTAACCTAAAATAATACATGACAAACTATTTGTTGATTACATGTTGTATTATCTGAAGTCAACTACAGGAACCTCAAACATTGTACTAACCCTAACCCTAACTTTCCACCTCTGCAAACAGATTGGTTATGAGGTGGTTCAGGAGTTACAGGACATCCTTCATTTGTCACAGCAACTTTCATCATCTGTAATGACACACTGTTAATGCTGTATTACAGATAACTAACTGTGTCCAGCCCTCATTCTCTGCCGTCTTGTCCATCTATAGAAGACTCAGCAGCTGTCTCCATCACCGCCTGCGCTTATTAAGACCTTCTGTGATTCGGCGTTATCAGCAGAGATCGACCACAGCGTCCACTGGTCGGAGGAAGATGGATGCGACATCAAAAGTTTGGACCAGTGATTAATCTAGAAGAAGGACGAGGCAGAGCGTGTCTGAGGTGAGAAAACCCCAACTCTTTTGTGGTCTTTGACCGAGGACAACACAGTTTTGATTCTGGGATTCAGAGATAAATCATGGCAAGACCTTTATTTGAGTCATTCCTGATGTCATAGTGATGTAACTATGTTCTGAAAGTAAACAAAGGACTCCAATTGAGGTGTTTCAGATGAGGGGGAGTTTGTGGGAGAGAAACTCCCTCTGGAGGGAACACAGGGAACACAGGGATGTTAGACTTTGCAGACCATTTACATGCACAAAAAACGAAATAACACACTACAGGAAAGGGACAAGTCCAAAAAGCAAAATAAGGCCTCTTGGTTGGTTCCTGTATCTTGTGGGATACAGTCATTCGACAGGCTGTGTAATATTGATGTTATATGTATGTAATGTGGGTGAACTAATGGTGTAATAACAGTGTTATATGGGGGTGATATAGATGAAATATTGGTTTGATAATATATAAATCGGCAATGTATTTGTCATTTCAACCTAGAAACTTTAGAAAAAAGTAATTAAAGGGTTAAACTGCCTGCACTGAAGACTTCTTTACAAGTTTTCCCAGCTTTGAATGTTATTAGCTTTACCCATATTTTAAATTGACTAAAGTTCCTTCACGTTTTCACCTTTCTTTATTCATTTGAGGTATTTGTAAATTACTTGAGGGAAACAAAACAATGAAGACAGAATTTAATTAGCTTTTTATTTAATTGAGGATTTGTTTAAACTATACAAATAGTCTGTAGAGAGTTGGACAACATGAAATGAAAATGGCATAATAATAATATATAATATATTTTATTTCTATAGCGCTTTTCTTGAACCCAAAGACGCTTTACATTTGGGAGGGAGGGTAGACAAACAAAACAAAAACAAAGCCAAAAAGAAACAAAACAAAACAGAAAAGCAGTCAGGAGGAAGTTGATTGAGAGGGGGGGGGGGGGCTTATGGATACAGAGTTGAAGAGGTGGGTTTTGAGGCGGGACTGGAACAGGGTGAGGGACTCAGACTCACGGAGGTATTTGGGGAGGGAGTTCCAGAGCTTCGGGGCTGCCACAGAGAAGGCTCTATCCCCGAAGCTCCGGAGTTTGGCCTTGGGGATGGAAAGCAAACCGGCTGAGGTGGATCTGAGGGACTGGGGTGGTTGGTAGAGGATGAGGAGGTCAGTGAAGTAGGGGGGGGGGTGGCAGATGGTGGAGGCCTTTCTAAGTAAGGACCAGGAGTTTGTAGTGGATGCGGTGTGAAACGGGGAGCCAGTGGAGTTCTTTGAGGACCGGGGTGATGTGATGCCATGATTTGGTGTGGGTGAGGAGTCTGGCGGCTGCGTTCTGGACACGCTGGAGTCTACTGAGGGAGGTGGAGCTGATGCCGTAGAGGAGTGAGTTGCAATAGTCAAGGCGGGAGGAGATGAAGGTGTGAATAAGTCGCTCAGCTGCAGGGCGGGTGAGAGAGGGACGGAGTTTGGCAATATTGCGGAGGTGGAAAAATGAGGTTTTTACAACTTGACGGATGTGGGGCTCGAGGGAGAGGGTGGGGTCAAATATAACGCCAAGGTTGCGTGCCTGGGTGGAGGGGGATACAGGGGTGCCATCAATGGTGACTGTCAGGTTGGGGGTTTTGCTGAGGGTGGATTTGGAGCCGATGAGGAGGAGTTCAGTTTTATTGCTGTTGAGTTTGAGGAAGTTGTGTTGCATCCAGGATTTGATTGCAGTCACACAGGATTCGATGTGGGTGAGGGGGGGGTTGTTGGGGGATTTGGTGCTGAGGTAAATCTGGGTGTCGTCGGCGTAACAGTGAAAGTCCAGGTTGTATTGGCGGAGAATCTGACCAAGGGGGAGGATGTAGATTATGAAGAGGAGGGGGCCGAGTACTGAACCTTGGGGAACACCTTGGGTGACTGAAGCTGTGGCAGAGGAGTGGTTGTTGAGGGAGATGAAGTGGGATCTGTCGGAGAGGTAGGACTGGAGCCACCTGAGTGCAGTACCTTCGATACCGATGTCCTGGAGTCGGGTAAGCAGGATGGTGTGGCTTACGGTATCGAAGGCTGCACTCAGGTCGAGGAGGATGAGGATGTTGAGGGAACCGGTGTCAGCAGAGGTGAGGAGGTCATTGAGGACTTTGATGAGGGCCGTTTCTGTGCTGTGGTGGGGACGAAAACCAGACTGAAGGGGTTCAAAAAGCTAGTTGGTTTGGAGATGGCGGTGGAGTTGTTTGGAGATAATGCGTTCTATTGTTTTTGAGAGAAAGGGGAGGTTGGAGATGGGACGGTAATTACTGAGGGAGGAGGATCCAGACCGGGTTTCTTGAGGATGGGAGTAACAGCAGCAGTTTTGAAGGCAGAGGGAACGGTTCCTTGGGACAGGGAGGAGTTGAAAAGGTTGACAAGGTAGGGGCAGAGGACGGGGAGACAGGACTTCAGTAAAGGAAAAGGAATGAACGGCATAAAGTGGAAGTGGAGGAAGGGAGGGTGTCAGCACGGGGTTTGAGGAGCTTGTTGATGGTGGAGAAGAGGGTCCTGGGGTTATGGGAGGGGTCGGTAAAGATGGTGGAGAGGTAAGCAGTTTTTGCGGCAGTGAGGGCGTCTCTGTAGGTAGTGAGATGGAGTTTGTAGAATTCATGGTGAACTGTGAGGGATGATTTCTTGGTTAGGCGTTCAAGTTGGCGGCCGGGTTGCTTCAGCTTACGGAGTGCAGGGGTGAACCAGGGTGAGGAGGTTTTAAAAGTGACATTTTTGCTTTTGAGTGGGACCAGGCTGTTGAGGGAGGCGAGTAGGGTGGAATTAAGGTGGTTGAGTTGTTCATCGGGTGAGCTGAGGTTTGAGTCCAGGGGGAGAGTAGAGGAAAGCAGGTCGGAGAGGTGCTGGGGATCAACAGAGCATACATTATGGAAGGTGATGTTCCTGGATGGTGGCGGACGGGGGACACGATGGTGAACTGTATGAGTTTGTGGTCAGAGAGGGGAAAGGGGCAGGGGTGGAGGTCGAGTACTGGGAGGTTGGTGGAGCAGACAAGGTCAAGGATGTGTCCTTTATCATTGTTGGGGAAGGTGACATATTGGGTAATTGAGAAATTGTCCAGAAGGGAGGAGAAATCAGAAGCGAGTTTGCAGGTGGGGGAGTCCATATGGATGTTGAGGTCGCCGAGAAGTAACAGACGTGGGGAGAGGGTTGAAGCAATGGTGAGGAGTTCAGTGAGATCAGAGAGGAAGGAGGGGTGTGGTTTGGGGGGGGCGGTATATGAGGATAACTGTCAGTGAGGGAGGGGCTTTGAAGGCGAGGAATTTGAAGGATGGTACTGAGGGGAGGGTGAGTTCTGTAGTCCGGATGTTGTGGTTGTAGATGACAGCCAGCCCACCACCATGGCGTGAGGGGCGGGGTTTAGTGATGTAATTAAAACCAGGGGGGGATGTTTGGTTGAGGGAGAAGAAGTCATTGGGTTGTTGCCAGGTTTCAGTGAGCAGAAGGAAGTCGATGGATTTGTCCAGAATTATTTCGTGGAGGATGTGGGCTTTATTGTTAAGTGACCGGATATTGAGCAGGGCAAAATTGGTCAAGTGGGGGGTTGGAGGGGTGGTGGCAGGCTGGAGAAGTATGAGGTTGGCCAGGTTAGCAGCGCGGGGGTGGGCACGAGAGGGGGGGCAGTGGAGCAGAGGAGGGGGGCTTGATGGTGGGGACAAATGGCTTGTTATATGTGTTGGGAGGCGGAGGGGAGTGGGATCCGCTCCAGGTATTTCATGCAGCTGGGAGTGTAGGTGAGCGGGGGAGAGAGGAGCAGTAGGAGTTGCGTTCTGATGGCACATCAGGTGTGCAACAGTGCGTTGGGTAGAGCAGATGGATGCTATGGATTGTCCGTGCTGAAAGTAAACAAAACTGCGGCGGGTGCTACGGTGAATGTAGCGGGGTCGACGAAGGAGTCCAAGATGTCTGATGACTGAGATGGAAGACGGGGTGGAGGAGTTGGTGAATGACAGAAGCTGTGAGATGGAGTATTTCAGCATGATGACAGGTGAGAATGCTGGGAGCAGTGTGTTAGCAGCGATAGCGGCTAGCGGGCTAGGTGCACAGAGGTGGAGGATTGTTGTGGAGACGAGGAAGATCCACGACATGGCAGGAGGATGTGAACAGCGGGACGGGACAGATGTACCCCAGAGATGAAGGCAGGAGACAGAGGGAGTCCACGGTTGTTGCGTGGGACGGAGATAGACAAGTAGGCGATGTAGCAGATAGCAATAGTCACCCGGCACTTTGATGGCTGAGTGAGGGCAACCGGCAACGGCAGCCGGCAACGGCAGCCAGCAACGGAGGCAGAAGTCTAAAATAAGTTAAAATTAAAAACAATGTGCAGTGCAGTAAAGATGTGCAATGCAGGGCAGTAGTCCAATTCGAAAGTTTTGCAAGAATGAATCTTAGCTGAGGGTGATAGAGGGTAACAGAGGCGGAGAAGCGGCGAACAGTCAACGCCAGCGTCTTCTCCGGCGGGAAAGTAACAGATTGAGACCAGAAAGCCACTGCAGCTGAATATTATACAATCAGATTGTTCCAAAAAAAGGGTACCAATATAAATCAAGACAAATAATCTTAAATTTGCCATGACATAGACCAGATAACAATCTCTTACAGGTTCCCCTAAATTAAAATATTTAAAACTAATAATCCTTTAAAAAAACATATTGTTGGCGTTTTTAATGAGTAAAGGGCGCATGTGTTTTCCCAGTAAATGAAACACTTCCTATATGATTAGGTGCTATTACAAAGTTTGGAGATTAACGGCCATACATTCAAGGACTAAGTTAATTATTCTGTTTCAAAATTACAGAATCAGAAGTTAAAACATCAAAAATATATACAATTCACTTCCCCAATGATATACATGCAGTATATTACATTTGGTGAGAGTGAATCTTTCTGTTGAAAATCAAATGGTTGTTCTACTCAGTGTGATTGACAGGAGAGATGATCAGAGGGGCAGAGTTTTTACCACCATCCTTAACACTGGGACCAAAGAATGGGTAAAGTTTCTCTTTGAAGTAGCAGCCAGGGAAGGAATAGATCAGAGCTGCAGCATCAACATCATAAAAGGAGACCAGACCCTCCTCATAATCCACAAACACCCCCACCTTCTGAGGCTGAGACTTCAGAGAGAGACCGACTGGAGGATCAGCAAAAGCTTTGTACTCATTTCCATTCCTCAACCTTATCATCCAGTAACCACCCTGAGGAGACAGTCTGATGATTCCCTTCCTGTTGATCGACTCTCTGGCCACTCCTAGAACCCACTGAGTCTTCCCTTTAACCTGAACCTCGTAGTAAAATCTTCCTGAAGAGAAACTCTGCTTTGCTAAGACATTGACCCAACGATCAAATCTCTCTGGTTTGTCTGGAAGATTCTTCCTCACATCACCAAGTTTAACTTGTTTTCCATCATCAGACAGGATGAGATAGGGATGTGCTGTATCAGGATCAAGAGTCACCTCCACCTCAGACTGCTGGACCCTCTTCAGCTCCACCTCAAGCAGCTTCTTCATCTGTTTACTGAGCGTCTCCTCCAGCTGAGTCACAGCTCTCCTCACAGTCCCCTCATATGAAGGAGGACGGACCCTGACTTCTGTCCAGTTCTTGGTGGGTGGAGCAGCGTTCAGGGACGTGAAGCTTTGGAGGAGGTGGAGCTGGTCTTCAGAGCGTGAGAGCTGCTCCACCTCAGAGCTTCTCTTCTTCAGCTCAGAGACTTCCTGTTCCAGCTCTTTGATGAAGCCTTCAGCCTGTTCCTCTGTCTCTCTCTGCTTCTCTTTGATGGTGTCCATGAGCTCGGCCTGGCTTCTCTCAACAGACTCCTTCAGAGCGGTGAAGACCTGAACACCATCTGCTATCTCTCTGTCTGCTCCTTCCTTACTGAGCTCCACTGAGCGGTTCATCTCCTGAATCTTCAGTCGTCTCTTCTGGATCATCTGCTGAATTTCAGCCTCTGTCTTCCCCAGCTCAGCCTTCTTTCCTTCATATCCTTCTTTCAGAGGAACAACATCATGTGTCTTGTGCTCTGAAACAGTGCAGAGCATGCAGACACACACCTGGTCGGTCTTACAGAACAGCTCCAGCAGTTTATCGTGCTTCACACACATCCTGCATTCCAGGTTCTCCTCAGGGTCGATCAGCTGATGTTTCTTCAGGCCTGCTCTTGTCAGGTGAGGCTCCAGGTGAGTCTCACAGTAGGACTCCAGACACACCAGGCAGGACTTCAGGGCCTTCAGTCTGGTTCCAGTGCAGACGTCACAGGGAACTTCTCCTGGTTTGACAACGTGTTGCTCTGAGCTGCTGCTGCTGGCTTTCTGTTGAGCTGACTGTCTGAACTGAGCAGCCATCTCAGAGATGAAAGTGTTGACCTGCAGCTCAGGCTTTGTGTTGAAAACCCTTTTACAGTTGGGACACTGACTCGGGACATTTCTATCCCAGTATTCAGAGATGCAGGCTTTGCAGAAGTTGTGTCCACATGGTATGGTGACTGGATCAGTGAACACATCCAGACAGATGGAGCACAGAAACTGATCTTCAGTCAGCAGACAGCTGGCAGCAGACATGTTTACTCTGTAGACAAAAGATTAAATATAGTTTTAATATGAATCGTCCTGAATTCCGTACAAATAGTAACTGAGCAAAGAAGACCCCAGATATGCAGTTCAGTGTTATTTATTGGAAATCACCCAGCCAAGAAAATAAGTGATAACATAGAGATCTTTTTCAAAACAATAATAAATGAAAAAATATGATATTATATTGTTGAGCCTAAATGTAATTATGGTAACACTTTATATTAAGGTACACAAATTAACCATCAACTAGTTCTTAATTAACATGCATATCAGCAGTATATTGTCTCTTTATTAGTCATTATAAAACACTTATTAATGCCTTATTCTGCATGACCATATTCCACAAGTAATAAGCCATTAGTTGAGAGTTTTTCCTCAATAATCCTCTGATTAGTGCTTATTTATTGCAAGTAAGGACGTTGTGGTCTTAATATGCTCAATATGGGCCTAATAAGGCAGTAGTACCACAAGAATAGTAATTCTCCCATAATAACACTTAACAAATATGATCTCTTCTTATGTAACAAGACATGAGTGTTAATTGTGTCTAAATAACTCAAAATTAGGTATTTCTATGTAAGAATATGTTCCCTATTTTAAAGTGAAGTATTGTTCATTACCAATAAGCTATTAGTTTGACTCTAATTGACCTGAACATGTTCCATATTCTAAAGTTGCCTCCTCTTCACACGTTGTAAATACATTATAACACACAACTACTGAAATTAACCTCAACAGCACATGAACAAAGTAGGCCCACGTTGAAATATCTGTTTCATTAATGAACCACTAAAGAGAGGTTCAGACACATACACATACCAACATATGTCAAGTTTCTCCAAGGCTGAGAACACACTATGCAGCCTGTACTATTTTTAATAAAAACAGATTTGTTTTTAACAGATTTTATGTATTTCTGATCATACTGTGTGACCTGCCTGTATGTTCTTACACAATAGGTGTACTGTTCTCTCTATGTGTTGTACTGTCTCAGTGTGAACATAGATTAAACAGCCAGCCAAACTCGTTGAGAGCCAGGGAATGAGCAGCCATGCTCCTTTATTGACTTATTTGCAGTCCACTGACATTCAAACAGAGTGAAACTATAAACAAATAATTTACAAGGCACTTAATGATCTCATACATAGTTGAGGGAGAATAAAAATGTGCATGTATTCAGGTACTGTACTTGAGTTTTCTTTTATATGAAAACATATACTTCTCCAAAAACACAGCTGGACCGAATTCACTTGTCAATCCAATACATTCATTGTTGATAGTTAGTTTGTTACTTTGCAGATATTACAAAAATAAAATAAAACAACACAATTATGATTTAATAAACCTCAGGGTAATTTACCAAGCAGTACAATAACATGTTCAACACATTGATCCATCACTAATTATAATCCAATTTTATAATATATTTTACTTTTTAAAAAGGATATATTTTTAATTGTTGCTGTAAATTTCCACATTGTTGTATTTTACTTCAATACATGATCAGAGTACTTCTTACCCTGCTAGTAAATACTGAAGTCTGAGGTATTGATGTACATGTATCTTCATAGTTATCACTATTTCCATCCTCCATACATCGTTGTACTTTTAATTTGTAACTAACTTTAATCAAATTCAGTTTATCATCAGTTTGGTGTGCATCTCTTTTGTTGGAGCCAATGCCGTTTGTCACTATGGTAACCAGCATTTAACTGCATCGCCCTATGAAAACATGTTGGGAACAAGCCCGACTGGTCTGCAGTGTAGCGTGTTAAGGTCTGAAAACGTTTAATTTAGTTCAGCTGGAGACTGGGGCGGATATGGAGAGTCAAGGAGTTCGCAAACTTTACTTAGATTATTTTTGGGGTATTTAAGGGTTTTATTGTATTTACTGTGGTGACCACCTATTTAACCACTGGGACATAATTCAAACTTGGAACTACAGTTGCGGTTATTGTTCCCACACGGACATGTTATGGGTTACCTATAAATAGTGTGTGCCCTCTTGGCTCTCTCTCTTGTCGACCCGGGCTGCGACCCGACAACATGTCCTTTGCAGTTTGTGAATAAATTACTATTCTTGCACCTTCCTTGCACCACCTCTGACTCCATATCTCTCAGCACTACAGTACATTACATCATTTATTGAGGCTGCCTCTCACTGCCTGCTGCATAATAATACATGAAAACAATGATAAACTAATATTTTATATTGTTGCAGTCTTAAATCTGAAGCCCTGCATGTGTTCCTTGTTTATATCAGCACTTTAATATGTAAAATCATAAAGTTAAATGGAAAACCATTAAAAACCCAACGATCCCTCCATGACTGTCACATTACACATGAATCAATATTATAATACGGCTACCCTGCTCGACATAGCTGCTTATATTGCGTGGGAAAACGGTATTTAAAGCAGCCTGAGTACTTTTAATATTGAACTTAAGACATGAATTACTATATAATGTAATGTATTTTGGTTTTAAATTGTCTGAGGGAGGAATATATTCGGTATATGTCTGAACAGACGTACCAGCCTCAGATTCCTATTAAACTCAATCTTGTTCAAATATGTAGTTAGTGATTGTCTCTGTAGTTTACTCACCAGTGTTTTGCAGAGATTCTGCTGTGTTGTTGAGAAAAGCTGCTGGATTCAGTCGAGTGTCTCTTCAGAGAGAAGCAGAGAGACGTGCAGCTGTTGTGTCGCTCAGACAAGCTTTCACTTTTAATTCTGGGAAGTTGAAGCTCTTCTATTTCAGTGTAGCTTAGGCCCGGTTCCAGAACAAAATGACTCAGGGTGCATCTGAGATTAGAGAGGGTGCAGGGGTAAAGTGATATTTTTATAAGTGGGGAGTGGACCTAACACCTCACCTCCTATAGGGGGGTCCGGGGGCATGCTCCCCAGGGAATATTCTTTCAAATATTGAAGTTAAAAGCATCAATCTGGTGCACTTTGAGAGCAAAATGAAGAGATCTATGGATACATCTCAACACCCATATGAAACAGAACTGTAAACAAATTTACTTTTTCTTTAGGGATATTTTACAAATCACTCCCCTTTTAAACTGTATTCTTGTTTTAATGTCATATAGTATTTCATTGTTAGTGAGTGAGTTACTCAGATGAGTACCAGGAGACAGCGGTTGGTACTCTGGTACAGTTGTGGTATCTGACTTACTTGAACCGAAATGAGGGTGCATAACGACTCAACTGAATGTGCAATGCAAGTGCCACTAGTGTAATTGTATCATACAAGATTCCCATTCTTGTGACCCGGGTTCGATTCCCGGGCGGTGCATGCAAGACGGTCTGAATATGGGTTGAGTAGAGGACAAAAGAATAGAGAAAGGTACAGAACTCTGAAAAGGACATTTTAAATCTCTTCCAAGTGGCGGAGTTGAGAGAGCCAGAGTTATTTGTAACAACTGCAACATTTAATTTTCTTATCACTGGACTCTAAGGGTAACTTGTTCTTCTATAGCTAACTAGATGAAACATTTCTAATGCACTAGCAATTTTGAATACGATGACTACAGACTTGTGATGCCACAATATTAAGGATACACAGGGCACTCCAACATCTAGGAAAACCAAAAAACACTGTAATAGTCAATATATTGATAGTTATATTATTTATAAACAAGCATAATACAAGTGCCGCTAGTGTAGTGGTATCATACAAGATTCCCATTCTTGTGACCCGGGTTCGATTCCCGGGAGATGCATGCAAGATAGTCTGCATATTGGTTGAGTAGGGGAAGGAATACATAGTGAAAGGTACAGAACTCTGAAATAGACCTTTGAAATCTCTTCCAGGCGGCAGAGTTGAGAGAGCCAGAGTTATTTGTAACCACTGCAACATTGAATTTTCTTATCACTGGACTCTAAGGATAACTTGTCCTTCTGTTACAAAAAGGTTCGATGAAAAAAACTAGGCATTAAATAAGATGGCTAGAGTCAACAAAAATGTATCCTTAGGTGCTTTTATTAACACCAACGTGCTGAAAAAACACAAAGTAACAAGGATTGTACAGGAAGAAATCAAAACCCTGCTATATACATACAGGTCGAGGACATATAACTGGTACCTCTCTCCTCTACAGCCACAGTCAGACCCTCCTCAAAACACTTGTGGCCAGGGTTTTATACATGTTAAGCCCCTCCCCATAGCATAATCCACTATTTATACCCCTAACCAATGTCATTCTAATCTACAAACACATTCACAATGGAAGACAAATTACCCAAACACACCACATCAAAATAGGTCAACATATTATCTCTTTGACCACAGAAGCCCCAAACAATAACATTTTTATACTTGCAAGAAAAGTGCCACCCGCGCCCATGCACTACATGGTATGCTCCAATTGCGCACAGGTGTTCCCACTGATTGAGCCTCTACTTAAGGCTGCTTCTTTCTGTGGCCCTGTTTGGCCTTCACAACCTTGAAGGAGAGGGTAAGCAGGTTACTTGCAAAAAGACTTCCAATAAATTAGGTTTGAACAAACAATGACTTGGGTTTTATTTGATCAAATGTGTGTTACCCTCAGTGTGCCTTTTACCATGCCCCTATGCCAACTGTGATGAAGGCTTCTTCTTCACATTACCACCCTCCTCTCCTACATCAACGATGTTTGGCAGCCTTGACAGGTAGTCTGCGGTGACGTTTTCCTTGCCTGCTTTGTGCCACACACAGAACTTGAATGGTTGTAGTTCAAGATACCATCTAGTCACCCTGGCGTTCCGGTCCTTCATGGTCTGAATCCACGTCAAGGCTCTATGGTCCGTCTGTAGGTCGAATTCCCTCCCGAGTAGGTAGTACCTTAGGCTGTCCAATGCCCACTTGATTGCCAGACACTCCTTCTCGATGGTGGAGTACCGGGTTTCACGGGGCAGAAGTTTCCTGCTGAGATACAACACTGGACGTTCCTCTCCTGGTTCTCCCTGAGCCAGCACTGCACCGATGCCCACTCCAGAGGCATCCACCTGAACCAGGAAGCGTCTTTTGAAGTCAGGACTCTGCAGTACCGGAGACGAGCACAGTTTTTTCTTCAACTCCTGGAAAGCCCTTTCACACTCTTCATTCCATTCCACAGGATTCCGAGCAGCCTTGCACGTGAGGTTGGTCAATGGAACTGCTATAGTGGCAAACTGAGGAATGAAACGTCGATACCATCCAACCAGGCCAAGAAAGGACCGTACTTGTTTCTTGGTACGAGGTCTCGGACTGTTCAGGACGGCCTCAACTTTGTCCACCTGTGGCCTGACTTCACCGTTCCCCAGCTGATACCCAAGGTAACGAGTCTCCTGCTTAGCCCACTCACATTTCTGTAGATTGAGTGTGAGTCCTGCGGCATGGATTGCACCTAGGACCCGACGAAGGTGATCGAGATGTTCCTCCCAGGTCCTGCTGTAAATGACCACGTCATCCAGGTAGGCAGCACTGCAGTCCTCACACCCCAGAAGAACTTTGTCCATTAACCTCTGGAAGGTTGCTGGGGCACCATGTAGACCAAACGGCATCACAGTAAACTGGAAGAGGCCTAGTGGGCTTCTGAACGCGGTGAGGTGCCGGGACTGGCTTTCCAAGGGGACCTGCCAATACCCCTTGCAGAGGTCCAAGGTAGTGATGTAGTTGGCTCGACCAATCCTCCGGTTCATGTTCTTTTACCCACGTACGAGTATCTGGAGGAAGCACCTGCAGCAACTGCTCCAGGATGATAGTCTCCCCCATCTGTTCTTTACTCTTCTGCTCCGGTCGCATCCAGCGACGATAGAGCCCTTTCAACCGGTGGTATGATTCTGTCGGTGTCTCCCCCGGTGGCGATGAGGTGGCCCGGAACCGCTGACGATAGGTCTCTGGAGAGATGTCAAATTTGACCAACAGCGCCTCCCTCAGATCTGGGTAGCAGTTGGATATGTCTTCATCCATCGCAGTGTAGGCTTCCAGGGCTTTGCCAGTTAGCAAAGGGACAAGTCGACAGGCCCATTCCTCCCTTGGCCACTGCCATGTCTTTGCCATGTGTTCGAAGCGTAGAAGGTAATTTTCAATGTCTTCACCATTTTGATATACTGGCATCTTTGGCTCCTTACGATGAACTGCCGCTACACCCCCAGAAGGATTACCAAATCTGTCAGGAGAAGACATCAATGAAGGCCCAACGTCAACGTGTGGACCCCCCCGGTAGCGATGTACAGGCTGCTGGGAGGCCTCAACTGAGACCCGCAGGCCCCTGAGCTCCTCCTGTAGGATATCATCTCTCCTCTGCTGAGCCGCTATGAAGTCCCTGACAATATTTACAATGTCACCGGTTGAGGGACCCGCTCCTGGAGATGGCCCAGGTTGCCGCTGCTAGATTTTCGGTGTTGCCCCTTGGGTTTCAACACTAATTGATAGTCCTTCTTCCTCTGATGTCACAGCTGTGTCCCATTCCTCATCCTTCTTCAAAAAAGGTTTTCGCTCAGAGCGTAGTCCAGTTCGTGTTTTAACAACACGTCCCTTTTTGCGACTGGCCATCCCACCACTGCCACCATATGTTACAAAAAGGTTCGATGAAAAAACTAGGAATTAAATAAGATGGCTAGAGTCAACAAAAATGTATCCTTAGGTGCTTTTATTAACACCAACGTGCTGAAAAAACACAAAGTAACAAGGATTGTACAGGAAGAAATCAAAACCCTCCTATATACATACAGGTCGAGGACATATAACTGGTACCTCTCTGCTCTACCGCCACAGTCAGACTCCCCCAAAACACTTGTGGCCAGAGTTTTATACATGTTAAGCCCCTCCCCATAGCATAATCCACTATTTATACCCCTAACCAATGTCATTCCAATCTACAAACACATTCACAATGGAAGACAAATTACCCAAACACACCACATCAAAATAGGTCAACATATTATCTCTTTGACCACAGAAGCCCCAAACAATAACATTTTTATACTTGCAAGAAAAGTGCCACCCGCGCCCATGCACTACATGGTATGCTCCAATTGCGCACAGGTGTTCCCACTGATTGAGCCTCTACTTAAGGCTGCTTCTTTCTGTGGCCCTGTTTGGCCTTCACAACCTTGAAGGAGAGGGTAAGCAGGTTACTTGCAAAAAGACTTCTAATAAATTAGGTTTGAACAAACAATGACTTGGGTTTTATTTGATCAAATGTGTGTTACCCTCAGTGTGCCTTTTACCATGCCCCTATGCCAACTGTGATGAAGGCTTCTTCTTCACACCTTCTATAGCTTAATAGATGAAAAAAAGCTAATGCCCTAGCAATTTTGAAGACCATGACTAAAGATTTGTGAGGCCACAATATTAAGGATACACAGGGCACTCAAACATCTAGGAAAACCAAAAACACTGTAATAGTCAATATATTGATAGTTATATTATTTATAAACAAGCATAATACAAGCGCCGCTAGTGTAGTGGTATCATACAAGATTCCCATTCTTGTGACCCGGGTTTGATTCCCGTGCAGTGTTTGTATTAATCCAACTTCAAACAAAGAAGTGTTTATTTGGTGTAGATGTATGGTTCTCACTTAGGTTGCGAGAGTTCCAGGGTCCAAATCAATACAAAACGATACAAGTGCCGCTAGTGTAGTGGTATCATACAAGATTCCCATTCTTGTGACCCGGGTTCAATTCCCGGGCGGTGCATGCAAGACGTTCTGAATATGGGTTGAGTAGGGGACGGAATAATAGAGAAAGGTACAGAACTCTGAAATAGATGTTTGAAATCTCTTCCGTCGGCGGAGTTGAGAGAGCCAGAGTTATTTGTAACCACTGCAACATTGAATTTTCTTATCACTGGACTCTAAGGGTAACTTGTTCTTCTATAGCTAACTATATGACCAAAAGCTAATTCACTAGCAATTTTGAAGACGATGACTACAGACTTGTGAGGCCACAATATTAAGGATACACAGGGCACTCCAACATCTAGGAAAACCAAAAAACACTGTAATAGTCAATATATTGATAGTTATATTATTTATAAACAAGCACAATACAAGCGCTGCTAGTATAGTGGTGTCATACAATATTCCCATTCTTGTCACCCGGGTTCGATTCCCGGGCAGTGCATGCAAGATGGTGTGAATATGGGTTGAGTAGGGAATGGAATAATAGAGAAAGGTACAGAACTCTGAAATGGACATTTTAAATCTCTTCCAGGCGGCAGAGTTGAGAGAGCCAGAGTTATTTGTAACCACTGCAACATTGAATTTTCTTATCACTGGACTCTAAGGGTAACTTGTTCTTCTATAGCTAACTATATGAAATAAAGCTAATGCCCTAGCAGTGGCAAATAGCTTTGGTTTTATGTTGGATTTAATCACATGAATTAATGTCTAAGTTGAAATGTACAAGAAATATTTTAACTGCTACCGTGTAAAGGGAATACTTCTGTTAAAAATCACCTTATTTAGTGGGAATGCTGTTAAAGGCCCTGACACACCAAGCAGTCACCAGAGGACTAGCCGACGCTGAAGTCGGCTGTTGCCTGGCCGTGTTCTCCTGCGTTTTGGCCATGTGTCGCACGGGAACACACCGCACCGACTTCAGTGCATGAGTGGCAATAACTCTCCTTACCAGCAGGTGGCGGTAGTGTGTATTCGTCATTCAAAAGAGGCAACAACCGGAAGACAGAGAAGAAGAAGAGTATCTTTTCTCCGTAATATCATACAGATCTGGCCTCTCCTGGATCAAGGTGATGAGCAGGTCTTCGTTTGCATCATTCCAGATCGCCATGATGAGATGAAAATGAATAGCAGTCTGTGTGTGCCTTCTTAAATCGTTTGTTTACGTCCCTCACTTCCGCTTCGCTTCTCATGCACTGATTTGCTAGCTGAACAGCCAATCAGAGTGATTATTTGGTCCGACTGCCAGACCCGATGCATGGCCGATTCAACATGTTGAATCGGCCATGCATCGGGTCTGGCAGTCCAAATAAGGCGTGTCACGGTCGACGGTGCGGGACACACCAACCTGACTACGGCGCCGCGAATGCCCGACAGCCTCTGACGGCCTCTGACTCCCAAAATCGGGTTGGTGTGTCAGGGCCTTAACTTAGCTGTTAAGGCCCTGACACACCAACCCGATTTTGGGAGTCAGAGGCCGTCAGAGGCCGTCAGAGGCTGTCGGGCATTCGCGGCGCCGTAGTCAGGTTGGTGTGTCCCGCACCGTCTGCCGTGACACGCCTTATTTGCACTGCCTGTCCCGATGCATGGCCGATTCACCAAGCAATCACTCTGATTGGCTGTTCAGCTAGCGAATCAGAAGCGAAACGGAAGTGAGGGACGTAAACAAACGATTTAAGAAGTCACACACAGACCAGTGTTGCCAACTTGACGACTTTGTCGTTAAATTCGGCGGCTTTCCCAACCCTCCGGCTACTTATTTTTGTCAAAAGCGACTAACGACTGATCTAATGACTTGTAATGGTGTTATTAGGGACTTTTCTGGTGTTTGGAGACTCACGTATTGTTCTGCAGTTAACGAGCTGCCGTGAGCCCCTCAGCCCTCCCATAGTACTGACAGGCGCGCAGACTCACAGTTGCCTCCCGCAGCAGCTCAGCTGCAGTCAGAGCAGAGAGGACACAGCCACACTCTCCCGCGTCGAGACAGCTTCAGTCACTTAATCACCTCGTCCACTGTGTGTCTGCCTCTCTGTGACAAGCTAAACATCCACGTAGGTCATCATGTCACAGTCTAAACTGTATTCACAAAAGTACAGAAAGGAGTGGGAATCAAACCCTGAGTTTAAAGGATGGTTGAAGCCATCTATTGGAGATGACACACGGGCATACTATACTGCCTTTATTGTAAGGGATATTTCTACTAAAAACTACTCAAACAATTTCTACTTTCTACTATAATACATGATACAATATGTCTTGATTATATTTTGTAGTGTTAGGAATCTTCAAAGTTAACTGAAGTTATCAAATAAATGTAATGTAAAACTGAATCAAACCATAAACAAGGTGGCCTGTTGGGATTAATATATATATATATATATTAGTGCTGTCAAAATGATCGCGTTAACGGCGGTAATTAATTTTTTGAATTAATTGCGTTAAAATATTTAACGCATTTAACGCATGTGCAGAATGGCCCGCCCCATACGTGCCACCAGTGGCAGCGCCAGGGTATGGCTGGGGTAGGCTACACCCATACCAAGAAATGGCTTAGCCCCACCATGAAAAATGATGTTAAAGTAAGCAAAATAAAGTCTGCCAACTCGCGCGGAGTAAATTGCACAGACAGCAGTTAGTAAGATTGATTTCAGTAGCCACGGTTTTGAAAACATTTGTCACGTAGTGATCGTCTTCTCAATAGAACATATTTGATAACGGCGTGGTGTTGTTGCAGGAAGTCCCGACGGAGAATACTTTTGCTGTAGTACAGGGCAGAGCCATATAATAGTAATAATATGGCTCTGGTACAGGGGTGCACATAACTGGTACGCAGGTTATGTGCGTAATCTGAAATGCGTACCGTCACTTGTGTCACAAAGCGCATTTGCGTACCGACGTACTTGTGAAGCTTTTCCAGAAGGCGGTTAGATCACCAGACGACAGAGTCGGTCTCCGTGTGCACAGACAGGGCTGCTGTTAACGTCGGTCTGTACAACGGAACTGTGCCAAAACTACGCCAACCGGCTGCGGAGGGAGACTCCCCCCTTCACTGGAGAACTGCGCTAAAACAGCTGATCACAACGTTCACACTCTGTGGTCACGAAGTACTCCACTAGCCCCCCCCCCTCTGTCGACTTTCCTGAAGTACTCCCCCGTTGATAGAAATCAACACGTAATGAATTAAGACCCCACGGTTTGATGATTGATAGGTGTGTGGGTTGTCTTTCATTTTGACATGCAGACAAATGTTATAATAAACATAGATACTGTATGTTAAATGGATATATCCGCCTTCTTTCATTTATCTTTCCATTCCCACAACAATTACATAAATAAATGGCATATTTTGGACATAGTTCGAATGGTGATTAATCATGATTAATTAATTTTTAAGCTGTAATTAATCTGATTAAAAATTGTAATCGTTTGACAGCCCTAATATATATGCATTATTTTATCCCACTTTATGCTTTACTCTTGCTGCTTATTTTACACTGATTTTATATCTTATTTCTTACTGATGTAAAGCACTTTGAACTGCAATCCCCTGTATGAAAGGTGCGATACAAATAAAGTTATTATTATTATTCAGATGGATATTTCTGCCCCTCTGTTCATTCTCCCATTATCCTCCTCAATCTGCCTAGAAGTATTTTAATGTTGTAGCTGTTACTATAACCAATACTAATGCAAGGGCTGCAACTGACAGTTATGTAGGCATTGTTATTGTTTCTTATCGCTAACCCCTCTTATGGATGATAGCTCCATTGCCGCACAAAACATGTTTTCGATGGACGAGAGGTAAATGGAACGCACAGTACACACGCTATTTGTTGTTTGTTTATATCATCCAGTCTGTTCTTCTTCTCTGTCTTCCGGTTGTTGAATGACGAATACACACTACCGCCGCCTGCTGGTAAGGAGAGTTATTGCCACTCATGCACTGAAGTCTTTGCGGTGTGTTCCCGTGCGACACATGGCCAAGACGCAGGAGGACACGGCGACGCAACAGTCGGCGTCGGCTTTGGCGAGTTCTCTGGTGTCTGCTTGGTGTGTCAGGGCCTTTATTCTACACACGAAAAGTGTATTATTATTATTCTGCCGGTATTTTGCCGCACTTCTTCTCCCGCATTGAACTTCGCAGAAACTCCGTTCGAGCATCAAAACATTCAGCTCGGTCGGGAATCGATGGCTATTACTTTTCTCATTCATAACTTTCATAATTCCAGAGATAAATCCCATAATTCATCAAATGTTTAACATTGAAGTCAATGGAGAAATTCTTCACACTTCAACAAATCTTCATGCGATTCAACTGCTAACTGTTCATTCATACTTTCACTCAGAAACCTCATTCCAACTTTAAAATGTTACACATCTTTCTGACATTATTTGTGTAAAATCTGATTCTTACTTTTAGAGATATTAAACATTGTTCAGACCTTGTTTTAGAGGTTTTCTTCAGATTTTAACATTAACGAGAGTGCGTGATGTCACAGCTAGAGGGTAGAACATCTTGAAATGTACCTTCATATATATTTTTAAAACTGCCATAATTCCCAAACCCTACATTCCTGAGACATTATTTATCATGACAAACGTAGGAAAACATCTCGTAGCTTGAACAATGACAAATAATTCAGCAAAATAATTAAACAAAATGCCTCTTGAGGGCATGAAGTGACAAAAACATTCAACATTCCTCCATTAAACCCCATTGTAATTTCAGGCTGATATTTCCTCACGGTAGCAGCCACACACCTTTAGTTAAACTGCCAAAAAGGCCACATTGTTAACCTGAAACTACACAAAAATTACACTTCAGATACTCAACTTCCTTGACATGCTTCACGTTTTGAAGTTTCACAGATATCTGTTACGGTTCTTCCACAAAACGTTCACATTTAAGAGGTTTATCTCTCATTCAGAACAATGGAAACCTTTGATCTCTGCACACCTCGTTAGCTCAAATATACACACCTGTGTCATGGAACACGATGATGTCATCACTCCAACTGACATGCTCAGAGCAGCAGACTTCAGATAGCAGTGTGCCAACAGTCCAGCCGTGAAGACATCTACGGGACAGTTTTGAGATTTCTTCAAATTCCGTTGCCATGGCAACACAATGCTCGCCATTAAACACGGTTTTCTCATAACTTCAGTGAAACTGCTCCAAACGCCCCAAAACTTCACAGGTTTGGTAACGATGCAGCCATCAACGCATGTAAGCGTATTATGGGGTGTCATCAAATGCCGTTGCCATGGCGACAGATCATTCGCCATGAAGTTAGTTCAGAAGTTTGCAGTTCGAATATTCTGCTGCTTTTCCAAGCCTTTTTACTTTATTTTCTTCTCTCATCACACATTCAAGCCCCCAGTATTCATGTATCATTTTCGATCTAAATTCTTCACTTTATTCTTACATTACATTTCAGCATAGCAGTTTAGCGTCAGATTTTCAGCATAAAGCATTCCCACTAGCAATTTCTTCAGGAATTGCATTCTCTAGTTTGTTTATGCCCTTTTGTTCATATAGCAGTACTTTTCAAATAAAAGTGCGCAATACAATACTTTTGGATTAATTATTGAACGTTGTGCATAACAATGCGGATAACCCAGAACATTTAAAAAGTTAATCGTTGCCCAGCAGTAATAATCTATAAGCAAACAGAGTATTAGTGCCGCTAGTCTAGTGGTCTCATACAAGATTCCCATTCTTGTGACTTGGGTTCAATTCCTGGGGGGTGCATGTGTTAATCCAATTTCAAACAAATAAGTATTTATTTGGTGTAGGTTTATGATTCTCACTTAGGTTGCGAGATGTCCAGGGTTCAAATCCTGGACGAGCCCAATTTGATCTGGATGGAAGATATTAGTGATTGGAAAACAATTTGACCAATTCTATGCCTTGCCTGGTACAATGTGTTCAGATCTGGAAAAAAAAGATCAATGGGCAAGTTGTTAGCAGAAAAACCCTGCATTTCTATCCAAGCAGTTCGAACATGCCAAATAATAAAAAGTGTATGGCTTTCCACATCAGTGCCATGGTTCTCGAAGCATATGCTGGGCAACTTGCACTAATGTTCTAGCACCTATTCAATCTTACCAATGGAAGACATTTTCGACATTGTTCCAATTTTGAAGACGATGACTACAGATTTGTGATGCCACAATATTAAGGATACACAGGGCACTCCAACATCTAGGGAAACCAAAAACACTGTAATAGTCAATATATTGATAGTTATATTATATATACACAAGCACAACACAAACGCTGCTAGTGTAGTGATATCATACAAGATTCCCATTCTTGTGACCCGGGTTCGATTCCTGGGCACTGCTTGCAATGCATCTAAGTTTTGATATCTGAGTAGCAGCTAAACTGAGGGCTGATTCTAGGCAGCCCAACTTTGAGCTTAATCAAAAAGCTGAGTCTCAATCCTAGTCTTAAAAATGCATAAGTTGTATTTAGCCCGAGCACACACTGAGAACACAGATGAGAATAAACCCATCTCCAACATGACTTCTCTGTATCTAAGGATATCTTCCCTTTATATATCCTTTATTTAACCAGGTAAAAAACTCATTGAGATTAAAATCTCTTTTCCAAGAGTGACCTGGCCAAGAAGGGCAGCATGTACAAAGTTACAACATATAAAACACAGACATGAAAGGCAGACAAATACAGCTGTAAAACACAAATAAAATGGTACATTAGCCAGTCAATATGCGAAGTAAAACAAACTATTAAAATCATTCAAAAACTGGCAACATTTAAAACGATTTCAGGATATACAAGCACTCACATCGACCAATGGTGTCGTGTTCTCTGTCCTTTAAGATGGACCTGAATTCCCCCATAGTGACTAAATCTGAGAGTTTCAGCTCCTTCTGTACATTGTTCCAAGCTGTGGGGGCAGCATATCTAAAAGCTGTTTTTCCCAGTTTTGTTCTCACTGTAGGAACCAGCATCTGAATAAAATCTTGGGAGCGCAGGCCATATGGACTTTCTCTTTGACACATATATGTGCAAATGTAGGAGGGAACCAACCCAAGCAGAGATTTATAAATAAAACCCAACCAATGGGAAAGTCTGTGAGCAGACAAAGATGGCCAATTAGCAGCAGCATATAAAGTGCAATGGTGTACTCGATATCCACATCCAGTGATAAATCGTAAGGCACAATGGTACACAGTATCCAAGCTCTTTAGGCATTGGTCAGAGGCATTCATGTATAGCAGGTCACCATAATCTAATACAGGTAAAAACGTTGCAGATATCAGATGTTTCCTTGTCTGAAAAGAGAAACAGGATGTATTCCTGTAAAAGAAACCTAATTTTATTTTTAGCTTTGAAACAACATTTTCCGTGTGTAACTTGAAAGACAAGTTCTGTTCAATATGAAATCCCAGATATTTGTAAGTAGTGACCCTCTCAATGTCAGTCCCTTGTGCAGTACAAATATTGGGTAGAACAGATGGTAACTTTTTGCCATTCGAAAATATCATTACTTTGGATTTTTCAGCATTTAATACCAACTTTAGTTGATATAAATGGGTTTGTATGACATCAAAGGCAGACTGGAGGAAATCTAGACTTTGCTCTATAGAAGCGGAGGAACAATAAATAACAGTGTCATCTGCATACAAATGGTAAGAAGCATTTGCTAAATTATTACATAGATTATTTACATATATGGTAAAAAGAATGGGTCCTAATATGGAACCCTGTGGCACACCCTTTGCTATCGGGAGGAAGGAAGAAAAGGACCCAGAAAATTGGACGCATTGGGTTCTCGCTGATAAATAATTTAAAAACCAACCTACAGTATGCCTAGATAAGCCGATACTGTGAAGTCTTTCCGTCAGGATGATATGATCAACTGTGTCAAATGCCTTTGACAAATCAATAAATAGAGCTGCACAATACTTTTTACAGTCCAATGCCTCAATTATGTTGTTCACCACTTTAATAGCAGCAGTTGTTGTGCTGTTTTGTTTTCTAAAACCGGATTGGTGTTCTGACAAAATATCATTTGTGTCCAAGTATAATTTAAGTTGTTCACTGAGAAGCTTTCCGAGGACCTTCGCTACAACACATCATTTTGAAATTGGCCTATAATTATTAACAGATGAGGGATCCCCTCCTTTCAGTAAAGGAAGAACATATGCAGATTTCCATATGTTAGGAATCTCATTTTTGGAAAGAGTTAAATTAAAAAGATAAGTAAAGCTATAAAGTCGGCTGCTAATTTAAGAATATGAGGAGGAAGTTTGTCCGGACCTGCCGATTTGTGTGGATCCAGATTCTGCAATGCTTTATGGACCTCTATCACCTCGATAAAAGTAAAATTGAATGGCTGAGCCATGTGATGGGATGAAGGTGGTGAGGAATCAATGTTCTGTCCAGGGCCCGAATGTTGGGACTCAAACAAAGAACCAGATGAAATAAAATGTTCATTAAAGCAGTTGAGAATGGCCGATTTGTCAGTGAGGGTTTGCGAGTCTTTAACAATGCAGGCTGGTAATTCATTTTTAGTTTCTGTTCCAAATGAGTTTTTTATTACCTTCCAACATTTCCTTGGATAATTTAAGTTACTAGTAGTATTAGAAATGTAGTACTCAGATTTAGCCTTTTTAACTAGGAAGGTGAATTGATTTCGGAACTGTCTAAAAACAATCCAGTCCACTTGGGATTTCGATTTTCTGGCCCTTGACCAGGCAATATCCCTTTCTTTTAGAATGCTGGCCAGTTGAGCACTAAACCAGGGATTTGTTAGCCCTTTCACCCTAAATTTGCGGAAAGGAGCATGTTTGTTTATAATTCTAGTAAAAGCCTCATGAAAATAATCCCATGCCAGTTCAACATCACTAATGAGAGAGATCTTGTTCCAATCAAAATCCCACAGGTCATGAAAAAATGCTTGCTCGCAAAAATGTTTAAAATCACGTTTAAAAACACGTTTAAAAACTATTTGTGGTCTTGTTTTTGGAAGCTTAGCTTGCCTGATTGTAGCTATAGCGCAATGGTCACTCATATCATTTACAAAAATACCAATATCCAAAAACTTATGAGGCGCATTTGTTAAAAATAAGTCGATAAGAGACGATTTATCTTGGTGTTTAATATTAGGACGAGTTGGGCTATTGATAAGTTGCGTAAGATTAAAAGAGTCACAGGTTGATTTAAAACTATCGGAGACAGAGGACAACCAGTCCCAATTAAATTCTCCAGCCATTCAAATCTCATTAAATTCCAAGCAAGATAACTGATGACTCAATGATGATAAAGCCTCAATGCTTTCTGAAGGGGGTCTATAGCACCCTACAACAGTGATGAACTGACCCTTAAGAAGTTCCAATTTCAGCGCAAGTAGTTCAAATTGTCTGCTAAGAGACACAGATGATTGGATGGTAGCATGACATTTTGTTTTTACATAAATTGCAACACCACCACCTTTTCTGGGACGGTCACAACGAAACACATTGTAACCCTTAATTGCAATGTCTTTGTCCGTGATAGATTTCTTTAGCCAAGTTTCAGATAAAACAAGAACATCAGAATCAGAGGATTTTGCCCAGATTTTCATGTGGTCCATTTTAGGAAGTAGACTTCTGACATTTATGTGGATGATACCAAGACCCGACCTTGCTTTAAAATCATCAGGGGTACTCAGACAATTCAAATCTGGTCCAGGGTTTGGATGAACGTTTCCTGATAAGAGGAGCAGGATAACAATGAAACATTTCCTTTTCACCCAAGTTGTTGTTTGCATAGATTCATTATATAGGCCTATTACTCTCTTTCCACCATAGGAACACGAGCTCATCGAAAACAACCAGTTATAAGGACTAAAAAGATGAATAAGACAAGGTAGAGACATGAGATCCTTGGAGATTAGAGTGCTCCAATTTACAGAGCTCTTAAACAAAGTAGAATCCCAGTTTGTGTCTTTACTAGGGAAGACAAGATGAGGCACATTTTGGACTTCATACACTACACGCACCTCATATGGATGGAGAATAGTCAGTAGGAGAACAATAGGTATTAGGAGAAACATGCTGGGTGACATGTGTCAGGAGATAGAGAGGGCCTGCTGAAGAAATCCAGAAATAAGCACAGGAATACGGTCCGCGTTTTCCGTCCTGCCGAAGTTGAGAAATGCCAGGTCAGCGAGGTGAGAATCCGGTCCGGACTTTCAGTCCTCCCGAGAACGAAGATGACGTTGTTTGACGTCTCATGTAAACAGGAACACAAGCCCAGTCATGCTATGCTTGAGCTCAACGAACCCGTTCTTATTATACATCCATGAACGATCCCAGTCCACCAAAGTCCAAAATCAAGCGCAACACAGGTGGCGTTTTAGCTCCGGGAAGTGAGCACAGGCTCCGCAGTCCAAGCGGATAGAGTGGTCCCAGGAACGGAGCAGTAATGGCATCAACAACGCTCGCCCCGGTTGTACTGTCCAAAACAGCTCACAGATATTGACCGGTGTTTTACAACGATAACATATATCACGTAGACAACACTAGAACAGACATGAGAGCACAGCGGACAGGTACAGACGTGCTGCCATCTTGGATTGTGTGATGATCAATGATCATTGTAAGTATAAAGTCAACTGTTAAGTGCATCTGTAAAAAACACTCATGTAGAAACATCAAACCTGGTGATCTGGTGATATCCTTTATGTAATATATTAATGTCGATATATAAAAACCTTGATATGTGGAAGGACGAGTAGGAGGGATTCTTTGCCAAATTAGTGCAAAATTATAAAATGTTATGATTAAATGTCTGTGACACATGAACATATGATGTAAAACAAACCCTATACTAATTTGAAACTGCAAGACGGTGTTGGGTGGGGGGTTTGTGAATTGGGCAAAGGCTCTCTTGCCCTTATAGATTTTTCTGTAGTTACATTTGTATTATTTGCCTTTGAAGATGAAAAAAAAAGAAAAAAAAGTATTATTATTGTTACATTTGTTTCTGTTTACTGGGGTGAAAAAGCATGTTGTTGTTTTTATGTATGTCACTAATGTATGGCCTAAACTGCATTGTTTAATTACGATTTGAGGGAAACATATTTTTTTGTTTTTGACATCACAAATGTTTCTAATCAGTCCATGGAAACCAAAAGCTGTGTTGTCTTTTCCATACAGCCATAACTTATTATATAATGTGATTATTAAAAGCCAAACCAGATTTTTCTAAACAATTAGATAAGATAAGATACTAGAGGTACTTTATTGATCCCAATTTGGGAAATGTTTGCATTGCAGAAGCATAAAACAAAACATAAGTTGAAATTAAAGAGCAGAAATAAACAATTCTACTAAATTATCTCAAAATTAAATTAAAACAGCATTTAGAAGTAGAAAACATACAGTAGACTGTGAAGATAAAAACATCTATAAACTCTGACAAAAAAACACTATTGAAGGGCTTTATACATAATATAAAGCAGGATATTATTTACATTAAGTGTGTAGGGAATGGAATATTAAATTAAATATAAAATCAGAAAATAGTTTACCTTGAAAAGGAATTGCTGTTTGGTTTAATAGGAAACATAATTGAAGTTGAAGTGAAGGAAGTAGAATAGGAAATTGTTGCCCCTAAAATATCTGAAATAAAAATCTAAATCAAGTTAATAATGTTTGCTTTTCTCTTTTTCTGTCAACTGTAGTATTTCAGCTCCAAAACACACAAGTAATTTAAACCCTCTAAGATTGATGGTCTTTGTAGTGTTTGCAGCAGAAAGGATTATGGGAGTTGTAGTGTTGGTGGGGTCTCAACCATTGAAGAAAGAAAGGCCTTGTTGCTCTTGGAGTTCCTCCTCCACTCCCTCTTGGTGACGGGCCACTGAGAGGTGGAGCTACACTGAAAGAGAAGAGCTTCAACTTCCCAGAATTGAAAGTGAAAGCTTGTCTGAGCGACACAACAGCTGCACGTGTCTCTGCTTCTCTCTAAAGAAACACTCGACTGAATCCAGCAGCTTTTCTCAACAACACAGCAGAATCTCTTCCAAAAACTGGTGAGTAAACTACAGAGACAAATTCACTAACTAAATATTTGAACACGGTTTAGTTTAATCAGAATCTGAGGCTGGTACGTCTATTCAGACATATACCGAATATATTCCTCCCTCAGACAATTTAAAACCAAAATACATTACATTATATAGTAATACATGTCTTAAGTTCAATATTAAAAGTACTCAGGCTGCTTTAAATACCGTTTTCCCACGCAATATAAGCAGCTATGTCATATGAGCAGGGTAGCCGTATTATAATATTGATTAATGTGTAATGTGACAGTCATGGAGGGATCGTTGGGTTTTTAATGGTTTTCCATTTTACTTTATTATGATTTTACATATTAAAGTGCTGATATAGACAGGGAACACAGGCAGGGCTTCAGATTTAAGACTGCAACAATATAACATATTAGTTTATCATTGTTTTCATGTATTATTATGCAGCAGGCAGTGAGAGGCAGCCTCGATAAATTATGTAAATACAATAAAACCCTTAAATACCCCAAAAATAATCTAAGTCAAGTTTGTGAACTGCTTGACTCTCCGTATCCGCCCCAGTCTCCAGCTGAACTAAATGAAACGTTTTCAGACCTTAACACGCCACACTGCAAAACAGTCGGACTTGTTCCCCAACATGTTTTTATAGGGCGATGCAGTTAAATGCTGGTTACCATAGTGACAAACGGCTCGTTGGCTCCAACAAAAGAGACGCACACCAAACTGATGATAAACTGAATTTGATCAAAGTTATTTACAAATTAAAGTACAACAATGTATGGAGGATGGAAATAGTGATAACTATGAAGATACATATACATCAATACCTCAGACTTCAGTATTTACTAGCAGGGTAAGAAGTACTCTGATCATGTATTGAAGTAAAATACAACAATGTGGAAATGTCCAGCAACAATTAAAAATACATCCTTTTTAAAAAGTAAAATATATTATATAATTGGATTATAATTAGTGATGGATCAATGTGTTGAAAATGTTATTGTACTGCTTGGTAAATTACCCTGAGGTTTTTTAAATCATAATTTTGTTGTTTTATTTTATTTTTGTAATATCTGCAAAGTAACAAACTAACTATCAACAATGAATGTATTGGATTGACAAGTGAATTTGGTCCAGCTGTGTTTTTGGAGAGGTATAAATAAAACATATAAAAGAAAACTCAAGTACAGTACCTGAATACATGCACCTTTTTACTCTCCCTCAACTATGTATGAGATCATTAAGTGCCTTGTAAATTATTTTTTTATAGTTTCACTCTGTTTGAATGTCAGTGGACTGCAAATAACCCAATAAAGGAGCATGGCTGCTCATTCCCTGGCTCTCAAAGAGTTTGGCTGGCTGTTTAATCTATGTTCACACTGAGACAGTACAACACATAGAGAGAGCAGTACACCTATTGTGTAAGAACATACAAGCAGGTCCCACAGTATGATCACAAATACATAACATCTGTTTAAAACAAATCTGTTTTTATTAAAAATAGTACAGGCTGCATAGTGTGTTCTCAGCCTTGGAGAAACTTGACATGTGTTGGTATGTGTATGTGTCTGAAACTCTCTTTAGTGGTTCATTAATGAAACGGATATTTCAACGTGGGCCTACTTTGTTCATGTGCTGTTGAGGTTAATTTCACTAGTTGTGTGCTATAATGTATTTACAACGTGTGAAGAGGAGGCAACTTTAGAATATGGAACATGTTCAGGTCAATTAGAGTCAAACTAATAGCTTATTGGTTATGAACAACACTTCACTTTAAAATAGGGAACATGTTCTTGGATATAAATACCTAATTTTGAGTTATTTAGACACAATTAACACTTATAGTTTCATGTCTTGTTACATAAGAAGAGATCATATTTGTTAAGTGTTATTATGGGAGAATTACTATTCGTGTGGTACTACTGCCTTATTAGGCCCATATTGAGCGGAGCATATTAAGACCACAACGTCCTTACTTGCAATAAATAAGCACTAATCAGAGGGTTATTGAGGAAAAACTCTCAACTAATGGCTTATTACTTGTGGAATATGGTCATGCAGAATAAGGCATTAATAAGTGTTTTATAATGACTAATAAAGAGACAATATACTGCTGATATGCATGTTAATTAAGAACTAGTTGATGGTTAATTTGTGTACCTTAATATAAAGTGTTACCATAATTACATTTAGGCTCAACAATATAATATCATATGTTTTCAATTATTATTGTTTTGAAAAAGATCTCTATGTTATCACTTATTTTCTTGGCTGGGTGATTTCCAATAAATAACACTGAACTGCATATCTGGGGTAGTGTTGTCACAGTACAACATTTTGGTTTCGATACCGATACCAAGTCAAGAATTGCGATTCCGATTATTTTTCGATACTTTTCTTAAAAAAAGGGAAATACGGAATATCGGCTTTAAAATTAGGAATAACAGATGATTTTAGCAGTCAGAACAACTAAAGCAGCATTGTTACTAAGAACAGAAACGCCAAAGAGTCACATCTAATATAAATATATATAAAAGCATTTATTTTAATTGTGTAGCAGTGAGTTTAACATTTTGGCAGCATTGTTGAGCATTTTGAAAAAGTATTGTCATGCCTCTGTGCAAGGCTTAGTCTTTCTATCTTTATAGCCACTGGTGTAAAGTAACTAAGTTCATAAACTCAAGTACTACTTGGGTACAATTTTGAGATACTTGTACTTTATTTAAGTATTTCAATGTTTCTTTTACTACTTTGTACTTATAATCCACTACAGTTCAGAGTACATGGTGTACTTTGACTCCACTACATGTATTAATCCCTTTAGTTACTTCACGGATGTGGATGAATGATGTGAAATATAATCAAGTGTTAAATCAGACTTTAGTTCCACCTGGAGTAAATCCACCAGATACCCTGCAGTTGCACTCCCACTTGCAGCCATGCTTCTCGTTTTCTCACATGCTCTGGCAGCTAGCGCGTGGCCGTGTGCACGAGAGAGGGGAGGGACTTGGAACGTGCTTGAGAGGAGCGGGACTGCAGGCACGGCTGCAGTGCAGGGAGTGGAAGCAGAGTGCTGAACACACACGGCTCTTATTAAAAACGACGCTTTTTCACGGGAGTACTTTTCCCCGTCATTCTTAAAGTACCGATACTAATGAAACGGAGGAATCGTACCGTTTTTAACGGCAGGGTATCGTGGTACCTTTCAAGTATCGGTACACCGTGCAACACTAATCTGGGGTCTTCTTTGCTCAGTTACTATTTGTACGGAATTCAGGACGATTCATATTAAAACTATATGTAATCTTTTGTCTACAGAGTAAACATGTCTGCTGCCAGCTGTCTGCTAACTGAAGATCAGTTTCTGTGCTCCATCTGTCTGGATGTGTTCACTAATCCAGTCACCATGCCATGTGGACACAACTTCTGTAAAGCCTGCATCTCTGAATACTGGGACAGAAATGTCCCGAGTCAGTGTCCCAACTGTAAAAAGGTTTTCAACACAAAGCCTGAGCTGCTGGTCAACACTTTCATCTCTGAGGTGGCTGCTCAGTTCAGACAGTCAGCTCAACAGAAAGCCAGCAGCAGCAGCTCAGAGCAACACGTTGTCAAACCAGGAGAAGTTCCCTGTGACGTCTGCACTGGAACCAGACTGAAGGCCCTGAAGTCCTGCCTGGTGTGTCTGGAGTCCTACTGTGAGACTCACCTGGAGCCTCACCTGACAAGAGCAGGCCTGAAGAAACATCAGCTGATCGACCCTGAGGAGAACCTGGAAAGCAGGATGTGTGTGAAGCACGATAAACTGCTGGAGCTGTTCTGTAAGACCGACCAGGTGTGTGTCTGCATGCTCTGCACTGTTTCAGAGCACAAGACACATGATGTTGTTCCTCTGAAAGAAGGATATGAAGGAAAGAAGGCTGAGCTGGGGAAGACAGAGGCTGAAATTCAGCAGATGATCCAGAAGAGACGACTGAAGATTCAGGAGATGAGTCGCTCAGTGGAGCTCAGTAAGAAAGGAGCAGACAGAGAGATAGCAGATGGTGTTCAGGTCTTCACCGCTCTGAAGGAGTCTGTTGAGAGAAGCCAGGCCGAGCTCATCGACACCATCAAAGAGAAGCAGAGAGAGACAGAGGAACAGGCTGAAGGCTTCATCAAAGAGCTGGAACAGGAAGTCTCTGAGCTGAAGGAGAGAAGCTCTGAGGTGGAGCAGCTCTCACGCTCTGAAGACCAGCTCCACCTCCTCCAAAGCTTCACGTCCCTGAACGCTGCTCCACCCACCAAGAACTGGATAGAAGTCAGGGTCCGTCCACCTTCATATGAGGGGACTGTGAGGAGAGCTGTGACTCAGCTGGAGGAGACGCTCAAGAAACAGATGAAGAAGCTGCTCTCTGAGGTGGAGCTGAAGAGGGTCCAGCAGTCTGAGGTGGAGGTGACTCTTGATCCTGATACAGCACATCCCAACCTCATCCTGTCTGATGATGGAAAACAAGTGAAACATGGTGATGTGATGAAGAATCTTCCAGACAATCCAGAGAGATTTGATTATTGGGTCAATGTCTTAGCAAAGCAGAGTATCTCTTCAGGAAGATTTTATTACGAGGTTCAGGTTAAAGGAAACACTGAGTGGGATCTAGGAGTGGTCAGAGAGTCGATCAACAGGAAGGGAGACATCACACTGACTCCTCAGAATGGTTACTGGCTGATAGTGTTGAGGAATGGAAATGAGTACAAAGCATGTGCTGGTCCTTCAGTCCGTCTCTCTCTGAAGTCACAGCCTGAGAAGGTGGGGGTGTTTGTGGATTATGAGGAGGGTCTGGTGTCCTTTTATGATGTTGATGCTGCAGCTCTGATCTACTCCTTCACTGGCTGCTGCTTCACTGAGAAACTCTACCCATTCTTTGGTCCCAGTCTTAAGGATGGTGGTAAAAACTCTGCCCCTCTGATCATCTCTCCTGTCAATCACACCGAGTAGAACAACCATTTGATTTTCAACAGAAAGATTCACTCTCACCAAATGTAATATACTGCATGTATATCATTGGGGAAGTGAATTGTATATATTTTTGATGTTTTAACTTCTGATTCTGTAATTTTGAAACAGAATAATTAACTTAGTCCTTGTATGGCCGTTAATCTCCAAACTTTGTAATAGCACCTAATCATAAATAGGAAGTGTTTCATAATGGCACAATTTACTGGGAAAACACATGCGCCCTTTACTCATTAAATATGCCAACAATATGTTTTGTTAAAGGATTATTAGTTTTAAATATTGTAATTTAGGGGAACCTGTAAGAGATTGTTATCTGGTCTATGTCATGGCAAATTTAAGATTTTTTTTCTTGATTTATATTGGTACCCTTGTTTTTGGAACAATCTGATTGTATAATATTCAGCTGCATTGGTTTTCTGGTCTCAATCTGTAATTCTATTTTCATTTCATGTTGTCCAACTCTCTACAGACTATTTGTATAGTTTAAACAAATCCTCAATTAAATAAAAAGCTAATTAAATTCTGTCTTCATTGTTTTGTTTAGCTTTCAAGTAATTTACAAATACCTCAAATGAATAAAGAAAGGTGAAGAAAACGTGAAGGAACTTTAGTCAATTTAAAATATGGGTAAAGCTAATAACATTCAAAGCAGGAAAAACTTGTAAAGAAGTCTTCAGTACAGGCAGTTTAACCCTTTAATTACTTTTTTCCAAAGTTTCTAGGTTGAAATGACAAATACATTGCCGATTTATATATTATCAAACCAATATTTCATCTATATCACCCCCATATAACACTGTTATTACACCATTAGTTCACCCACATTACATACATATAACATCAATATTACACAGCCTGTCGAATGACTGTATCCCACAAGATACAGGAACCAACCAAGAGGCCTTATTTTGCTTTTTGGACTTTTCCATTTCCTGTAGTGTGTTATTTCGTTTTTTGTGCATGTAAATGGTCTGCAAAGTCTAAAATCCCTGTGTTCCCTGTGTTCCCTCCAGAGGGAGTTTCTCTCCCACAAACTCCCCCTCATCTGAAACACCTCAATTGGAGTCCTTTGTTTACTTTCAGAACATAGTTACATCACTATGACATCAGGAATTACTCAAATAAAGGTCTTGCCATGATTTATCTCTGAATCCCAGAATCAAAACTGTGTTGTCCTCGGTCAAAGACCACAAAAGAGTTAGGCTTTTCTCACCTCAGACACGCTCTGCCTCGTCCTTCTTCTAAATGACTCACTGGTCCAAACTTTTGATGTCACATCCATCTTCCTCCGACCAGTGGACGCTGTGGTCGATCTCTGCTGATAACGCTGAATCACAGAAGGTCTTAATAAGCGCAGGCGGTGATGGAGACAGCTGCTGAGTCTTCTATAGATGGACAAGACGGCAGAGAATGAGGGCTGGACACAGTTAGTTATCTTTAATACAGCATTAACAGTGTGTCATTACAGATGATGAAAGTTGCTGTGACAAATGAAGGATGTCCTGTAACTCCTGAACCACCTCATAACCAATCAGTTGTTTGCAGAGGTGGAAAGTTAGGGTTAGGGTTAGTACAATGTTTGAGGTTCCTGTAGTTGACTTCAGATAATACAACATGTAATCAACAAATAGTTTGTCATGTATTAGTTTAGGTTAAGACAACATTTTATTGATATCTTTGTGAAATTCACAAGATACATGGTGGTATATTTAACAAAGAAAATGACCATTGGGCTGCTGTTGGTAAGAGCTGCCAGGTAAGCGGGTTTGAATCCCGAGCACAAACACATTTTAGGCAATGCCATCCCCTCTTTCTCCTCTTTTCAACCCTGCATCTCTAATGAAGTCCCTCTCAGGCCCCAAATATATCTTTACAAAGAAATTAATAAATCAGCACTACCTTTACCTGCTGTAATTTTAAAGTAATACAAAATATGAATCAATAATTTATAATACATAAATATAAGGTGTCTGCCGCCTGAACACACTGAGAAGACAGATGAGAATAAACCCAAGTCCAACATGCCTTCTGTGTAACTGAAAAACAATAGTTTTTTATCGAAACATAATTTACGAGAAAGAAAATGATATCCTCCCTTTATAAAGTATAAGTCAACTGTTAAGTGACCTGGTGATATCCTTAAGGTAAATTATGATTGTCGATATATAACAACCTTGATATGTGGAAGGTTGAGTAGGAGGGATTCATCGCAAAATTATAACATTTGTAAAATTATTTAAAAGATGGTCACAAAAAAAAGTATTATTATTGTTAGTACTTTTCTGTTTACTGGGATAAAAAAGCATGTTGCTGTTTACTGTACCTCACAGATGTCTTGATCCGGTTCTCCTTAATTGTATGAACTAAACTGCATTGTCAATTACGATATAAGGGGAACATATTTTTTTGATTTTGACATATCACAAATGTTTCTAATCAGTCCGTGGAAACCAAAAGCTTTGTTGTCTTTTCCATACAACAACAACTTATTATATAATGTGATTATTAAAAGCCATATTGTTTCTAAACATAGCAAGTAGTGTTTCAGTGTTTTCAACAGTTACCTCATGTTTAAAACTGGAACTGTAATACATGAGAACATAGTTTACTTTAAAAAGGAATTGCAGTTTAGTTTAATAGGAAACATAATTGTACGGAAGAGAAAGGAAGCTAAAGTGAAGGAAGTAGAATATGAAATTGTTGCCCCTAAAATATGGGGTCTCAACCGTTGAAGAAAGAAAGGCCTTGTTGCTCTTGTAGTTCCTCCTCCACTCCCTCTTGGTGACGGGCCACTGAGAGGTGGAGCTACACTGAAAGAGAAAAGTTTCAACTTCCCAGAAATTAAAGTGAAAGTTTGTCTGAGCGACACAACAGCTGCACGTGTCTCTGTTTCTCTCTAAAGCAGGGGTGTCAAACTCAATTTCATCGCGGGCCACATCAGCATTATGGTTGCACTCAAAGGGCCGGTTGTAACTTTAGACTATATAAAAATACATATATAAATATATCATATATATAAAATAATGTACATCATTGCCTCTGCATTGGATTATCATCGGATAGGGTAATAACTTCATAATTAACTACGTCTGAAAGCAGAAGTCTTTTCAGTGTGTATGTCCCAAAATGATTTAAAAAGAAAAGCCAAATTCTGGAGAAAAAAGAAATAGAAGTGACATTTTGAAATAAAAATCTAATTCTGAGAAAAAGGAATTCTATGAAAAAATGCATATTTTGAAGAAAAAAAGGTCTTATAGTTAGCTATAGAAGAACAAGTTATCCTTAGAGTCCAGTGATAAGAAAATGCAATGTTGCAGTGGTTACAAATAACTCTGGCTCTCTCAATTCCGCCGCCTGGAAGAGATTTAAAATGTCCATTTCAGAGTTCTGCACCTTTATCTATTATTCCATTCCCTACTCAACCCATATCCAGACCGGCTTTTATGCACCACCCGGGAATCAAACCCGGGTCACAAGAATGGGAATCTTGTATGGTACCACTACACTAGCGGCGCTTGTATTGTTTTATATTGATTTGGACCCTGGACCACTCGCAACCTAAGTGAGAATCATAAACCTACACCAAATAAACACTTCTTTGTTTGAAGTTGGATTAACACAAACACTGCACGGGAATTGAACCCAGGTCACAAGATTGGGAATCTCTCAAAACTCTGCAGATGGAAGAGATTTCAAACATCTATTTAAGAGTTCTGTACCTTTCTCTAGTATTCCGTCCCCTTCTCAACCCATATTCAAATCGTCTTGCATGCACCGCCCGGGAATCGAACCCGGTTCACAAGAATGGGAATCTTGTATGATACCACTACACTAGCAGCGCTTGTATTGTTCTTGTTTATAAATAATATAACTATCAATATATTTACTATTACAGTGTTTTTTGATTTTCCTAGATGTTGGAGTGCCCTGTGTATCCTTAATATTGTGGCCTCACAAGTCTGTAGTCATCATCTTCAAAATTGCTAGTGCATTAGCTTTTGGTCATATAGTTAGCTATAGAAGAACAAGTTACCCTTAGAGTCCAGTGATAAGAAAATTCAATGTTGAAGGTTACAAATAACTCTGGCTCTCTCAACTCCGCCGCCTGGAAGAGATTTCAAATGTCCTTTTCAGAGTTCTGTACCTTTCTCTATTATTCTATTCCCTACTCAACCCATATCCAGACCGTCTTTTATGCACCGCCTGGGAATCGAACCCAGGACACAAGAATGGGAATCTTGTATGATACCACTACACTAGCGGCGCTTGTATTGTTTTTTGTATTGATTTGGACCCTGCACCTCTCGCAACCTAAGTGAGAATCATAAACCTACACCAAATAAACACTTCTTTGTTTGAAGTTGGATTAACACAAACACTGCCCGGGAATCGAACCCGGGTCACAATTATTATATATGTATGTAATGTGGGTGAACTTATGGTGTAATAACAGTGTTATATGGGGGTGGTATAGATGAAATATCGTTTTGATAATATATAAATGGGCAATGTATTCGTCATTTCAACCTAGAAACTTTAGAAAAAAGTAATTAAAGGGTTAAACTGCCTGCACTGAAGACTTCTTTACAAGTTTTTCCAGCTTTGAATGTTATTAGCTTTACCCATATTTTAAATTGACTAAAGTTCCTTCACGTTTTCACCTTTCTTTATGAGGTATTTGTAAATTACTTGAGAGCTAAACAAAACAATGAAGACAGAATTTAATTAGCTTTTTATTTAATTGAGGATTTGTTTAAACTATACAAATAGTCTGTAGAGAGTTGGAGAACATGAAATGAAAATAGCATAACAGATTGAGACCAGAAAACCGATGTAGCTGAATATTATACAATCAGATTGTTCCAAAAAAAGGGTACCAATATAAATCAAGAAAAACAATCTTAAATTTGCCATGACATAGACCAGATAACAATCTCTTACAGGTTCCCCTAAATTACAATATTTAAAACTAATAATCCTTTAAAAAAACATATTGTTGGCATTTTTAATGAGTAAAGGGCGCATGTGTTTTCCCAGTAAATTGTGCCATTATGAAACACTTCCTATTTATGATTAGGTGCTATTACAAAGTGTGGAGATTAACGGCCATAAAAGCACTAAGTTAATTATTCTGGTTCAAAATTACAGAATCAGAAGCTAACATCAAAAATATATACAATTTACTTCCCCAATGATATACATGCAGTATATTACATTTGGTGAGAGTGAATATTTATGTTGAAAATCAAAATGGTTGTTCTACTCGGTGTGATTGACAGCAGAGATGATCAGAGGGGCAGAGTGTTTACCAACATCCTCAATACTGGGACCAAAGAATGGGTAAAGTTTCTCAGTGAAGCAGCAGCCAGTGAAGGAGTAGATCAGAGCTGCAGCATCAACATCATAAAAGGAGACCAGACCCTCCTCATAATCCACAAACACCCCCACCTTCTGAGGCTGAGACTTCAGAGAGAGACTGACTGAAGGATCAGCATGAGCTTTGTACTCATTTCCATTCATCAACACTATCGTCCAGTAACCATTCTGAGGAGACAGTGTGATGTCTCCCTTCCTGCTGATCGACTCTCTGACCACTCCTAACTCCCACTCAGTGTTTCCTTTAACCTGAACCTCGTAGTAAAATCTTCCTGAAGAGAAACTCTGCTTTGCTAAGACATTGCCCCAATAATCAAATCTCTCTGGATTGTCTGGAAGAGTCTTCATCTCATCAACATGTTTAACTTGTTTTCCATCATCAGACAGGATGAGTTCAGGATGTGCTGTATCAGGATCAAGAGTCACCTCCACCTCATACTGCTGGACCCTCTTCAGCTCCACCTCAAGCAGCTTCTTCATCTGTTTACTGAGCATCTCCTCCAGCTGAGTCACAGCTCTCCTCAAAGTCCCCTCATATGAAGGTGGACGGACCCTGACTTCTGTCCAGTTCTTGGTGGGTGGAGCAGCGTTCAGGGACGTGAAGCTTTGGAGGAGGTGGAGCTGGTCTTCAGAGCGTGAGAGCTGCTCCACCTCAGAGCTTCTCTTCTTCAGCTCAGAGACTTCCTGTTCCAGCTCTTTGATGAAGCCTTCAGCCTGTTCCTCTGTCTCTCTCTGCTTCTCTTTGATAGTGTCGATGAGCTCGGCCTGGCTTCTCTCAACAGACTCCTTCAGAGCGGTGAAGACCTGAACACCATCTGCTATCTCTCTGTCTGCTCCTTCCTTACTGAGCTCCACTGAGCGATTCATCTCCTGAATCTTCAGTCGTCTCTTCTGGATCATCTGCTGAATTTCAGCCTCTGTCTTCCCCAGCTCAGCCTTCTTTCCTTCATATCCTTCTTTCAGAGGAACAACATCATGTGTCTTGTGGTCTGAAACAGTGCAGAGCATGCAGACACACACCTGGTCGGTCTTACAGAACAGCTCCAGCAGTTTATCGTGCTTCACACACATCCTGCTTTCCAGGTTCTCCTCAGGGTCGATCAGCTGATGTTTCTTCAGGCCTGCTCTTGTCAGGTGAGGCTCCAGGTGAGTCTTACAGTAGGACTCCAGACACACCAGGCAGGACTTCAGGGCCTTCAGTCTGATTCCAGTGCAGGCGTCACAGGGAACTTCTCCTGGTTTGACAACTTGTTGCTCTGAGCTGCTGCTGCTGGCTTTCTGTTGAGCTGACTGTCTGAACTGAGCAGCCATCTCAGAGATGAAAGTGTTGACCAGCAGCTCAGGCTTTGTGTTGAAAACCTTTTTACAGTTGGGACACTGACTCGGGACATTTCTATCCCAGTATTCAGAGATGCAGGCTTTACAGAAGTTGTGTCCACATGGCATGTGCTGACTGGATCAGTGAACACATCCAGACAGATGGAGCACAGAAACTGATCTTCAATCAGTAGACAGCTGGCAGCAGACATGTTTACTCTGTAGACAAAAGATTACATATAGTTTTAATATGAATCGTTCTGAATTCCGTACAAATAGTAACTGAGCAAAGAAGACCCCAGATTAGTGTTGCACGGTGTACCGATACTTGAAAGGTACCGCGATACCCTGCCGTTAAAAACGGTACGATTCCTCCGTTTCATTAGTATCGGTACTTTAAGAATGACGGGGAAAAGTACTCCCGTGAAAAAGCGCCGTTTTTAATAAGAGCTGTGTGTGTTCAGCGCTCTGCTTCCACTCCCTGCACCGCAGCCGTGCCTCCAGTCCCGCTCCTCTCAAGCACGCTCTAAGTCCCTCCCCTCTCTCGTGCACGCGGCCACGCGCTAGCTGCCAGAGAATGTGAGAAAACGAGAAGCATGGCTGCAAGTGGGAGTGCAACTGCAGGGTAGCTGGTGGATTTACTCCAGGTGGAACTAAAGTCTGATTTAACACTTGATTATATTTCACATCATTCATCCACATCCGTGAAGTAACTAAAGGGATTAATACATGTAGTGGAGTCAAAGTACACCATGTACCTCTGAACTGTAGTGGATTAGAAGTACAAAGTAGCAAAAGAAACATTGAAAAACTTAAATAAAGTACAAGTATCTCAAAATTGTACCCAAGTAGTACTTGAGTTTATGAACTTAGTTACTTTACACCAGTGGCTATAAAGATAGAAAGACTAAGCCTTGCACAGAGGCATGACAATACTTTTTCAAAATGCTCAACAATGCTGCCAAAATGTTAAACTCACTGCTACACAATTAAAATAAATGCTTTTATATATATTTATATTAGATGTGACTCTTTGGCGTTTCTGTTCTTAGTAACAATGCTGCTTTAGTTGTTCTGACTGCTAAAATCATCTGTTATTCCTAATTTTAAAGCCGATATTCCGTATTTCCCTTTTTTTAAGAAAAGTATCGAAAAAGAATCGGAATCGCAATTCTTGACTTGGTATCGGTATCGAAACCAAAATGTTGTACTGTGACAACACTACCCCAGATATGCAGTTCAGTGTTTTTTATTGGAAATCACCCAGCCAAGAATGTAATTATGGTAACACTTTATATTAAGGTACACAAATTAACCATCAACTAGTTCTTAATTAACATGCATATCAGCAGTATATTGTCTCTTTATTAGTCATTATAAAACACTTATTAATGCCTTATTCTGCATGACCATATTCCACAAGTAATAAGCCATTAGTTGAGAGTTTTTCCTCAATAACCCTCTGATTATTGCTTATTTATTGCAAGTAAGGACATTGTGGTGTTAATATGCTCTGCTCAGTTATGGGCCTAATAAGGCAGTAGTACCACACGAATAGTAATTCTCCCATAATAAAACTTAACAAATATGATCTCTTCTTATGTAACAAGACATGAAACTATAAGTGTTAATTGTGTCTAAATAACTCAAAAGTAGGTATTTATATCTAAGAACATGTTCCCTATTTTAAAGTGAAGTGTTGTTCATAACCAATAAGCTATTAGTTTGACTCTAATTGACCTGAACATGTTCCATATTCTAAAGTTGCCTCCTCTTCACACGTTGTAAATACATTATAGCACACAACTACTGAAATTAACCTCAACAGCACATGAACAAAGTAGGCCCACGTTGAAATATCTGTTTCATTAATGAACCACTAAAGAGAGGTTCAGACACATACACATACCAACACATGTCAAGTTTCTCCAAGGCTGAGAACACATAAATATAAAAACAGATTTGTTTTAAACAGATTTTATGTATTTGTGATCATACTGTGGGACCTGCTTGTATGTTCTTACACAATAGGTGTACTGCTCTCTCTATGTGTTGTACTGTCTCAGTGTGAACATAGATTAAACAGCCAGCCAAACTCTTTGAGAGCCAGGGAATGAGCAGCCATGCTCCTTTATTGACTTATTTTCAGTCCACTGACATTCAAACAGAGTGAAACTATAAAAAAATAATTTACAAGGCACTTAATGATCTCATACATAGTTGAGGGAGAGTAAAAAGGTGCATGTATTCAGGTACTGTACTTTTTGTTTTCTTTGATATGTTTTATTTATACCTCTCCAAAAACACAGCTGGACCGAATTCACTTGTCAATCCAATACATTCATTGTTGATAGTTAGTTTGTTACTTTGCAGATATTACAAAAATAAAATAAAACAACACAATTATGATTTAATAAACCTCAGGGTAATTTACCAAGCAGTACAATAACATGTTCAACACATTGATCCATCACTAATTATAATCCAATTTTATAATATATTTTACTTTTTAAAAAGGATGTATTTTTAATTGTTGTTGTAAATGTCCACATTGTTGTATTTTACTTCAATACATGATCAGAGTACTTCTTACCCTGCTAGTAAATACTGAAGTCTGAGGTATTGATGTAAATGTATCTTCATACAGTAGTTATCACTATTTCCATCCTCCATACATCGTTGTACTTTAATTTGTAACTAACTTTAATCAAATTCAGTTTATCATTGCTCAGTTTGGTGTGCGTCTCTTTTGTTGGAGCCAACGAGCCGTTTGTCACTATGGTAACCAGCATTTAACTGCATCGCCCTATAAAAACATGTTGGGAACAAGTCCGACTGGTCTGCAGTGTGGCGTGTTAAAGTCTGAAAACGCTTCATTTAGTTCAGCTGGAGACTGGGGCAGATACGGAGAGTCAAGGAGTTCACATACTTTACTTAGATTATTTTTGGGGTATTTAAGGGTTTTATTGTATTTACATAATGTATCGAGGCTGCCTCTCACTGCCTGCTGCATAATAATACATGAAAACAATGATAAACTAATATTTTATATTGTTGCAGTCTTAAATCTGAAGCCCTGCATGTGTTCCTTGTCTATATCAGCACTTTAATATGTAAAATCATAATAAAGTAAAATGGAAAACCATTAAAAACCCAACGATCCCTCCATGACTGTCACATTACACATGAATCAATATTATAATATGGCTACCCTGCTCATATGACATAGCTGCTTATATTGCGTGGGAAAACGGTATTTAAAGCAGCCTGAGTACTTTTAATATTGAACTTAAGACATGTATTACTATATAATGTAATGTATTTTGGTTTTAAATTGTCTGAGGGAGGAATATATTCGGTATATGTCTGAATAGACGTACCAGCCTCAGATTCTGATTAAACTAAACCGTGTTCAAATATTTAGTTAGTGATTGTCTCTGTAGTTTACTCACCAGTGTTTGGCAGAGATTCTGCTGTGTTGTGGAGAAAAGCTGCTGGATTCAGTCGAGTGTTTCTTTAGAGAGAAGCAGAGACACGTGCAGCTGTTGTGTCGCTCAGACAAGCTTTCACTTTCATTTCTGGGAAGTTGAAGCTCTTCTCTTTCAGTGTAGCTCCACCTCTCAGTGGCCCGTCACCAAGAGGGAGTGGAGGAGGAACTACAGGAGCAACAAGGCCTTTCTTTCTCCAACGGTTGAGACACCACCTACTCTTCAACTCCCATAATCCTTTCTGCTGCAAACACTACAAATACCATCAATCTCAGAGGGTTTAAATTACTTGTGTGTTTTGGAGCTGAAATACTACAGTTGACAGAAAAAGAGAAAAGTGTGGTGACCACCTATTTAACCACTGGGACATAATTCATACTTGGAACTACAGTTGCGGTTATTGTTCCCACATGGACATGTTATGGGTTACCTATAAATAGGTGTGCCCTCTTGGCTCTCTCTCTTGTCGACCCGGGCTGCGACCCGACAACATGTCCTTTTCTGCTCCTCATTAAAGTTCCCTTTTGCACCTTCGATGCACCGCCTCTGACTCCATATCTCTCGGCACTACACTGGTGACCCTGACAAGTCTCGAGAAGTTTCCGAGATTGGACCGAACATGGCTAGAGAGGCCGTTTTTCGCAAACTGCCGGAGAATTTTGGAGACGTCCGTGGCTGCCACGTGCACACGGACTGAGGCTCGGTGCGCCCCTCACGGAATGGCTGAGGACGTTGCTCGCCATTCCCCCATCGTCTCGGCACTGGAAGACAGCAAGACTTCCGACTACAAGGAGACGATGCACGACCTGCTAGGTACGGAAGACCCCGACTTCTACTTCATGGAACTGTTTCTTCGGGACATGCGGCTGCGTGTCCAGGCTGCGCTAGCTAACACGGCTCGTGTTGAGCCCTGTGCTTTAGCCGAAGAAGCTGACCGGTTCTTCCTGGCCGCCCGGCAATTTACCCCTGAGGTGCTGGCCACTGCGCGCAGCGGCACCTTCCCTGGTGGGGGCACGCCGCCTAGCAGAGGCTCTGGGGCTGACGACATCGACTAACGGCTTCCGGCTAGCGGCCGTCGACACCAGCTAACAGCTAACCACTACAGCTAACTGCTAGCAGCTACCAACGGCAAACAACGACAGCTAACAGCTAACAACGGCTAACAGCTAACGACAACTAGTAGCTACCGACGGCTAACAACGACAGCTAACAGCTAACAACGGCTAACAGCTAACGACAACTAGCAGCGGCAGCTAACGGCTAGCAACGACAGCTAACGACTAACGACGGCTAGCAGCTAACGGATAACAACGATGACTGACGGCTAACAGCGGCAGCTAACGGCTAGCAACTAACGACGTGTTGACATCTGACTGTTAACAATTTTTTTCCGGTGCCGGAGAGGAGGTTCGACCAGCCGGTTGACCTCATGTGGACACTCTCATTTTTTTCACCACCTCGACGGCGGTTCCAGACGCCACTCACGGTATCATCGACGCCTGGGTGGTGCACTCCTGGACTCCGTCTCGCCTCGACAGTTCCGGACGTCGCCCATGCTCCATTGGCCCATGGGTGGCGCGCTCCGGGACCCTGTCTGGCCTCTCCTGCTTCCCGGTGATGCCTCAGCACCTGCTGAGGACTTCATGCCCGCCGCCGCGGCACGTCTGCCTGCGGCCGGGTTGTGCTCCTTCCTCCCGGGGGGACTGCTCCTCTCTTCCGGGGATACCTCGACGCCTGCCGAGGACTTCATGCCCGCCGCCGTTGTGCGTCTGCCTGCGGCCGGGTTGCCCTCTCTTCCGGGGATACCTCGACGCCTGCCGAGGACTTCATGCCCGCCGCCATGTGCGTCTGCCTGCGGCCGGGTTGCCCTCTCTTCCGGGGATACCTCGACGCCTGCCGAGGACTTCATGTCCGCCGCCGTTGTGCGTCTGCCTGCGGCCGGGTTGCCCTCTCTTCCGGGGATACCTCGAGGACTTCATGCCCGCCGCCGTTGTGCATCTGCCTGCGGCCGGGTTGCCCTCTTTCCTGCTGGGTTCTCCGCAACACCTAGTTCGGCCCCCTTACGACGGCCCGCCCCCGGTGTGGGTGCCCTCGCCCTCGTTAGGGCGTCTGCCCTCTCCTGCGGCCCCCTTTCGTGGCCCGTTCCATGGCCCGGTCCTCACCTGCGGCCCCACCCTCCTCGGCCCTTGTGATGTTTCCTCCACGGACGTGGGGATATATCTTTTTGCCATGTTTGAATTCTGGGGGGGCTTGTGTGGTGACCACCTATTTAACCACTGGGACATAATTCATACTTGGAACTACAGTTGCGGTTATTGTTCCCACACGGACATGTTATGGGTTACCTATAAATAGGTAGCCCTCTTGGCTCTCTCTCTTGTCGACCCGGGCTGCGACCCGACAACATGTCCTTTTCTGCTCCTCATTAAAGTTCCCTTTTGCACCTTCGATGCACCGCCTCTGACTCCATATATCTCGGCACTACAAAAGCAAACATTATTAACTTGATTTAGATTTGTATTTCAGATATTTTAGGGGCAACAATTTCCTATTCTACTTCCTTCACTTCAACTTCAATTATGTTTCCTATTAAACCAAACAGCAATTCCTTTTCAAGGTAAACTATTTTCTGATTTTATATTTAATTTAATATTCCATTCCCTACACACTTAATGTAAATAATATCCTGCTTTATATTATGTATAAAGCCCTTCAATAGTGTTTTTTTGTCAGAGTGTATAGATGTTTTTATCTTCACAGTCTACTGTATGTTTTCTACTTCTAAATGCTGTTTTAATTTAATTTTGAGATAATTTAGTAGAATTGTTTATTTCTGCTCTTTAATTTCAACTTATGTTTTGTTTTATGCTTCTGCAATGCAAACATTTCCCAAATTGGGATCAATAAAGTACCTCTAGTATCTTATCTTATCTAATTGTTTAGAAAAATCTGGTTTGGCTTTTAATAATCACATTATATAATAAGTTATGGCTGTATGGAAAAGACAACACCACTTTTGGTTTCCATGGACTGATTAGAAACATTTGTGATGTCAAAAACAAAAAAATATGTTTCCCTCAAATCGTAATTAAACAATGCAGTTTAGGCCATACATTAGTGACATACATAAAAACAACAACATGCTTTTTCACCCCAGTAAACAGAAACAAATGTAACAATAATAATACTTTTTTTCTTTTTTTTTCATCTTCAAAGGCAAATAATAAAAATGTAACTACAGAAAAATCTATAAGGGCAAGAGAGCCTTTGCCCAATCCACAAACCCCCCACCCAACACCGTCTTGCAGTTTCAAAATTATTATAGGGTTTGTTTTACATCATATGTTCATGTGTTCACAGACATTTAATCATACATTTTATAATGTTGCACTAATTTGGCAAAGAATCCCTTCTACTCGTCCTTCCACATATCAAGGTTTTTATATATCGACATTAATATATTACATAAAGGATATCACCAGATCACCAGGTTTGATGTTTCTACATGAGTGTTTTTTACAGATGCACTTAACAGTTGACTTTATACTTACAATCAGAGGCGGCGCTAGGGGGTGGCTACTTGGGCTCAAGCCCCGGATGTTTTCTGAAAAGCCCCGGATGTTTCACTTAAAAAAAAAAAAAATTAGATTTTTTTTTTTTTTTTTTAAATGTCTCGGGAGTAATGTGCAGTACCGGAGTCCACCAGAGAGGCAGCCGCTACGTGACATTAGCCTGCGTACTGCGTAGCCTTCCCTGCTCTGAAGAAGAAGTGATCCTTCCTAGTGCCTGACGAGTTTTAAGCTAATAGCCTAAGTTATGGATATTAGAAAGTTATTTTCATCGAAGCAGGCGCCAAAAGCTGCAGCAGCAGCAGCAGCAGCAGCAGCAGCAGCAGCAGTATCAGCAACTGACAACAATGTCATCACCAGCAGTGAAGAAATGGATGATGTTTCAGGTGTGTGAATATAATGGTGATATCTGCACTCTGGCTGACTGAGTAAGAAGTGAAAAAGAGTGATGTACTGTAACGTTAATCTTATAGCTAGTAAACATGGAGTAACCAAGGCAAGGCAAGTTTATTTATATAGCACCTTTCAACACAAGGCAATTCAAGGTGCTTTACAAAAATGAAAGACATTCAGACAAAGGCATTTAAAAACAGTAAAAGATAATAAAAGAAACATTAAAAGAAAAAATACATGAATACAAAGTTACAGTGCAGTTTAAGATATGAATAGTTCACACAGAAGTTCCACTTTACTGATGAACACAACAGCTCAGTTTAAATTAAAAGCAGCGACAAAAAGATAAACCACACTAAGTCAATCCCCTTATATGTTAGTATGTATACAGAACATGACTAAAAGTGATCCTAAGATGTAAAGTTAACCCTTCATACCTCAGTCTACTTTTAAGACACTAAAATAACGTATTCCAATTTTTATTTTGTTTTCCCGCGTGGAATTATACCGGCTCTCGTTTCAGTACACATAACAACGGAACCATAGCAACGGAACTGACAGGCAACGGAACTGACAGGCAACAGTCTGAATCCGATTGGCTGTGACTGCATCCACTCAGAGTGCCCGATTCAGAAACATGACTCTTACACTCTTTACGTCACAAACAAAGATGGTGGATGAGAATAGATCTATAAAACAATAAGCAATGCGCAGTGGATCGGAAGAGGACGGTGTGTCGGCTTTGTTCGATAGCGGTGCGGTATGCTAATGGAAACACACGCCAAACATGCTAAATCACATCAGAAGGCAAAATGCAGGATCTGTTTGGTATTTTGAAAGAAAAACTATTTATATACTTTATATAGGTATGGCCCTACAATATATTGTTCAAATATAGCATGATATGTCCCCTTTAAGGTATTATTAAGGTAGGGTTAATGTTGCTCTCAAAGTGCACCAGATTGATGCTTTTAACTTCAATATTTAAAAAAAATCTTCCCGGGGGGAGCATGCCTAGAGGAGGCGACGACCCCCCTAAAGGATGTTTTGTCCACCCCCCACTTGTAAAAAAAATAGCACTTTACCCCCCCCCCCCCACCCAACAACTCCTGGGCTAAGCCCCGGATCTCCTACAATCCTAAATCCGCCTCTGCTTACAATGATCATTGATCATCACACAATCCAAGATGGCAGCACGTCTGTACCTGTCCGCTGTGCTCTCATGTCTGTTCTAGTGTTGTCTACGTGATATATGTTATCGTTGTAAAACACCGGTCAATATCTGTGAGCTGTTTTGGACAGTACAACCGGGGCGAGCGTTGTTGATGCCATTACTGCTCCGTTCCTGGGACCACTCTATCCGCTTGGACTGCGGAGCCTGTGCTCACTTCCCGGAGCTGAAACGCCACCTGTGTTGCGCTTGATTTTGGACTTTGGTGGACTGGGATCGTTCATGGATGTATAATAAGAACGGGTTTGTCACTACCCGATCCGTCCCCCTGCCCGATCGGTACTGCGCATGTGCGAGATGGTCCGGATGTCCGGACGGCAACCCAAGATGGACACTTGACACAGTGGCTTTTAGCAAAGCTCAAAAGGAAAACTCGAGAGAGATGAGTTATTGTTATTACATCGTGACTTCACTATTATTTAACAACTCTTTTTATTGGGTTCTTTTATTTGGGGTTAAGTACATTGTCAGAATAAGTGAGGAATTAATTTTACTTCTGTTAGACAGCCATATGCCATACTTTTGCATACATTCACAGTAAATATGTATTCAGTATGATAGCTGTCTAACAGAAGTTAAATCCATGTCTCACTTATTCTGACAATGTACTTGACCCCAAATAAAAGAACCCAATAAAAAGAGTTGTTAAATAATAGTGAAGTCACGATGTAATAACAATAACTCATCTCTCTCTCGAGTTTTCTTTTTGAGCTTTGCTAAAAGCCACTGTGTCAAATGTCCATCTTGGGTTGCCGTCCGGAGTTGTCCAATATGGCGGACCATCTCGCACATGCACAGTACCGATCGGGAAGGGGGACGGATCGCAGGGGGACGGATAGTGACAGGGTTCGTTGAGCTAAAGCATAGCATGACTGGGCTTGTGTTCCTGTTTACATGAGACGTCAAACAACGTCATCTTCGTTCTCGGGAGGACTGAAAGTCCGGACCGGATTTTCACCTCGCTGACCTGGCATTTCTCAACTTCGGCAGGACGGAAAACGCGGACCGCATTCCTGTGCTGATTTCTGGATTTCTTCAGCAGGCCCTCTCTACCTCCTGACACATGTCACCCAGCATGTTTCTCCTAATACCTATTTTTCTCCTACTGACTATTCTCCATCCATATGAGGTGCGTGAAGGGTATGAAGTCCAACATGTGCCTCATCTTGTCTTCCCTAGTAAAGACACAAACTGGGATTCTACTTTGTTTAAGAGCTCTGTAAATTGGAGCACTCTAATCTCCAAGGATCTCATGTCTCTACCTTGTCTTATTCGTCTTTTTAGTCCTATAACTGGTTGTTTTTGATGAGCTCGTGTTCCTATGGTGGAAAGAGAGTAATAGGCCTATATAATGAATCTATGCAAACAACAACTTGGGTGAAAAGGAAATGTTTCATTGTTATCCTGCTCCTCTTATCAGGAAACGTTCATCCAAACCCTGGACCAGATTTGAATTGTCTGAGTACCCCTGATGATTTTAAAGCAAGGTCGGGTCTTGGTATCATCCACATAAATGTCAGAAGTCTACTTCCTAAAATGGACCACATGAAAATCTGGGCAAAATCCTCTGATTCTGATGTTCTTGTTTTATCTGAAACTTGGCTAAAGAAATCTATCACGGACAAAGACATTGCAATTAAGGGTTACAATGTGTTTCGTTGTGACCGTCCCAGAAAAGGTGATGGTGTTGCAATTTATGTAAAAACAAAATGTCATGCTACCATCCAATCATCTGTGTCTCTTAGCAGACAATTTGAACTACTTGCGCTGAAATTGGAACTTCTTAAGGGTCAGTTCATCACTGTTGTAGGGTGCTATAGACCCCCTTCAGAAAGCATTGAGGCTTTATCATCATTGAGTCATCAGTTATCTTGCTTGGAATTTAATGAGATTTTAATGGCTGGACACTTTAATTGGGACTGGTTGTCCTCTGTCTCCGATAGTTTTAAATCAACCTGTGACTCTTTTAATCTTACGCAACTTATCAATAGCCCAACTCGTCCTAATATTAAACACCAAGATAAATCGTCTCTTATCGACCTATTTTTAACAAATGCGCCTCATAAGTTTTTGGATATTGGTATTTTTGTAAATGATATGAGTGACCATTGCACTATAGCTACAATCAGGCAAGCTAAGCTTCCAAAAACAAGACCACAAATAGTTTTTAAACGTGATTTTAAACATTTTTGCAAGCAAGCATTTTTTCATGATCTGTGGGATTTTGATTGGAACAAGATAATAATAATAATACATTGCATTTCGAAGCGCTTTTCCAGGTGCTCAAAGACGCTTTACAGTGGTGATAAAACATGATAAAATAGAATTTAAAAGTTATTAGAACAAGATAAAATAACATTTAAAAGTTATTAAAACAGCAATACAGCATAATTCACAGATTAAAAGCCAGTCTGAAGAGGTGTGTTTTGGTCAGTGTTTTGAAAGTGGGGGGGTCAGTGCAGTCTCTGATGTGTTGTGGGAGGGAGTTCCAGAGGGTGGGGGCAGCGATGGAGAAGGCTCTGTCCCCCCAGGTTCGGAGCTTGGTTTTCTTGGGGATAGAGAGGAGGTCTCTCTCATTAGTGATGTTGAACTGGCATGGGATTATTTTCATGAGGCTTTTACTAGAATTATAAACAAACATGCTTCTTTCCGCAAATTTAGGGTGAAAGGGCTAAAAGATCCCTGGTTTAGTGCTCAACTGGCCGGCATTCTAAAAGAAAGGGATATTGCCTGGTCAAGGGTCAGAAAATCGAAATCCCAAGTGGACTGGATTGTTTTTAGACAGCTCCGAAATCAATTCACCTTCCTAGTTAAAAAGGCTAAATCTGAGTACCACATTTCTAATACTACTAGTAACTTAAATGATCCAAGGAAATGTTGGAAGGTAATAAAAAACTCATTTGGAACAGAAACTAAAAATGAATTACCAGCCTGCATTGTTAAAGACTCGCAAACCCTCACTGACAAATCGGCCATTCTCAACTGCTTTAATGAACATTTTATTTCATCTGGTCCTTTGTTTGAGTCCCTACATTCGGGCCCTGGACAGAACATTGATTCCTCACCACCTTCATCCCATCACATGGCTCAGCCATTCAATTTTACTTTTATCGAGGTGATAGAGGTCCATAAAGCATTGCAGAATCTGGATCCACACAAATCGGCAGGTCCGGACAAACTTCCTCCTCATTTTCTTAAATTAGCAGCCGACTTTATAGCTGAGCCGCTTACTTATCTTTTTAATTTAACTCTTTCCAACAATGAGATTCCTAACATATGGAAATCTGCATATGTTCTTCCTTTACTGAAAGGAGGGGATTCCTCATCTGTTAATAATTATAGGCCAATTTCAAAATTATGTGTTGTAGCGAAGGTCCTCGAAAAGCTTCTCAGTGAACAACTTAAATTATACTTGGACACAAATGATATTTTGTCAGAACACCAATCCGGTTTTAGAAAACAACACAGCACAACAACTGCTGCTATTAAAGTGGTGAACAACATAATTGAGGCATTGGACTGTAAAAAGTATTGTGCAGCTCTATTTATTGATTTGTCAAAGGCATTTGACACAGTTGATCATATCATCCTGACGGAAAGAATTCACAGTATCGGCTTATCTAGGCATACTGTAGGTTGGTTTTTAAATTATTTATCAGCGAGAACCCAATGCGTCCAATTTTCTGGGTCCTTTTCTTCCTTCCTCCCGATAGCAAAGGGTGTGCCACAGGGTTCCATATTAGGACCCATTCTTTTTACCATATATGTAAATAATCTATGTAATAATTTAGCAAATGCTTCTTACCATTTTTATGCAGATGACACTGTTATTTATTGTTCCTCCGCTTCTATAGAGCAAAGTCTAGATTTCCTCCAGTCTGCCTTTGATGTCATACAAACCCATTTATATCAACTAAAGTTGGTATTAAATGCTGAAAAATCCAAAGTAATGATATTTTTGAATGGCAAAAAGTTACCATCTGTTCTACCCAATATTTGTACTGCACAAGGGACTGACATTGAGAGGCTCACTACTTACAAATATCTGGGATTTCTTATTGAACAGAACTTGTCTTTCAAGTTACACACGGAAAATGTTGTTTCAAAGCTAAAAATAAAATTAGGTTTCTTTTACAGGAATAAATCCTGTTTCTCTTTTCAGACAAGGAAACATCTGATATCTGCAACGTTTTTACCTGTATTAGATTATGGTGACCTGCTATACATGAATGCCTCTGACCAATGCCTAAAGAGCTTGGATACTGTGTACCATTGTGCCTTACGATTTATCACTGGATGTGGATATCGAGTACACCATTGCACTTTATATGCTGCTGCTAATTGGCCATCTTTGTCTGCTCGCAGACTTTCCCATTGGTTGGGTTTTATTTATAAATCTCTGCTTGGGTTGGTTCCCTCCAACATTTGCACATATATGTGTCAAAGAGAAAGTCCATATGGCCTGCGCTCCCAAGATTTTATTCAGATGCTGGTTCCTACAGTGAGAACAAAACTGGGAAAAACAGCTTTTAGATATGCTGCCCCCACAGCTTGGAACAATGTACAGAAGGAGCTGAAACTCTCAGATTTAGTCACTATGGGGGAATTCAGGTCCATCTTAAAGGACAGAGAACACGACACCATTGGTCGATGTGAGTGCTCGTATATCCTGAAATCGTTTTAAATGTTGCCAGTTTTTGAATGATTTTAATAGTTTGTTTTACTTCGCATATTGACTGGCTAATGTGCCATTTTATTTGTGTTTTACAGCTGTATTTGTCTGCCTTTCATGTCTGTGTTTTATATGTTGTAACTTTGTACATGCTGCCCTTCTTGGCCAGGTCACTCTTGGAAAAGATATTTTATTCTCAATGAGTTTTTTACCTGGTTAAATAAAGAATATATAAAGGGAAGATATCCTTAGATACAGAGAAGTCATGTTGGAGTTGGGTTTATTCTCATCTGTGTTCTCAGTGTGTGCTCGGGCTAAATACACCTTATGCATTTTTAAGACTAGGATTGAGACTCAGCTTTTTGATTAAGCTCAAAGTTGGGCTGCCTAGAATCAGCCCTCAGTTTAGCTGCTACTCAGATATCAAAACTTAAATGCATTGCAAGCAGCCCCCGGGAATCGAACCCGGGTCACAAGAATGGGAATCTTGTATGATAACACTACACTAGCAGCGTTTGTATTGTGCTTGTGTATATATAATATAACTATCAATATATTGACTATTACAGTGTTTTTGGTTTCCCTAGATGTTGGAGTGCCCTGTGTATCCTTAATATTGTGGAATCACAAATCTGTAGTCATCGTCTTCAAAATTGGAACAATGTCGAAAATGTCTTCCATTGGTAAGATTGAATAGGTGCTAGAACATTAGTGCAAGTTGCCCAGCATATGCTTCGAGAACCATGGCACTGATGTGGAAAGCCATACACTTTTTATTATTTGGCATGTTAGAACTGCTTGGATAGAAATGCAGGGTTTTTCTGCTAACAACTTGCCCATTGATCTTTTTTTTCCAGATCTGAACACATTGTACCAGGCAAGGCATAGAATTGGTCAAATTGTTTTCCAATCACTAATATCTTCCATCCAGGTCAAATTGGGCTCGTCCAGGATTTGAACCCTGGACATCTCGCAACCTAAGTGAGAATCATAAACCTACACCAAATAAATACTTATTTGTTTGAAATTGGATTAACACATGCACCCCCCAGGAATTGAACCCAGGTCACAAGAATGGGAATCTTGTATGAGACCACTAGACTAGCGGCACTAATACTCTGTTTGCTTATAGATTATTACTGCTGGGCAACGATTAACTTTTTAAATGTTCTGGGTTATCCGCATTGTTTTGCACAACATTCAATAATTAATCCAAAAGTAGTGTATTGCGCACTTTTATTTGAAAAGTACTGCTATATGAACAAAAGGGCATAAACAAACTAGAGAATGCAATTCCTGAAGAAATTGCTAGTGGGAATGCTTTATGCTGAAAATATGACGCTAAACTGCTATGCTGAAATGTAATGTAAGAAGAAAGTGAAGAATTTAGATCGAAAATGATACATGAATACTGGGGGCTTGAATGTGTGATGAGAGAAGAAAAGAAAGTAAAAAGGCTTGGAAAAGCAGCAGAATATTCAAACTGCAAACTTCTGAACTAACTTCATGGCGAATGATCTGTCGCCATGGCAACGGCATTTGATGACACCCCATAATATGCTTACATGCGTTGATGGCTGCATCGTTACCAAACCTGTGAAGTTTTGGAGCGTTTGGAGCAGTTTCACTGAAGTTATGAGAAAGCCGTGTTTAATGGCGAGCATTGTGTTGCCATGGCAACGGCATTTGAAGAAATCTCAAAACTGTCCCGTAGATGTCTTCCCGGCTGGACTGTTGGCACACTGCTATCTGAAGTCTGCTGCTCTGAGCATGTCAGTTGGAGTGATGACATCATCATGTTCCATGACACAGGTGTTTATATTTGAGCTAACGAGGTGTCCAAAGATCAAAGGTTTCCATTGTTCTGAATGAGAGATAAACCTCTTAAATGTGAACGTTTTGTGGAAGAACCGTAACAGATATCTGTGAAATTTCAAAACGTGAAGCATGTCAAGGAAGTTGAGTATCTGAAGTGTAATCTTTGTGTAGGTTTCAGGTTAACAATGTGGCCTTTTTGGCAGTTTAACTAAAGGTGTGTGGCTGCTACCGTGAGGAAATATCAGCCTGAACTTACAATGGGGTTTAATGGAGGAATGCTGAATATTTTTGTCACTTCATGCCCTCAAGAGGCATTTTGTTTAATTATTTTGGTGAATTATTTGTCATTGTTCAAGCTACGAGATGTTTTCCTACGTTTGTCATGATAAATAATGTCTCAGGAATGTAGGGTTTGGGAATTATGGCAGTTTTAAAAAAATATATGAAGGTACATTTCAAGATGTTCTACCCTCTAGCTGTGACATCACGCACTCTAGTTAATGTTAAAATCTGAAGAAAACCTCTAAAATAAGGTCTGAACAATGTTTAATATCTCTAAAAGTAAGAATCAGATTGAAAAGCTGTTTTACACAAATAATGTCAGAAAGATGTGTAACATTTTAAAGTTGGAATGAGGTTTCTGAGTGAAAGTATGAATGAATAGTTAGCAGTTGAATCGCATGAAGATTTGTTGAAGTGTGAGGAATTTCTCCATTGACTTCAATGTTAAATATTTGATGAATTATGGGATGTATCTCTGGAATTATGAAAGTTATGAATGAGTAATAGCCATCGATTCCCGACCGAGCTGAACGTTTTGATGTTCGAACGGAGTTTCTGCGAAGTTCAATGCGGGAGAAGAAGCGCGGCAAAATACCGGCGGAATAATAATAATAAACTTTTCGTGCGTAGAATAAAGGCCCCGACACACCAAGCAGACACCAGACAACTCGCCGAAGCCGACGCCGACTGTTGCGTCGCCGTGTCCTCCTGCGTCTTGGCCATGTGTCGCACGGGAACACACCACAAAGAATTCAGTGCATGAGTGGCAATAACTCTCCTTACCAGCAGGCGGCTGTAGTGTGTATTCGTCATTCAAAAGAGGCAACAACTGGAAGACAGAGAAGAAGAACAGACTGCATGATATAAACAAACAACAAATAGCGTGTGCACTGTGCGTTCCATTTACCTCTCGTCCATCGAAAACATGTTTTGTGCGGCAATGGAGCTATCAGCCATAAGAGGGGTTAGCGATAAGAAACAATAACAATGTGCCTACATAACTGTCAGTTGCAGCCCTTGCATTAGTATTGGTTATAGTAACAGCTACAACATTAAAATACTTCTAGGCAGATTGAGGAGGATAATGGGAGAATGAACAGAGGGGCAGAAACATCCATCTGAATAATAATAATAACTTTATTTGTATCGCACCTTTCATACAGGGGATTGCAGTTCAAAGTGCTTTACATCAGTAAGAAATAAGATATAAAATCAGTGTAAAATAAGCAGCAAGAGTAAAGCATAAATTGGGATAAAATAAGGCATATATATATATATATATTAATCCCAACAGGCCACCTTGTTTATGGTTTGATTCAGTTTTACATTACATTTATTTGATAACTTCAGTTAACTTTGAAGATTCCTAACACTACAAAATATATTCAAGACATATTTTATCATGTATTATAGTAGAAAGTAGAAATAGTTTGAGTAGTTTTTAGTAGAAATATCCCTTACAATAAAGGCAGTATAGTATGCCTGTCTGTCATCTCCAATAGATGGCTTCAACCATCCTTTAAACTCAGGGTTTGATTCCCACTCCTTTCTGTACTTTTGTGAATACAGTTTAGACTGTGACATGATGACCTACGTGGATGTTTAGCTTGTCACAGAGATGCACACACACAGTGGACGAGGTGATTAAGTGACTGAAGCTGTCTCGACGCGGGAGAGTGTGGCTGTCTCCTCTCTGCTCTGACTGCAGCTGAGCTGCTGCGGGAGGCAACTGTGAGTCTGCGCGCCTGTCAGTACTATGGGAGGGCTGAGGGGCTCACGGCAGCTCGTTAACTGCAGAACAATACGTGAGTCTCCAAACACCAGAAAAGTCCCTAATAACACCATTACAAGTCGTTAGATCAGTCGTTAGTCGCTTTTGACAAAAATAAGTAGCCGGAGGGTTTGGAAAGCCGCCGAATGTAACGACAAAGTCGTCAAGTTGGCAACACTGGTCTGTGTGTGACTTCTTACATCGTTTGTTTACGTCCCTCACTTCCGTTTCGCTTCTGATTCGCTAGCTGAACAGCCAATCAGAGTGATTGCTTGGTGAATCGGCCATGCATCGGGTCAGGCAGTGCAAATAAGGCATGTCACGTCAGATGGTGCGGGACACACCAACCTGACTACGGCGCCGCGAATGGCCGACAGCCTCTGACGGCCTCTGACCGCCTCTGACGGCCTATGACTCCCAAAATCGGGTTGGTGTGTCAGGGCCTTAACTTAGCTGTTAACAGCATTCCCACTAAATAAGGTGATTTTTAACAGAAGTATTCCCTTTACACAGTAGCAGTTAAAATATTTCTTGTACATTTCAACTTAGACATTAATTCATGTGATTAAATCCAACATAAAACCAAAGCTATTTGCCACTGCTAGGGCATTAGCTTTATTTCATATAGTTAGCTATAGAAGAACAAGTTACCCTTAGAGTCCAGTGATAAGAAAATTCAATGTTGCAGTGGTTACAAATAACTCTGGCTCTCTCAATTCCGCCGCCTGAGTGAGAATCATAAACCTACACCAAATAAACACTTCTTTGTTTGAAGTTGGTTTAACACAAACACTGCACGGGAATTGAACCCTGGTCACAAGAATGGGAATCTCTCAAAACTCTGCAGACGGAAGAGATCTCAATCGTCTATTTCAGAGTTCTGTACCTTTCTCTAGTATTCCTTCCCCTACTCAACCAATATTCAGACCGTCTTGCATGCACCGCCCGGGAATCTTGTATGATACCACTACACTAGCGGCGCTTGTATTGTGCTTGTTTATAAATAATATAGCTATCAATATATTGACTATTACAGTGTTTTTGGTTTTCCTAGATGTTGGAGTGCCCTGTGTATCCTTAATATTGTGGCCTCACAAGTCTGTAGTCATTATCTTCAAAATTGCTAGTGCATTAGCAATTTGTCATCTAGTTAGCTATAGAAGAACAAGTTACCCTTAGAGTCCAGTGATAAGAAAATTCAATGTTGCAGTGGTTAAAAATAACTCTGGCTCTCTCAACTCTGCCGCCTGGAAGAGATTTAAAATGTCCATTTCAGAGTTCTGTACCTTTCTCTATTATTCCATTCCCTACTCAACCCATATCCAGAGCTTCTTGCATGCACTGCCCGGGAATCGAACCCGGGTCACAAGAATGGGAATCTTGAATGATACCACTACACTAGCTGCGCTTGTATTGTTCTTGTTTTGTATTTATTTGGACCCTGGACCTCTCGCACCCTAAGTGAGAATCATAAACCTCGACCAAATAAAGACTTATTTATTTGAAGTTGGATTAACACAAACACTGCACGGGAATTGAACCCAGGTCACAAGAATGGGAATCTCTCAAAACTCTGCAGATGGAAGAGATTTCAAACGTCTAATTCAGAGTTCTGTACCTTTCTCTATCCTTCCATCTGGATATGGGTTGAGTAGGGGATGGAATACAAGAGAAAGGTACAGAACTCTGAAATAGACGTTTGAAATCTCTTCCGTCGGCAGAGTTTTGAGAGATTCCCATTCTTGTGACCAGGGTTAAATTCCCGTGCAGTGTTTGTGTTAATCAAAATTCAAACAAAGAAGTGTTTATTTGGTGGAGGTTTGTGATTCTCACTTAGTTTGCGAGAGGTCCAGGGTCCAAATCAATACAAAACAAGAACAATAGAAGCACCGCTAGTGTAGTGGTATCATACAAGATTCCCATTCTTGTGACCTGGGTTCGATTCCCGGGCGGTGCATAAAGACGGTCTGGATATGGGTTGAGTAGGGAATGGAATAATAGAGAAAGGTACAGAACTCTGAAATGGACATTTTAAATCTCTTCCAGGTGGCGGAATTGAGAGAGCCAGAGTTATTTGTAACCACTGCAACATTGAATTTTCTTATCACTGGACTCTAAGGGTAACTTGTTCTTCTATAGCTAACTATATGACCAAAAGCTAATTCACTAGCAATTTTGAAGACGATGACTACAGACTTGTGAGGCCACAATATTAAGGATACACAGGGCACTCCAACATCTAGGAAAACCAAAAAACACTGTAATAGTAAATATATTGATAGTTATATTATTTATAAACAAGCATAATACAAGCGCTGCTAGTGTAGTGGTATCATACAAGATTCCCTTTCTTGTGACCCGGGTTCGATTCCCGGGCACTGCATGCGAGACGGTCTGAATATTGGTTGAGTAGGGGATGGAATACTAGAGAAAGGTACAGAACTCTGAAATAGACGTTTGAAATCTCTTCCGTCGGCAGAGTTTTGAGAGATTCCCATTCTTGTGACCAGGGTTCAATTCCCGTGCAGTGTTTGTGTTAATCGAAATTCAAACAAAGAAGTGTTTATTTGGTGTAGGTTTATGATTCTCACTTAGGTTGCGAGAGTTCCAGGGTCCAAATCAATACACAACAATACAAGCGCCGCTAGTGTAGTGGTATCATACAAGATTCCCATTCTTGTGACCTGGGTTCGATTCCCGGGCGGTGCATAAAAGACGGTGTGGATCTGGGTTGAGTAGTGAATGGAATAATAGAGAAAGGTACAGAACTCTGAAATGGACATTTCAAATCTCTTCCAGGCGGCGGAATTGAGAGAGCCAGTGTTATTTGTAACCACTGCAACATTGAATTTTCTTATCACTGGACTCTAAGGGTAACTTGTTCTTCTATAGCTAACTATATGACCAAAAGCTAATGCACTAGCAATTTTGAAGACGATGACTACAGACTTGTGAGGCCACAATATTAAGGATACACAGGGCACTCCAAAATCTAGAAAAATCAAAAAACACTGTAATAGTAAATATATTGATAGTTATATTATTTATAAACAACCATAATACAAGCACTGCTAGTGTAGTGGTATCATACAAGATTCCCATTCTTGTGACCCGGGTTCGATTCCCGGGCATTGCATGCGAGACGGTCTGAATATGGGTTGAGTAGGGGATGGAATACTAGAGAAAGGTACAGAACTCTGAAATAGACATTTGAAATGTCTTCCGTCGGCAGAGTTTTGAGAGATTCCCATTCTTGTGACCAGGGTTCAATTCCCGTGCAGTGTTTGTGTTAATCCAACTTCAAACAAAGAAGTGTTTATTTGGTGGAGGTTTGTGATTCTCACTTAGGTTGCGAGAGTTCCAGGGTCCAAATCAATACAAAACAAGAACAATACAAGCGCCGCTAGTGTAGTGGTATCATACAAGATTCCCATTCTTGTGACCAGGGTTTGATTCCCGGGTGGTGCATACAAGATGGTCTGGATATGGGTTGAGTAGGGGAAGGAATAATAAAGAAAGGTACAGAACTCTGAAATGGACATTTTAAATCTCTTCTAGGCGGCAGAGTTGAGAGAGCCAGAGTTATTTGTAACCACTGCAACATTGAATTTTCTTATCACTGGACTCTAAGGGTAACTTGTTCTTCTATAGCTAACTATATGACCAAAAGCTAATGCACTAGCAATTTTGAAGACGATGACTACAGACTTGTGAGGCCACAATATTAAGGATACACAGGGCACTCCAACATCTAGGAAAATCAAAAAACACTTCTATAGTCAATCTATTGATAGTCATATTATTTATAAACATGCATAATACAAGCGCTGCTAGTGTAGTGGTATCATACAAGATTCCCATTCTTGTGACCCGGGTTTGATTCCCGGGCGGTGCATGCAAGACGGTCAGAATATTGGTTGAGAAGGTGATGGAATACTAGAGAAAGGTACAGAACTCTGAAATAGACTTTTGAAATCTCTTCCGTCGGCAGAGTTTTGAGAGATTCCCATTCTTGTGACGAGTGTTCAATTCCCGTGCAGTGTTTGTGTTAATCCAACTTCAAACAAAGAAGTGTTTATTTGGTGGAAGTTTATGATTCTCACGTAGGTTGCGAGAGTTCCAGGGTCCAAATCAATACAAAAACAAGAACAATACAAGCGCCGCTAGTGTAGTGGTATCATACAAGATTCCCATTCTTGTGACCCGGGTTCGATTCCCGGGCGGTGCATGCAAGAATGTCTGAATATGGGTTGAGTAGGGGACAGACGAATAGAGAAAGGTACAGAACTCTGAAATGGACATTTTAAATCTCTTCCAGGCGGCAGAGTTGAGAGAGCCACAGTTATTTGTAACCACTGCAACATTGAATGTTCTTATCACTGGACTCTAAGGGTAACTTGTTCTTCTAAAGCTAACTATATGACAAAAAGCTAATGCACTAGCAATTTTGAAGACGATGACTACAGACTTGTGAGGCCACAATATTAAGGATACACAGGGCACTCCAACATCTAGGAAAACCAAAACACACTGTAATAGTAAATATATTGATAGTTATATTATTTATAAACAAGCATAATACAAGCGCCGCTAGTGTAGTGGTATCATACAAGATTCCCATTCTTGTGACCCGGGTTCGATTCCCGGGCAGTGCATGCGAGGCGGTCTGAATATGGGTTGAGTAGGGGATGGAATACTAGAGAAAGGTACAGAACTCTGAAATAGAAGTTTGAAATCTCTTCCAGGCGGCGGAATTGAGAGAGCCAGAGCTATTTGTAACCACTGCAACATTGAATTTTCTTATCACTGGACTCTAAGGATAACTTGTTCTTCTATAGCTAACTATATGACCAAAAGCTAATGCACTAGCAATTTTGAAGACGATGACTACAGACTTGTGAGGCCACAATATTAAGGATACACAGGGCACTCCAACATCTAGGAAAATCAAAAAACACTGTAATAGTCAATTTATTGATAGTCATATTATTTATAAACATGCATAATACAAGCGCTGCTAGTGTAGTGGTATCATACAAGATTCCCATTCTTGTGACCCGGGTTCGATTCCCGGGCGGTGCATGCAAGACGGTCTGAATATGGGTTGAGTAGGGAATAGACGAATAGAGAAAGGTACAGAACTCTGAAATAGAAGTTTGAAATCTCTTCCAGGCGGCGGAATTGAGAGAGCCAGAGCTATTTGTAACCACTGCAACATTGAATTTTCTTATCACTGGACTCTAAGGATAACTTGTTCTTCTATAGCTAACTATATGACCAAAAGCTAATGCACTAGCAATTTTGAAGACGATGACTACAGACTTGTGAGGCCACAATATTAAGGATACACAGGGCACTCCAACATCTAGGAAAATCAAAAAACACTGTAATAGTCAATTTATTGATAGTCATATTATTTATAAACATGCATAATACAAGCGCTGCTAGTGTAGTGGTATCATACAAGATTCCCATTCTTGTGACCCGGGTTCGATTCCCGGGCAGTGCATGCGAGACGGTCTGAATATTGGTTGAGGAGGGGATGGAATACTAGAGAAAGGTACAGAACTCTGAAATAGACGTTTGAAATCTCTTCTGTCGGCAGAGTTTTGAGAGATTCCCATTCTTGTGACCAGGGTTCAATTCCCGTGCAGTGTTTGTGTTAATCCAACTTCAAACAAAGAAGTGTTTATTTGGTGGAGGTTTATGATTCTCACTTAGGTTGCGAGAGTTCCAGGGTCCAAATCAATACAAAACAAGAACAATACAAGCGCCGCTAGTGTAGTGGTATCATACAAGATTCCCATTCTTGTGACCTGGGTTTGTTTCCCGGGCGGTGCATGCAAGACGGTCTGAATATGGGTTGATGAAGGGGACGGAAGAATAGAGAAAGGTACAGAACTCTGAAGTGGACATTTTAAATCTCTTCCAGGCGGCGGAGTTGAGAGAGTCAGAGTTATTTGTAACCACTAAAACATTGAATTGTCTTATCACTGGACTCTAAGGGTAACTTGTTCTTCTATAGCTAACTATATGATTAAAAGCTAATGCACTTGCAATTTTGAAGACGATGACTACAGACTTGTGAGGCCACAATATTAAGGATACACAGGGCACTCCAACATCTAGGAAAATCAAAAAACACTGTAATAGTCAATCTATTGATAGTCATATTATTTATATAAAAGCATAATACAAGCGCAGCTAGTGTAGTGGTATCATACAAGATTCCCAGTCTTTTGACCCGGGTTCGATTCCCGGGCGGTGTATGCAAGAAGGTCTGAATATGGGTTGTACGGTGGCCCTGAAGTGCAAGACACCACAGCATTTCACAAAACACAACAGCATTTCACATTGGACGGAAAGGTTATTCCTTAGGGAGAACACTTCTTGTTTGTGATTGGACAGAGCAGCCAGAGAAGCACTGCTGTGATTGGTTGTTTTTGCTGCCAGTCAAGAAATGACGCTTCGTGATTAGCCCAACACATCAGCCGTTAGCTGTTAGCAATAAGCACACACTCAGAGCTCACAGCTCCTCATATCTGTTCAGAAACTGGACAAAAGTTAAACATGTACAAACCACAGACTGTCTATGTCATGGTGAATACAGTCGCTGCTTTATTTATGTCTGTATGACGTTGTTGTGAGTGTGGACGGAGCAGCTACAGGTTAGTTTAGCCTGATGGATCCGATTCCGATAGGATTTATATGGAGATACGGCCCGCCCCCTCTCCAGCGTCTTCTTTGAATGACAGGAGTAAACACAGAAGTAATGCTTTATTAACTCATGGTTTTTAAGGGGCTTATCTCCATGTAAATACTATGGTAGACCACCCAATATTCGCATCGCTCTAATCGCTCGAGTTTCACCGCCGCTGTCAGCTGTGTTTGCTCCTGTCAATGCTGTCATTCAAACAAGAGGCGCTGGAGAGGGGACGGGGCGTATCTCCATGTAAATCCTACAATAAAATGAACATATTTGACCGTGATTTAATTGTAATATACGTTTCAAAGTGATGCCGAAGTAACAACATACTGATAACAGTTAGTAAAACCCATGAATTAACGCTTTGACAAGTCTGCAGACAAGACGGCAGGCGAAAAGCTTTTAAAATGCGTGTTTTCTGAATCGGATTCATCAGGCTAAACTAACCTGTAGCTGCTCCGTCCACACAACAACATCATACAGACATAAATAAAGCAGCGACTGTATTTGCCATGACATAGACAGTCTGTGGTTTGTACATGTTTAACTTTTGTCCAGTTTCTGAACAGATATGAGGAGCTGTGAGATCTGAGTGTGTGCTAACGGCTGATGTGTTGGGACCATACGTTGTGGGACCATGGTTGGGACATATTTCGCTGTCGGGTGTTGACCAATCACGAAGTGTCATTTCTTGACTGGCAGCAAAAACAACCAATCACAGCAGTGCTTCTCTGGCTGGCTCTGTCCAATCACAAACAAGAAGTGTTCTCCCTAAAGGAATACCCTTTCCGTCCAATGTGAAATGCTGTGGTGTTTTCTGAAATGCTGTGGTGTTTTCTGAAATGCTGTTGTGTTTTCTGAAATGCTGTGGTGTCTTGCACTTCAGGGCCACCGTAGGGTTGAGAAGTTGACGGAAGAATAGAGATAGACGTTTGAAATCTCTTCCATGTGCAGGGTTTTGAGAGATTCCCATTCTTGTGACCACGGTTCAATTCCCGTGCAGTGTTTGTGTTAATCCAACTTCAAACAAAGAAGTGTTTATTTGGTGGAGGTTTATGATTCTCACTTAGGTTGCGAGAGGTCCAGGGTCCAAATCAATACAAATCAAGAACAGTACAAGCGCCGCTAGTGTAGTGGTATCATACAAGATTCCCATTCTTGTGACCCGGGTTCGATTCCCGGGCGGTGCATGCAAGACGGGTTGAGTAGGGGATGGAATAATAGAGAAAGGTACAGAACTCTGAAATGGACATTTTAAATCTCTTCCAGGCGGCGGAGTTGAGAGAGCCAGAGTTATTTGTAACCACTAAAACATTGAATTTTCTTATCACTGGACTCTAAGGGTAACTTGTTCTTCTATAGCTAACTATATGACCAAAAGCTAATGCACTAGCAATTTTGAAGACGATGACTACAGACTTGTGAGGCCACAATATTAAGGATACACAGGGCACTCCAACATCTAGGAAAATCAAAAAACACTGTAATAGTCAATTTATTGATAGTCATATTATTTATAAACATGCATAATACAAGCGCTGCTAGTGTAGTGGTATCATACAAGATTCCCATTCTTGTGACCCGGGTTCGATTCCCGGGCAGTGCATGCGAGACGGTCTGAATATTGGTTGAGGAGGGGATGGAATACTAGAGAAAGGTACAGAACTCTGAAATAGACGTTTGCAATCTCTTCTGTCGGCAGAGTTTTGAGAGATTCCCATTCTTGTGACCAGGGTTCAATTCCCGTGCAGTGTTTGTGTTAATCCAACTTCAAACAAAGAAGTGTTTATTTGGTGGAGTTTTATGATTCTCACTTAGGTTGTGAGAGTTCCAGGTCCAAATCAATACAAATCAAGAACAATACAAGCGCCGCTAGTGTAGTGGTATCATACAAGATTCCCATTCTTGTGACCCGGGTTCGATTCCCGGGCGGTGCATGCAAGACGGTAGTGTAGTGGTATCATACAAGATTCCCATTCTTGTGACCCGGGTTCGATTCCCGGGCGGTGCATGCAAGACGGTCTGGATATTGGTTGAGTAGGGAATAGAATAATAGAGAAAGGTACAGAACTCTGAAATGGACATTTTAAATCTCTTCCAGGCGGCGGAATTGAGAGAGCCAGAGTTATTTGTAACCACTGCAACAGTGAATTTTCTTATCACTGGACTCTAAGGGTAACTTGTTCTTCTATAGCTAACTATATGACCAAAAGCTAATGCACTAGCAATTTTGAAGACGATGACTACAGACTTGTGAGGCCACAATATTAAGGATAAACAGGGCACTCCAATATCTAGGAAAATCAAAAAACACTGTAATAGTCAATCTATTGATAGTCATATTATTTATAAACAAGCATAATACAAGCGCTGCTAGTGTAGTGGTATCATACAAGATTCCCATTCTTGTGACCCGGGTTCGATTCCCGGGTGGTGTATGCAAGACGGTCTGGATATGGGTTGAGTAGGCAATGGAACACTAGAGAAAGGTACAGAACTCTTAAATAGATGTTTGAAATCTCTTCCGTCGGCAGAGTTTTGAGAGATTCCCATTCTTGTGACCAGGGTTCAATTCCCGTGCAGTGTTTGTGTTAATCCAACTTCAAACAAAGAAGTGTTTATTTGGTGGAGGTTTCTGATTCTCACTTAGGTTGCGAGAGGTCCAGGGTCCAAATCAATACAAAACAATACAAGCGCCACTAGTGTAGTGGTATCATACAAGATTCCCATTCTGGTGACCCGGGTTCGATTCCCGGGCGGTGCATGCAAGACGGTCTGGGTATAGGTTGAGTAGGGAATAGAATAATAGAGAAAGGTACAGAACTCTGAAATGGACATTTGAAATCTCTTCCAGGCGGCGGAGTTGAGAGAGCCAGAGTTATTTGTAACCACTGCAACATTGAATTTTCTTATCACTGGACTCTAAGGGTAACTTGTTCTTCGATAGCTAACTATATGACCAAAAGCTAATGCACTAGCAATTTTGAAGACGATGACTACAGACTTGTGAGGCCACAATATTAAGGATACACAGGGCACTCCAACATCTAGGAAAATCAAAAAACACTGTAATAGTCAATCTATTGATAGTCATATTATTTATAAACAAGCATAATACAAGCGCCGCTAGTGTAGTGGTATCATACAAGATTCCCATTCTTGTGACCCGGGTTCGATTCCCGGGCGGTGCATGCAAGACTGTCTGGATATGGGTTGAGTAGGCAATGGAATAATAGAGAAAGGTACAGAACTCTTAAATAGACGTTTGAAATCTCTTTCGTCGGCAGAGTTTTGAGAGATTCCCATTCTTGTGACCAGGGTTCAATTCCCGTGCAGTGTTTGTGTTAATCCAACTTCAAACAAAGAAGTGTTTATTTGGTGGAGGTTTATGATTCTCACTTAGGTTGCGAGAGGTCCAGGGTCCAAATCAATACAAAAACAATACAAGCGCCGCTAGTGTAGTGGTATCATACAAGATTCCCATTCTTGTGACCCGGGTTCGATTCCCGGGCGGTGCATGCAAGACGGTCTGAATATGGGTTGAGTAGTGGAAGGAATAATAGAGAAAGGTACAGAACTCTGAAATAGACATTTTAAATCTGTTCCAGGCGGCGAAATTGAGAGAGCCAGAGTTATTTGTAACCACTGCAACATTGAATTTTCTTATCACTGGACCCTAAGGGTAACTTGTTCTTCTATAGCTAACTATATGACCAAAAGCTAATGCACTAGCAATTTTGAAGACGATGACTACAGACTTGTGAGGCCACAATATTAAGGATACACAGGGCACTCCAACATCTAGGAAAACCAAAAAACACTGTAATAGTAAATATATTGATAGCTATATTATTTATAAACAAGCTAAATACAAGCGCTGCTAGTGTAGTGGTATCATACAAGATTCCCATTCTTGTGACCCGGGTTCGATTCCCGGGAGGTGCATGCAAGACGGTCTGAATATGGGTTGAGAAGGG